>NW_022437033.1:4619379-4846738 GCF_009761245.1 Sapajus apella | reverse complement strand
TTTCTTTCTTTCTTTCTTTCTTTCTTTCTTTCTTTCTTTCTTTCTTTCTTTCTTTCTTTCTTTCTTTCTTTCTCTTTCTTTCTTTCTCTCTTTCTTTCTTTTCTCTCTCTCTCTCTGTCTCTCTCTCTCTCTTTCTGTCTTTGAGACAAGGTCTCAACATTCTGCCCAGGATGTTCTTGAACTCCTGGGCTCAAGTGACTCCCCACCTTGGCCTTCCAAAGTGCTGGAACTACAAGCATGATTCATTGTGCTCAGCCTCAAAAAAAAAAAATTAAGGTATTTTAGTACTTACATCTTTCCATATAAGTTTTTAAATAATCACCTCTCTCTCTCTCTGTCTCTCTCTCTCTATCTATCTATCTCTCTATCTATCTTTCTATGGCTAGAATGTCTAGTACTACATCAAATAAGAGAGATGAGAGTACAATAGAAACAATAGTCAATCTTTTACCATTAAGTATGATGTTAGCTGCAGGTATTTGTAGATGAAATTTATCAATTTGAGAAGTTTTTCTATTTTTAGTTTTCTGGGATTTGTTCACGACTAAGCGTTAGATATAGTCAACTGATTTTTGCATTGATTGATATGATTATATCAATTATATCATTACATCATCAATATCAAGTATATCATTTAAATGGTGGATTACATTGATTTTCTAATTGATCTAGTCTTGCATAGATGGAATAAACTGTACTCGTCATGATGTAAAATTATTTTTATATTTTGTTGGATTCTGTTTGCTAATTTTTTAAGTGTTTTTGTATCTACGTTCAGGAGAGATATTAATTTCAATATTTTTGTGCTCTCTTTGTGTAATTTTGATAACAGGGTGCTAGGCTCATAGAATAAGTTGAAAAGTGTTACCACATAGTTTATTTTTTGAAAGATATTATGTAATATTGCATTAATTTTTTTTTAAGTGGTTGGTAAAATTTTTAGTGATACTATCTAGGTTTGGAGATTTCTTTTACAGAATCCTTTTGATTACAAATTCAATTTCACTAATGATTATGAGAGGATTTAGATTAACTATTTCATCTTAGTTAAATTTTATTAGTTTGTGACTGGTCCATTTCTTCTAAGTTGTCAAATGTATGAGTGTAAAATTGTTCAGAGTATTCTCTTATTATCACTGTAATACCTTTAGTGATGACTCTCATTTTATTTCTGATATTAGTGAGTTGTGCCTTCTTTCGTTTGAATTTTGTCAGGCCTAATAAATGTTTGTCAAGTGAACTGGTTTCTTAAAGAATCAGCTTTTTCTTTCAGTGATTTTCTCTGTCGTTTTCCTATTTTTAATAACCTTGATATATTTTCCTATCTATCTTCATTACTTACTTCTTTACTTGCGTCTGTTATATTCTTTTTCCAGTTCTTGAAGTAGAACTAGATTAGAACTTAGATTCTGTATATTTGAGACCTTTTCTCTTTTGTAGTGTAAGCACTTAATGCTATAAATACAACTCTTTGCACTGCTTTATCCGTGTCTCACATATGTTGTAGTGTTGTGTTTACAGTTTTGTTCAGTTTTTGATTTTTTAAAATTTCCTTTAAGCCTTCCTCTTTGACCCATGCATTTTTTATAAGGGTGTTACTTAATTTCTACATATTTAGGGATGTTTTCCTATTATCCTTTTGTTATGTATATTTGATTATATTGTCAACAGAGGATGTATTATGTATAATCTTATTTTTTAGAGTGTGTTGATGTTTATTTTACAACCCAAGGTATTGTCCATCTTAGTGAATATTCCATGACTTGTTTTTTATATGTGTCAGTTATATTCTGTTTGTAAGTTATATTTTTATAAATTAGTTTTCTGTACTTCATTTTATTGATCGGTTTTCTTTTTGTCATCAATTTGTAGATGATATTTTAGCTATTTTAAAGTGAATTATGTCTTAATTTATTTATTATTTATTTATTTTACATATGTATTTTTTTATTGTACTTTAGATTCTGACGTACATGTGCAGATCATGCAGGGTTGTTGCATAGGTGCATAGATGGCAATGTGATTTGCTGCCTCCATCTTCCCCATCACCTATATCTGGCATTTCTCCCCATGTTATCCTTCCCCAACCTCCCCAATCCCTGCTGTCCCTCCCCTAGTCCCCCTCAATAGATGCCAGTGTGTGATGTTCCCTCCCTGTGTCCATGTGTTCTCATTGTTCAACACCCGCCTATGAGTGAGAACATGTGGTGTTTGATTTTCTGTTCTTGTGTCAGTTTGCTGAGAATGATGGTTTCCAGATTCATCCATGTTCCTACAAAGGATATGAACTCATCGTTTTTTATGGCTGCATAGTATTCCATGGTGTATATGTGCCACATTTTCCTTGTCCAGTCTATCATCGATGGACATTTGGTTTGGTTCCAGGTCTTTGCTATTATAAACAGTGTTGCAATGAACATATGTGTGCATCTGTCTTTATAATAGAATGATTTATAATCCCCTGGATATGTACCCTGTCATGGGATTGCTGGGTCAAATAGAATTTCTATTTCTAGGTCCTTGAGGAATCACCACACTATCTTCCACAATGGTTGAACTAATTTGCACTCCCACCAACAATGTGAAAGTGTTCCTATTTCTTGACATCCTCTCCAGCATCTGTTGTCTCCTAATTTTGTCTTTATTTTTAAGGAACTGAGATTGAAAAATTAAGCCACAAATCAATTAATCATAATTAGTAAATTCATTCTAATTTCATTTCATTGCTGCAAATGTTAAAATGTTTCAGAAAAGTATTTATATATTTCAATATTGAGTCTTTTGATTCCAGATATGTGTATTTACCTTTTTGGAAGACTTGTTTCAAAACCTTCTTTAAATGTAAGTTGGTTATTTTATATGGTACCTGACCAAATCTTTATAGATATACTATTTATAGATGTTTCGTATGTTTTCTCTTTATTGTGAATGCATCCTAACTCTCCCTGACTTTTTTACATCTTTAAAGTTTTTGTGTAGGCATAGTGCCAAATTTTGTTTTTTCTTCCCTCTGTCCAATGTAGTGGGATATGTTATGTGTTCTCATAATTGTTTTGAAAGGATAACTAACTTGGATCCTCTATGCCACTGAACTGCAAAAGTAAAATGAAAACTTTGTATCTTTTATGTCTTATATCGACTTTTAGATAATGAAAGTGGTTTTGCAATTACTGTTTCATTCAGTCTTAATGGCATAAAGATACTAATTGTGGATTATGACATTTAAAGAAGATTTTATATGTTGAGTATTTTGGTTTTGTCCATTATTGTACCAGTTCTCAAAATTCAATATTTTGGTTCAACCATCCCTTCAATCTCACCCATTCTTACCTTAACTATGCTGAGAATGCCAGCACTGTGTTGCATATCCTTCTGCATAACTATATTGCTTGAATAAATGCATATTAACCTCTTCGTTATCTATAGGGAATGGTTTTAATGTCAAAAATGCCATCATGACATATAGAGTTTCCAAAACTGGCCTTTCTCACCTAACTGTGCAGCAAAGATCTTCTAGATTTTTAAGGTTTTATAACATAAAATTTGAGCTTTCAACTCATATGAAATGCATATGGGTATACCGCATGAAGTAAAAATGCAAGATATTTCTTGCATGTAGGAGTTAGCCAACATCAAAAGCTTTCTGCCTATATTTAATTCAGTTCTACATTGTTTTTAAATGTGTGACTTTCTAATTTCATTTATTAAATGGTGAATATTCTTGACTATTTAAAAGAATATTTTACATATCCAAAACAATTTCTTTTATATGAACTTTCAAATTAAATTATCAAATTTCCTCAAGAAGTTCAATTTGAATTTTTGTCCTAGATGAGCATCACTGTTATATAATATTTAATCTTTCTTATGTATCACTCAGGATATAAATGTTTCTTAGCCAAGAAAGCAAGGTCAAGAAAAATCTTTATAGTATTATTTCTAGGTAGTTTTCAGATTGTTTCTGTTTTGAATATATTCATTTACCATTATGTTTTATTGACAAAGATCACATGTGAAGTTACAGATTTTTACAGTTTGTTTTCGTTAGCCTTTCTTGTTGAACTATTTTACAGATTCTCATATATTGGAAATTCCTAAATTTTCTGAATAATAATATAATTTATGTTTACTGCCTAATGAATTGAAAACAATACAAAGATGATACTGTCATAATCAGCGAGCAGTTTAATTAGCTGATGAGGAAAGGCTGACAGCCACTGTTGACTTTGGCTCTGTGCTTCTTTGCCGTAGATATATCCCTCTTTGTTTTAAGTCTTTCTCTTTCCATCTCTGCAATGGAAACTGGTTTCTAAGTAATCATGTTGAAAGTACTATGTTGTTAATTAAACCAGAGTGATTATGCTGTCAAAGAATTTCAAATTCAGTAATGACCTTCAGGGATAAAGAATGCTATTTAATACTGGAATGTGAGACTTAGCCAGTACGCAGTTATTAGGGTGGTATAGTCTAAGCAGGAATTCACCATTTCATCTATCATGTTAAACATAAGGTGAAATGTCATGATGATCAATTTCATCGGTTCATGTCATTTTATACTGTTCAAAAGTGTTTCCACATATGTTGCCCTTTTGAGTTTCATGAGAAATCTTTGAGAAATATATCACCTATTTCATGAGGTAATCATAAGGAGTTTTGTGAGAAAGTCTGATAGTCCAAACCAAGTTACACAGCAATGAATAAACACTCATTAAATATTCCATTAGTACTGTAGTCATCTTGATTATCAATACTAAAGGCATGAAACTAGCCAAGTGCTGTGGCTCATGCCTGTAATTCTAACACTTTAGGAGGCTGAGGTGGGAGGATCACTGGAGGTCAGAAGTCCAGGACCAGCAAGAAACATTAGTGAGACTCCATCTCTACAAAAATAAAAACAAATTAGCGGAATGTCATGGTGTGTGCCTACAGTCCCAGCTACTTGAGAGGTAGAGGTGGTGGTTTACTTGAGCCCAGGATTTTGAGTCTGCAGTCAGCTAAAATCACACTACTGCACTCCAGCCTGGGTGATAGAGACCCTGTCCCTATAAATTAAATAAATAAATAATACTAAAGGCATGAAACTATTATTGCTTTAAAATTATTTCTACAGATGTATTTTTTTTTTTTTTGAGACGGAGTTTCACTCTTGTTACCCAGGCTGGAGTGCAATGGCACAATCTCGGCTCATCACAACCTCCGCCTCCTGGATTCAAGCAATTTTCCTCCCTCAGCCTCCCGAGTAGCTGGGACTACAGGCGTGCACCACCATGCCCACCTAATTTTTGTATTTTTAGTAGAGACAGGGTTTCACCATGTTGACCGGGATGGTCTACAGATGTATTTTAGCATCACTTTTTCACATCCCTCAATGAGATCCCATTGAAGTATTTAATAGAATTAACCTGTATATAGTACTCATTCTTCGAAGTTAGATTCATGTATGTATACACAATCATTTAAATCACTTATAAAAATTCCCACATAAAAATATGTCATTTATTTCACATATTCTGGAAATGTATTGATATATCTATTCCTAAGCATTTATATTTTTTCCTGTTGTTAAGATATTCTTGATTTAATCAATTTAAAAATATATATCAAAATTACATGTTTGAAAAGAAGTAATTCCGCAAGAGATGTAATGAAAACTATAGTATCATTTTGAAGCACTCCCTCTTACCCTGATCCTTCTTCCCTAAGTGAAACCACTTTTCCATTGTTGCTTTAGGAATTTGTATCCATGTTTTAGAAAAATATGTTTCTACCATTACTGATTTTTAAATTCTAAATAGCCACTATTGGCTTTTGCTACTATATAACATAAGTTTCTCTGTGTGTGTGTGTGTGTCTCTTTCTCTCTCTCTCCCTCTCTCTCTCTCTCTTCACCTCTCTCTCCCTCTCTCTCTCTCTCTTTCTCTCTCTTCATCTCTCTCTCTCTTTCTCTCTCTCTTCATCTCTCTCTCTCTCTTTCTCTCTCTCTCTCTCTCTCTCTCTCTGTCACACACACACACACACACACACACACACACAAACACACAGCACCACCACCACCAAAACAATCCTCACTACATGTCCTTTTTCTCATCTCATCCAGGAAATATAATTATATTTTTTAGTTACAACAATAGTGAGTGGTTCATCTATTAGAGTAATGCAAACATTGTTCAAAGCAAAACCAAGTAATATACTTTGATTATATTTCCTTTTTCATAGGGCTTGTACTTGTTTTCTCCCTCACAGTTAATAATTGTCTTGTTATAGTTTTCTATGTATCTATCATTAATTTATCCCATATTCTCAGTAAAGACATAAATCTCCTCAGAATACTTTCAAAAATATCAATCCATTTTTCATTTAAAACTTTTTTCTGGGAAACATCGCTTCCGAGGTTCTTTGTCACTGTACTCTAACCTTGTATATTACCCTCTGGGCTTATTGCTCATGGGAGAATATGAGGTTGTGTGGCTTACAGTCTCCTAACTGTTTCATGTATGGACATTTAGCAAATATTCTTGTGTTTAGCCCTGCCTTCACCATCATTGTCACAAGTACCTGATATTCCCAATTCCTTGGGAATTTTTATATTTAAGGGTTTCCAAACCAGCCTGGTTCTGGGATTCCCCACTGACAGTTTTCTGTAGGGCTTTCTCTCTGTGCTCAATCATTTCCTGGTCACTTATCAAAATTTCTACCTCCGAAATGTTATTCCTAAGCCTTCTCTTCCTTTATCTTGCAAGTATATGCTTTTAAAAATTCTCATTGTTGCCTTTCGTTGCAATTGAGTAGGGAATTATGACAAAGAGATGTGATCTAGCTAATAAGTATAACCTGAAGAGCCAGTATTGTTTATTTAAGAGAATCATTGAGGCTACATAGAGAAGTCAGCACTTATTTTTTTCAATCTTGTTCACTCTGCCCTGTCTGCTGAAGAAACTAAAATAGTATATTTCCTGGTTGATTTTCTTATTTTAGAATATAAATACACACACACACACATACATACAGATATAACCATTTCAAAATTATTAGGCTAGGGATAAAAGAGCATTATAAACAGTAAGTGCTATAACATATCTATGAAGAATATGACAGTATTTTTGAGACTAAATACCCCTGATAACAACTCAACCCTTATCTTTTATACCTGAGACACTCATTTTTTTTTCTAGAATCTGGTTTTTCAGATCAACTATTGACAAGAGACTTTACTGCCTGATCCTGCTCAGTTATCCATGTAATTACTTGAAATCCAAATACATTTATTGTTTTATATATATTAAAAATGGATAGTATTTATTGCACTTCAGGTTATGAGAATGAGTAGCCATAATTCTTTGTGTATGACATGCTCTCAATATGAGTCATGACTCCTTCTATTTAATTAGTTATTTAGTTTGTTGTTTTAAATAATTAAGAAATATTCACAAGCCTATAACTGAAAGCAAAGAAAGCAATAGTAATATTAATAATAAAAATAATATGATTATATATAAGCAATCTTCTGCTTTTATTTAATTATTTAGCCAGCTGTTTTAAATCATTAAGAAACACTTACAAGACTATCACTGAAAAGAAAATCTAGGACATCAATAAAAACAGTCAAAAGCCTATCACTAAAAACAAAAGCTAAGACAGCAATAGTAATAATGATAAAACAGTAATAATAATAATTATATATAAGCAATCATATATTTTATATATATATATATATGCCTATTGTCCATGTATAAAGAGCTTTTCTTGCTTTTTTCTTATGAGTGAAATCAACGGGCCATATTTTAGACAAAAGTTCAGCTTTAGGACATTATGCTGAACCATTTCTCAAAAACTCCACTCAGTTATACCACCACCAACCAGTGCGTAAAATGCTGTGCATTCACATCTTGGTCGACACTAGATGTCACCAGGCTTTTACATTGAGGTAATAAGATAGATTTAGACTGTAACCTATCTTGATGTGCTCTTGGTTGTCTTGATTTGCATTTCCCTGATCACTATGTTTGGAATATCTCTTCATAATTTTCTTGTTATTAATTATTAAGTGTATTCTTTCTTTCTCATACTGCTATAAAGAATTACCTGAGACTGGGTAACTTTTGAAGAAAAAGATTTAATTGAGTCACAGTTCCACATGCTATACCGTAGGAATAACCCGGGAGGCCTCTGGAAACTTACAATCATGGTGGAGGCAAAGGGGAAGCAAACACATATTCACATGGCCAGGAGGAGAGAGAGAGTACAGTGGGGAAGTGCTACACATGTTCAAACAACCAGATCTCATGAGTACTCACTTATTATCATGGAAACAGCAAGGGGGAAATCCATCTCCATAATCCAGCCACCTCCCACCAGGTCCCTCCCACAATATTGGGGATTTGGATTCAACAGGGGTTCTGGCTAGGAACACAAAGACAAATTGTATAGCTAAGCAAATATTTCACATTAAAAATACATTTACTGCTGGGTGGGGTGGCTCACGCCTGTAATCCCAACACTTTGGGAGGCCAAGGCAGGTAGATCACGAGGATAGGAGTTCAAGACCAGCCTGGTCAAGATGGTGAAACCCTGTCTCTACTAAAAATACAAAAATTAGCTTGGTGTGGTGGCATGTGCCTATAATCCCAGCTATTTGGGGGGCTAAGAGAATTGCTTGAACACGGGAAGGGGAGGTTATAGGGAACCAAGAACACATCACTGCACTGCACCCCAGCCTGGGTGACAGAGTGAGACTCTGTCTCAAAAATAAATGTTATATATATATGTGTGTGTGTGTGTGTGTGTGTGTGTGTGTAATGTATATATGTAATATATATATATAAAATAATATATAAGTATGTGTAATATATAATATATATTATATACATATTTATTGCAGCTTTTTGCCAGATATATTTATGTTATTTTTTTCTATTCCTAGCTTTTAAGAGTGTTATTAGCAATTAATCTTTAATTCGATTAGATGCCTTTATTATGAGACTTCTGTTCTAATTTCCTATGTTGCCTGAGCTTACAGCCATGTTCCTGTCCTGCTAGCTATTGTAAAACCACGAAGCTTTAGGTTACTGAACCTGGCATAAGCCCTCCCATCACCCAGTGTTCATTTCCATTTACCCTCTGGTAACCTCCTCTTTATGAATTTGTATCCCTACCTCATTATGAGCTCAGGTCTATATTGAAAAAGTTTTATTTTTATCTCATATTTCTAAGTTTATCAGAGATGGGTAGCTTTTTTAGATCATCTACACCACTGATTCTCAAACTTTCATGTGGATAGAAATCACCTGGGGATCTTGTTAAAAATTCAGATTCTCATTAAGCATATCTGGAATAGAACCAAAGATTCTAGATTTCTAAAAAGTTCTCAGGGGATACCTCTGTTGCAAATCCGCAAACCACACTTTGAGTAACAAGTGACTACTTTGACTATCTTAGTGCTGGAAACAAGATTCTGAAATCATTTTTCAGCTTTAGACTGTAAAGAAAAGAGCATGTATGGATTTTTCAGCCAAATTCATCCAGGGTTGTCCTGAAAGGAGCATGAAACCCAAAATTCACTGCACAAATTCTGGTATAAAAATTGCAGTTTATGAGTTTGGCTTTAAATTTGACAAATAAGAGGGTTTACTCAAAGGTCTTACATGCTGGAGTTTTGACCAGTAGTTTTCAAAAAGGAAGCTAACATGTTGTGAGTAAGTGTGTATGGGGCACGAGATTGAATTTTTGCTATATAAATGGCCTACATTGCTCTGATACTACAATTTGCCAAAATATTGTGATACGTGTTGGATAACTTGAGTCTCACAACAAATATGGGAGGCAGAGGTAATAACACCCTTTCTCTGCCAAGAGTTTTGTGTGAGGGTTGGGTAGGATGAGGCTCATAAAAGCATTTAGTCGCAGCTTAAAATGGAAGTAATCATTCAGAAAAGGTTATTTTTTGTTTCTCTTTTTTTGTTATTACTTTGACTATGTGCATGTGTTCCTTTTTTTCTCATCATAAAACTTGAACCTTGCCAGATGCTAAGTGACATGTATAATGTGACTGACATGTGTGATCTTAATCACAAGCCAACTGTTCTAGATTTGCTTTTCTTATCAAATTGTTTTTCCTCTACAACTTTTTATTACAGAAGCGATGCTCCCTCATCCTAATTATCCAAATAGTACAAAAATAAAGAATAATCGAACAATCTCCCCTCATATTGCTATATTCTCAATCCTTTGACAGGATTCTCAAAAATGCTAACAGCATTTAGATAAGCATCTGTGTTTGTTTTGGCTCAAGCAAATATTTATCAACACACATATATTTAAGTCAAGATCATTTTCTGGGTTGTAGCTTTTATAAACAATGAGATCTACTAAAATAGATTGCTTTATGACTTCCCGTTGGCACATAGCAATACATCATGGGGATCTTATAGGTCAATAGATTTTCTTTGTTTTTTTTGTGTTAATATTCTCCTGTAATTCCCATGAATGACATTTTGTTGTATGCTGTGAAGCTAGGGCTACATTTTTTTAAATGTGCAAATCTCTAATTTTTTCATGGTCACAATATTGCTTCAGTGAAATTTCTGTCAAATTTGGAGCCAATACTAGGTTTAAAAAATAATATATCATTACAGTGCCATTTAGAATCCGACATGACAAATGCTCCTTCTGGATTTTCTCTTGTACTATATTTCTTTAATAATAAAACCTTCTTATTTTTAAGAAAAATGTAACAACATTTTTCAAATTATCAAACAAAAAAAGGTCACATTTAATGTGATATGCTATAGTTTGATTTGTTTCAAAGAAATCAAAAACTAGGATCACTGGAAGGGTAGTAGATGGAGCATAAAAGAAATATTTAACCATAAGCTGACTATCATTACAGCTGGGTGGTGGGTAAACTATTGACTCTATTTTCACCTAAGTTTGAAATTGTCCATATTAAAAAATTAAAACATGTAGATTTGACTTCTGTGTTCCACTTTTTAAAAAAAATGTCACTTTGGAGTTTCTAATGAGCAAAAAATGTAAATGAGTTTGAGAAAAACTGACATCTTTAGAATATCCAGCCTTCTAGAATGAAAGGAACATATCTTTCAGGAAATGTTTGTGGAACAAGCAACTTTATATATTTCTAGAATAACTTATCCATTTTATTTCAGATATTTTATCCTTATTCTTTTTGTCAATGGTTTGTTTTTCAACTGATTAATACTAGTCTAATGTAAAAAACAAACAAAAAACTAACAATTTTTGCATACTCTTACTGAATGTCCACCTTACTTTTCCTGTCTTGATATTTATCAGGTACTTTTAGGTATGTAATCCTATTAACCGTGTTAATGATGGAACATTGAATCCAAGGTTAAAAACAGAAGTCTTAAGTATTGACCAGTTGCATCACTGCCAAATAGAACAAATCAAGTAGAGCAATTTTTTTTCTATGCCCCCTACTGGCTTCCACCCAGCGATCTATACTATGGGATCTTGGCCTGCAGGTAGAAAATGCAAAGAGAAAGGCTCAACCAGAGATGCAATAACAGCCATAGAAAACTAAAATTCATTACTGACCTTGGGATACGAAAATCATGATTTATGATTGGAGACTGAGAAATGTATGCAAACTTAGCCAGCAGGCAGATTTATTCATAGAATCAGAATCTGGTATGGAAGCTTCTATATCCTAAATTGGATGCCAATATCTTATCTATGAATGGGTTTTCTTGGGCATAGATTCAAAAGTTCTGATAATATAATCTCTTCTGTTTGTCTCCTTAAAAAAATATTTTTACTTACATTGCTTCCCTTGATCCTCAAGATAAATCCCTTAAGAGAAATGAAAGTATGTATTTGGCAGGATCACACAGGAAATAGTTCAGCAAAGTCTGATATATTGTTAAACACTCACTATACATTGACAAATGTTATTATTATTACTAATATTTTGCCTTATCATATCCTTGCCAAAGGTTAGGAAACTTCAGATTTGAGAATCTTTAGTAATTTTTTCAAGACCCACACAATGTAAGTAGCCCAAATTAAAGGATTTTTGTTGTTTTTCTTTGTGTATGTGTGTGTATGTTTGAGATGGGGTCTCACTCTGTTGCCCAGGCTGGAGTGCGGTGGCATAATCACAGCTCACAACAGCCTTGATCTCCTGGGTTCAAGTGATCCTTCCACCTCAGCTTCCCAAGTAGCTGAGAGTATAGGCATGCACCACCATGCCTGACTAATTTTTTTTTTTTTTTTTTTTTTTTTTTTTTTTTTTTTTTTTTTTTGTAGAGATGGGGTCTCCCTCTGTCGTTTAGTCTGGTCTCAAGCTCCTGGGCTCAAGGGATCCTCCTGCCTCAGCCTCCCAAAATGTTGGCATTATAGGCATGAGCCACCACACCTGGATAAACATATTTTTATTTAGATACCTTCATCAGTATTTTAAAATATCAAAATAATACTTTGTCATGCTAGATAGGGAAATAATGCAAATATTAATGTTAAAAGTTTCTAATTTTCCTTTACTTGTTTCATTCTTACCTCCTTCCTTATCAGTAACAAATGCCCGATGCTCTATTTTCTGGGCACAATGAAACATGTATAAGTGCACAAACACATATATAACAGAGTTGGTGGTTATCATTTGTTTAAAAATTGAATTATTCTATTTGCATTTTTTCTGTGCTTTGCCCAATACAGATAGATGTATGCTGTCTGCCCTTTTCCTAATACAGACAGATACAACTTTCTGCATCAAACTTTATGGTTTATGATTTAATGTTTAATCCTTTAGTTAACATGGAAAGTATTTAGTACAATATGGAAAGCAACTGAAGAACTTGTACATTTTCCACATGTGTTCATGTTGGTTGGTATCATTTGAGTTGATAATTCTGTTTCATTGAATACTCATTCAATTTTTCGAGAATGACATAGCCTTCTCTGTGCTCCTTTCTTGAAGCTTTTCTTAAAAACCCTCAACAATTTATTCATGCAGAGGAATTTTCACATCATCTATTTGATTTCTCCCCTCCCCATGGAATTTTAATGTAGTTTATAATATTGAATCATCCCAGTAATGATCATGATAATATATTTATTTATTTGGATTGCTTTTTATATCCCTCATGAAATATTTGTTGTATTAATCCATTCTCACACTGCTATAAAGAACTGCCTGAAACTGGGTAATTTATGAAAAAAGCGTTTTAATTGATTCACAGTTGTGCATGACTGGGGAGGCTTTAGAAAACATAATCATGGAAGTAGGCAAAGGAGAAGCAAGTACCTTCTTCACAAGGTGGCAGGAGAGAGAGAGAGAGAAAGAGAGAGAGAGAGAGAGAGAGCAGGTGAAACTGCCACTGTTAAACCATTAGATCTCCTGAGAACTCTCTCACTATCGTGAGAACAGCACAAGGGAAACCGCCTCCATGATTGAATCACCTCCTACCAGGTATCTCCTCAACACCTGGGGATTACAATTCGAGATGAGATTTGGGTCGGGATGCCGAGCTAAGCCATATCATTTATATTTCTTTCCATAGGTCCTCCAAAATTATTGCTAACTTTTTCTCTGAGACATTGTACATTTTGTTTCCATTATGAGTTGGATCGTTAGCTAATATGCATTTTGAATAAATACTGCTAAATATTGGGAGTGTTTAATATTTCTATTTAACTAGTAATGTATTATTTATCATTTGATTCTAGGTTTATGACAATATACACGTTTAATAACTCATGAATGTAAACTGAAGTCATGAAACACTCATTATTATCTCTGTGTACTGCACATGCCCATATATAAGAAATTATCCAATAGCCTTGGCATAGGGACCATGTCTTTTAGCTACCCCTCAACATTTATTATTTAAATAAGAGGTGTTTACCTTTATCTAACATTCATAAAACCTGTGTCCTCATTAGCATGGTTATATGGATTTGGATTTTGCTCTCTGCTGTTCCAGAGTTCCTTGGACAGCTTCCTGAAAATCAGCTCACTAAACATATACATATGTAGTCACTACACACAGACTCTCTCTCTCTCTCTCTCTCACACACACACACACACACACACACACACACACGCACACATAGCGAGAGACTGAATTATTGATTGATTGATTGATTGATTGATTTTGAGGAATTGACTCATGATTGTTCAGACTAACAAGGCCAAGTCTAAATTATGTAGAACAGGATAGCAGGCTGGACACTCAGAAAAGAGTTATTGCAGTCTTGTGCTCAAAATCTGCAGGACAGGACAGGCAAGCTACAAATTCAGGCTGTATTTCTACATTGCAGTCTTGAGCTAGATTTTATTCTTCTTCAGGAAACTGAAGTCTTCGCTCTTAAGGCAGTGAAGTGATTGGACGAGGCCCACTCACATTATGGAGAGTAATTTGCACTACTTAAAATCGACTGATTTAAATGTTAATCACATGTAAAATAATATCTTCACAGCAACATTTAGACTAGAGTTTGACCAAACATCTAGACACCATATCCTAGCCAAGCTGACATATCAAATTAAACATTATCCTTAACGAGGAAAGATTACCCAAAGCACCTAAACCATGGCTAGGGCCGGGCGCGGTGGCTCAAGCCTGTAATCCCAGCACTTTGGGAGGCCGAGGTGGGTGGATCACAAGGTCAAGAGATCAAGACCATCCTGGTCAACACGGTGGCGCGTGTCTGTAGTCCCAGCTACTCAGGAGGCTGAGGCAGGAGAATTGCCTGAACCCAGGAGGCGGAGGTTGCGGTGAGCCGAGATCGCGCCATTGCACTCCAGCCTGGGTAACAAGAGCAAAACTCCGTCTCAAAAAAAAAAAAAAAAAAAAAAAAAAAAAAAAAAAAAAAAAAAAAAACCATGGCTGGGTAGGTAAAGAGGTATTGAATAGTAATTCAACATGCTTGTTGTAAAGAACTCTGTTTTGTTACATACGGAACAAAATTTTGTCATAATAAAAAGGATTATGTTTTTCAACTATTTTCTGGTCACCTAAGTTTTTTCCCTTTTGTTGACTTCTTCAATTCTCAGGATAAATATGTGATGCAGAGGTAATCACATTCTTTGCCCCAGGGTTTTTTTTTTTTTTTTGGTCAGAATTTAATGGAATACTATACATAGAAGCAGCTAGCAAGCTGCTGAATATGTAAATAGACACACGGTGAAAGCTGATGGTTACCTTGCTTTCATTATTATTGATGCTAAGAGCAGATATTTTTTCTATTTTCATACACACAAGAAATTTGAATGCGGTGAATATTTACGTGATGAAACAAAGTCCAAAACAATCAATCGTTCTATGTTTGCTTCAAATAAATATTCTTAAATATTTTTCACTACGAAAATGATATTTATACTAGATAGTAAGAAAAAAAAAAGACAGGTAGCTAAAGAAAATGTATTAATCTGCCCCCATAATGTGAATGCCAAACTTGCTCATGTTTTCTTATATAAGAAACTGCAACTTAGTAGTGTAGGTTATCCTTGCATTAAGGAGTACTCAGAGTACTTAACTTCTGCCAGGTTAAGTACTGAATTATTTTAAAAATATACTATGAATAGTATATTTTTAAATTATGTTTAAATATAATTTAAAAATATACTATTCATAGTATATTTTTAAAATAATTCACCACATTATAAGTTATTCAAATACATACCAAGCATAAAATTTTCTTTGTAATAGCATGTACCCTCTTTCTCTGAGTTTTTGTGTTTGCAAGAATTTTTACATATATTAACTCATTTGATCAGCAGGAGTAAAATCCATAATACATGCCTTGGATTCATTCTTAAGATTAAATAAACTAATCCAGGTTTAGCATTTAGAATATGGATACAATAATTCAGTAAACAGCGTTATTATTAGTCTTGCTTATTCTGAAAACACATATTTTTATCTCCTTTATATAGAAAACAATGCCATTGGTTTGGAAAATTTACATGATGGGTTAAGGTCACAAAGCAATAAAATGGCCTGTGTTTGTTCTAAATGTTTTTAAAACATAGTTTCTTTACTTTCGAATTATAAATATGATATTTGCTCATAGAAAGCAAAAAAAAAAGTATCTTCCTATAACCCCCATTTCTGCTGTCCCGACTTAATGTTAAATGTACAAACAGCATACTTCCACAATTTTCTGTGCTGTAAAAAATGCATAATCAACCTGCCGACAATCAGAAAAGGGAGTGTTTGAATGTTGCTTGTTTCTGCGAAAGTGGATTGACTGATTGTTTCTGCGAAAGTGGATTAATTGATTCACAAAATGGATTGATCATACTATGTGGATTGATTCATAACCTGCATTTCTCACTTAATTACATATAATAACTCTGTCGATCTGTTTTTTTAGGGATTAATATTCTGAAGTTATTACTCTGACAATGCAAAATGCAGTTGTCAAGTTAAATTTTAATTTTTATAAATCCACAGATGCCGAAATTTTCCAATGTCATTTGAGCTATTGGTTTATGTCTGTGGTTTGGAATAAATACTAAATTATTATTATTATATCTTTAGTATCTGTTATGAGAACTGTCCCTCATTGCTATTTTTAATTGAGGTTGGCATTGCATATTGAAGTTCATTTACACTTCCAAATGAAATTTAATATCAGTTTGTTTTGATGGTCTCAAAATATGTCACATTGCTATTTAATTAACATAAAAATGTAAGTGAATTTGAGGAAATGTATCAACTCTTACATAGTGATTTATTTCTTTTTTCACATTTTATTTTCTTGTTCTAAATAGGTACAATTTAACCCGTCCCAAAAATTCTGTAAAATACTTTAAATTTTGATATGCTTCACATTTTATATACGGCATGGAACTTAGCTCATGTCAAACCTCGGGAAATCAATCTATCAACCTTTGTAAAACTGGTCGTTCTCAAAGTTCTAACTGCTAACGAAGCTTTATAATTCTGGATTTTCTCCCGCTTTCTCCCTCTATCACTGTTTGATCCATATTCTATTTCATAAGTTATTAAAGCAGAACTTGGGCAAAACTACAAACGGATTTTGAAGGACTGGTTCTGAAAATTGTATTTTCTGCTCCATCTCTACTCCTCCCAGAATAATTCAGTGATAAATCTTTGTGAATAAGTCTTATGCTGGAGAGCCTGCATTTTATTAATGAGTATTTCTACCTAAGATCTTGAGAGTTTAGCCACGTGGTTACACCTTCTTTGATCTCTCCATGGAAAATGTAGTTGTGTTTGCCATATAAGGAAATATTAGATACATTTTCCCTTCTAGTGTGATTTAACTTTTCCATTATATGTTCAAACTAATTATTATTGTTATATTGGGAAGCTGTTAATTTTAAGATATTTCTTTTCCATCTCCCTATATAATTAGAATTTCTCATATTGCTCATTGGCTTTTGTTTTATTTTGTTGAGTTTCCGGTTTTTATATAATTAAGGCTATCATCTATACACTTGCTATGTTATGTTTCCTCATGAAGACAAAGTCGTAATGCACCTTCACCACCAGCCATCCCCTACCCACTACAGCAGCAACATAAATGGTATTAATAGCCTGAATATGTCTTTCCATATACATAAACCACAAGATTTATTATTAAAGTGTAACTATATTCAGAATATTCTCCAGATTATTTCTTGTCATAATCTTGATAGCTCACGATACACTGTGAACATTCTTGTGAGTTTTTAGGTTATTAGGGTTTTATGTTTTAAAGTTCAACTCTTTAGCACATTTGAAAAGAATTTTCATGTATGCAGTGAATGATTTCTCCTGCAATTATAAACTCTGCCCACAGCATTTGAATTGTTGATTCTGTTGCGTTGTTCTTTCTCAATTCTTAAGCTGATGCCACAATTGTTTTCATTATTTTAGCTTTTGAATACGGTTTAAAGACAAATATCCCTCTCCAATTTTTGTAGATTTTCCTTTAATTCTTTACCATTTTTGGTTGTTGTTCAGATGATACTGGATACTATTTTTTCTCAATTTTAAAAAGGTAACTTTGGAATATTTAATATAATTAACTTCCTTACAGTATTAGATGTTCCAGGATAATAAATGTATATTGATTCACTGTAGTTAGTATATTCAGAACAATTTGGAATTTTTCATTATTTTTTTGGTTTTGTGGAGGGAAGTGTTTAAAAATAAAATCTGACTAATCCTTGCCAATCTGATTCCTAGTTACGTTGTTTTAAAAAACATTTCTTCTCTGAATGGATTTTTAACCAATTTTTCTAAAAGTAAATATTGTTGGTACATAAAAAAGCTACTATTTTATTTTCTGCTTTTCCATCTATTCATTAAGACATGAGTTTCCATCATTCTTTATGAGATTCTTTTGGATTCTCTGCATTAATCATCGTATTTTACAAGACTCAATCCACTGAAACATTACATAGCCTTGTACTCGATAAAGCCTCCATATTGTTGTACAGAGAAGGTGAACAAAAAAGTCTTCATTTTTGGGTTTTCCTCTCTTCACACCCTCCATCACTATCTTATGGTGTTCTGCAGTACACAGATCCATGCCCACCGGTAAACTTGCAGAGTAAATTTGCTGCCATTTCTCCACAGTCACAGGTCACTCAAATTCAAAAGGGCCTTTAAAAAATTTAACAATAGAGCTTAAAATCAGCTAGAAGGACAGCTTATTGTACGTTTGATCAGTGTACCTGAATGTGACGGGCAGAATGAAACCAAGTTGGAAAACGCTTTTCAGGATATTGTCCAGGAGAACTTTCCCAACCTAGCAAGGCAAGCCAACATTCAAATTCTGGAAATACAGAGAACAACACAAAGATATTCCTCAAGAAGAGCAACCCCAAGGCACACAATTGTCAGATTCACCAGGCTTGAAATGAAGGAAAAAATGCTAAAGGCAGCCAGAGAGGAATGTCAGGTTACCCACAAAGGGAAGCCCAGCAGACTCACAGTGGATCTCTCACAGAAACCCTACAAGCTACAAGAGAGCGAGGGCCAATATTCAACGTCCTAAAAGAAAATAATTTTCAACCCAGAATTTCATATCCAGCCAAACTAAGCTTCATAAGTAAAGGAGAAATAAAATTATTTACAGACAAGCAACTGCTGAGAGATTTCATCACCACCAGGCCTGCCCTACAAGAGCTCCTGAAGGAAGCACTAAACATGGGAAAGATCAACCAGTACCAGCCACTGCAAAAAAATCAAAAACATACCAAACTGTAAAGACCATCGACACTATGAAGAAACTGCATCAACTAACGGGCAAACCAACCAGCTAATGTCAAAATAACAGGATCAAATTCACACATAACAATATTAACCTTAAATGTAAATGGGCCAAATGCCCCAATCAAAAGACACAGACTGGCAAATTGGATAAAAAGTCAAGACCCACTGGTGTGCTGTATTTAGGAAACCCATCTCATGTGCAAAGACACACATAGCCTCGAAATAAAGGGATGGAGGAAGATTTACCAAGCAAATGGAGAGCAAGAAAAAGCAGGGTTGCAATCCTAGTCTCTGATAAAACAGACTTTAAATCAATAAAGATCAAAAGATACAAAGAAGGGCATTACATAATGGTAAAGGGATCAATGCAATGAGAAGAGTTAACGATCCTAAATATATATGCACCCAATACAGGAACACCCAGATTCATAAAGCAAGTTCTTAACAAACTACAAAGAGACTTAGACTCCCACACAACAATAGTGGGAGACTTTAACACCCCACTGTCAATACTAGACAGATCAACAAGACAGAAAATTAACAAGGATATCAAGGACTTGAACTCAAATCTGGACCAAGTGGACCTAATAGACATCTACAAAACTCTCCACCCCAAAACCACAGAATACTCATTCTTCTCAGCACATCGCACTTATTCTAAACTTGACCACATAATGGAAGGAAAACATTCCTCAGCAAATTCAAAAGAATGGAAATCATAACAGTCTCTCAGACCACTGTGCAATCAAATTAGAACTCAAGATGAAGAAACTCACTCAAAAACCACACAACTACATGGAAACTAAACAACTTCCTCCTGAATGACTACTGTATACATAATGAAATGAAGGCAGAAATAAATATGTTATTTGATACCAACGAGAACAAAGACACAATGTACCAGAATCTCTGGGACACATTTAAAGCAGTGTCAAGAGGAAAACTTTTAGCACTAAATACCTACCAGAGAAGAGAGGAAAGATCTAAAAATGGCACCCTAATGTCACAATTAAAAGAACTAGAGGAGCAAGATCAAACTCAAAAGCCAGCAGAAGGCAAGAATTAACTACGATTGAAGCAGAACTGAAGGAGATAGAGACACAAAAAAAAACCCTTAAAAAAATCAGTAAATCCAGGAGCCGGTTTTTTGAAAAGAAGAACAAAATAGATAGACCACTAGCCAGGCTAATAAAAAAGAGAGAAGATTAAAATAGATGCAATAAAAAATGATAATGGAGATATCACCACCAATCCCACAGAAATACAAACTACCATTGGAGACTACTACAAACACCTCTATGCAAATAAACCAATAAATCTAGAAGAAATGGATAAATTCCTGGACACTTACACCCTCCCAAGACTAAACCAGGAAGAAGTTGAATTCCTGAATAGACTAATGACAAGGCCTGAAGTTGAGGCAACAATTAATAGCCTACCATCCAAAAAAAGCCCAGGTCCAGATGAGTTCACAGCCAAATTCTGCCAGAGGTACAAAAAGGAGCTGGTATCATTCCTTCTGAAATTATTCCAAACAATACAAAAAAAGAGAATCCTCTCTAACTCATTTTATGAGTATAACATCAGCCTGATACTAAAACCTGGCAGAGACACAACTAAAAAACAAAATTTCAGGCCAATATCCATGATGAACATTGATGCAAAAATCTTCAATACAATACTGGCAAACTGAATCCAACAGCACATCAAAAAGCTTATCCGTCATGATCAACTCAGCTTTATCTCAGGGATGCAAGGCTGGTTCAACATACGCAAATCTATAAATGTAATCCATCACATAAACAGAACCAAAGATAAAAACCACATGATTATCTCAATAAAGGCAGAGAAGGCCTTCAAAAAAATTGAACAGCTCTTTGTGCTAAGAACTCTCAATAAACTAGGTATCAATGGATCGTATCTCAAAATATGACAAGAGGAAAACTTTTAGCACTAAATACCTACCAGAGAAGAGATGAAAGATCTAAAAATGGCACCCTAACATCACAATTAAAAGAAGAGGAGCAAGATCAAACTCAAAAGCCAGCAGAAGGCAAGAAATAACTATGATTGAAGCAGAACTGAAGGAGATAGAGACACAAAAAAACCTTTTAAATCAGTAAATCCAGGAGCTGGATTTATGACAGACCCATAGCCAATATCATACTGAGTGGGCAAAAACTGGAAGCATTCCCTTCGAAAATTGGCACAAGACAAGGAGGCCCTCTCTTACCACTCCTATTCAACATAGTATTGGAAGTTCTGGCCAGGGCAATCAGGCAAGGAAAAGAAATAAAGTGTATTCAAATAGGAAGAGAGGACATAAAATTGTCCTGTTTGTAGGTGACATGATTGTATATTTAGAAAACTCCATCATCTCAGCCCAAAATCTCCTTAAACTGATAGGCAAATGCAGCAAAGTCTCAGGATACAAAAGCAATGTGCAAAAATTGCAAGTATTCCTATACACCAATAATAGACAGAGAGCCAAATCAAGAGTACACTCTCATTCACAATTGCAACAAAGAGAGTAAAATACCTAGGTATACAACTAGCAAGGGATGTGAAGGACCTCTTCAAGGATAACTACAAACCACTGCTCAAGGAAATAAGAGAGGGCACAAACAGATGGAAAAACATCCCATGCTCATGGTTAGGAAGAATCAATATAAAAATGGCCATACTGCCCAAAGTAATTTATAGATTCAATGCTATCCCCATCAAGCTACCAATGACTTTTTTCACAGAATTGGGAAAAAAAACACGTTAAACTTCATATGGAACCAAAAAAGAGCATGCATAGCCAAGACAATTCTAAGGGAAAAACAAACAAACAAAGAAAAACCTGGACGCATCATGCTGCCTGACTTCAAACTATATTACAAGGCTACTGTAATCAAATCAGCATGGTACTGGTATAAAAACAGAGAGATGGATCAATGGAACAGAACAGAAGCCTCAGAATGCCACACAGCTACAGCCATCTGATCTTTGACAAACTTGACAAAAACAAGTGATGTGGAAAGGATTCCTTATTTAATAAATGGTGTTGGCAAAACTGGCTAGCCATATACAGAAAGCTGAAACTGGATGCCTTCCTTAATACGTTACACAACAATTAACTGTAGATAAATTAAAGATTTAAACATTAGGCCTAACACCATTAAAATCTCGAGAAGAAAACCTAGGCAATACCATTTACGACATAGGCATGGACAAGGACTTCATGACCAAAACACCAAAAGCAATGGCAGCAAAAGCCAAAATAGACAAATGGGATCTAATTAAACTTAAGAGCTTCAGCAGGGCAAAAGACAGTATCAATAGAGTGAACTGGAAAGAAACAGAATGGGAAAAAATTTTTGCAATCTACACATTAGACAAAGAGCTAATATCCAGAATCCACAGAGGACAACAAATTTACAAGAAAAAAGCAAAAAACCCCATCAAAAAGTGGGCAAAGTATATGAACAGACACTTTTCAAAAGAAGGCATTTATGCAGCCAATAAATATATTTTAAAAAGCTCATTATCACCAGTCAAAATTAGAGAAATGCAAATAAAACCACATTGAGATACCGTCTCACACCAGTTAGAATGGTGATCATTAAAAAATCAGGAGACAACAGATGCTGGAGAGGGTGTGGAGAAAAAGAAACACTTTTACACTGTTGGTAGGAGTTTAAAATAATTCAACCATTGTGGAAGACAGTGTGGAGATTCCTCAAGGATCTAGAAATAGAAACACCATTTGACCCAGCAATCCCATTACTGGGTATATACCCAAAGGATTATAAATCATTCTATTATAAAGACGTATGCACACGTATGTTTATTGTGGCACTGTTCACAATAGCAAAGACTTGGAACCAACCCAAATGCCCATCAATGATAGACTGGATAAAGAAAATGTGGCACATATACACCATGGAATACTATACAGACATAAAAAATGATGAGTTCATGTTCTTTGCAGGGACGTGGATGAATCTGGAAATCATCATTCTCAGCAAACTGACACAAGAACAGAAAACAAAACACTGCATGTTCTCACTCATAAGTGGGTGTTGAACAATGAAAACACAGGGACACAGGGAGGGGAACATCACACACTGGGGCCTGAGGGATGGGGAGATATGGGAGGAATAGCAGGGGGTGGGGGGATTGGGAGGGACAGCATTAGAAGAAATACCTAATGTAAATGACAGGGCGATAGATGTAGCAAACCACCACCATGGCATGTGTATACCTATGTAACAAACCTGCATGATCTGCACATGTACCGCAGAGCTTGAAGTATAATAAATAAATAAATAAATAAATAAATAAATAAAAGATATTCTTGAAGACGTTGAGAGAGGCAGCTTTGTGTTCTTACCACAAAAATGACAACTATGTGAGGCTATGCATATGTTAATTAGCTCGATGTAGCCATTTTATAATGTATATCTATTTCAAACCATTATGTTTTACATGATAAATATATACAATTAAATCTGTTATTTTAAAATAAACAAGTATTTTTACATGTATTGCTTCATTAAATCCTGAAATCACAGGATGTAGGTGAAAATGGGATATATGGCATAGATTTATTATTAAGATTGAAATAATTGGTATAAATTCAATCAACCTGCTGTCTGAAAAACAAGTGATCAGGAAATGTTAATAATTATCCATGTTATTATTAATACTAGCAATCTGTTTTATTTTCTCCTTTGTATAGAAAAGAGAACTTGAGATAGCAGAGGTGCTTGTTTAAAATACCAAGAAGCCCGAGTTATTTAGTAACAAAATCCTTTTAACCTAATTTGTTACAAATCATAAAGATATAAACTGAAGAAGTTAATAATCTCTCCCAGCTTCTCTGCTCCACAGTCCTAATATTTAAAAGATATACGCATGTCATCCTGGATATAAAACTCAATGTAATATGGTATCTCTTTGCAAACACATCGAATACTTTTTTTCAAGTACATTTTGATTGCATAGTATGGCAATTTTAATATGTCATCATGTCTCTGGAAATTTGTTAAAGTGTTAGTGAGTTGTCTTCAAGACTTAATGAATGATAATATTTAAAATACAAAAGACATGAAAAGAAATAAGGTATATTTATATTAATACGTGGTAACATGTATTATAAAGCAATAATGAAAGAATGCAGCACTGACACAGAAATTGCCAGCTGAAATGATCGTATTGCTTTAAATAGGGCTTAGCCAACTAATTAATGTATTTTGTATTGCCCCTAAAATAATTTTTAATAATTTTGCTTCTGGGTACTTTATAAGCATTATTTCTATTGTGAATAAACCTGTTTTTATTGTATTTTCTTATTTCTTCTTGCTGTTATATGGAGAAGTTATTGATTTCTGTATATTTTATTTCTGCCTGCATACATACCTAACTAAATTCTCTTACTAGTTCTCATCATTTTTCAGTTCATTCTGGAATGATGATCATGTTATGTATGTCAGGGATCCATTGCAACATTAAAACCAACCTACATGCTGCATTACCATAATCAGTAAATGATATATGCTGTCCATGCCCTCTCCTTCCTAACTGCCCCATACATCTTTCTGACTTCTACCCCTTTAGGTGTGGTTAATATTTACCATCAGTTGACTTTCATGAAGGCAGTTTATGCTACATTATATGGGTGAGCCTCATCTAAGCAGTTGAAGGTCTTACAGTGCTTGGATTTGAAGCTCATCCCATTGTAGACACTTTCTAGCTGTATGGCCTTGGCAAAGTTGTGAACTCTCAGTGCCTCAGTTTGTTCATCTATAAAATGAGAATAATAGTAGTAATGAAGATGAAGTGAGTTAATAGATGCAGCCACTTCGAACAGAACCTGCCATGTAGAAAGTACTAAACACATAATTATGATAACATTTAAGGGTGCAGTATAATACTGATGTTTCAATTTGTCTGGTATTTACATTACACGTATTACCACATCTTGGTGGTTTAGCAAATATATTCTAAACAGGATGCCAACTTTTAACAATAAACGTGCTTTGTTAATGATATGACCTACTATAGATTTGTATTTGCATTCGTGTTGATTTTCAGCAAAATTATTTTCACATTTTTAACTGAATCTGATGAGAAATGTGTGTTTGATGTCATATAGAGTTCTAATAAGGATTAAACGATGTAATTCATAGAAAAGACTAATAACAATTACTACAAATGGTTTTATTATCTCATTCTTGTGGATTCTTCATCGGAAGCTTTAAAACCTTGGGTAGTTTCTTTCAGTTGGCATAACACTTGGCTGCCCTAGGTTCTTTTATGTTGTTAAATTACAAAACTATCTTTCTTACTTAATTTTTGTTTATTCATAAATGCAATATTTACACATTATATCCAATGGAATAAGGCAAATAAACATAAGGAAGTTTCTAATTCTTCTCATTCTCCACTCTATTTCCATCGCCCTGAGACGGTGGACGGAAATACCTTGGTGCATATCCTTGAACTAGTTTCTTTCCTTCTTCAGCTCAAACAGGTAGATACCTACAAACACATATGTAAGGTTTTCATTACTATTGTGTGTTTTACAAATTTTTTATCCTAAATATGTTATTATGCAACTTTTTGTCTTGTGACAAAATATTTTAGGACATCCCTCTATATCAGTGATTGTCAATTGGGGGAGATTTTGCCCACCCCCAACATTTGGCAATATCTGGAGACATTTTTGGTTGATGTAACTGGAGCAGGGGGTGGGGTGCTAATGGCATTTATTGGGTAGAGGTCAGGGATGCTGTCAAACATTCTATAATACACAAGATAGCCATCCTCCCAGCCAACAAAGAATTATCCCATCCAAAATATCAATAGTGCCAAGGTTGAGAAACCCTGCTCTGGATCAACAGGGTTACAGCTATTTATATAGGTAGTTATACCATATTCCATAATAATGGCAAGCCAGAATTTACTCAGTTCTGCTAGTGATGAATTGAATTAGTGGTTTCTAGTGTTTTCTACCACAAATAAATGTGGCAATACACACTCTTGTCCTTAGATCTTCATATACTGATGCTTTTCTTTCCCTTGAATAGATTCCCCAAAGTGAGGTTGCTGAGTCAGTTTTCAAGGGTTTAATAGATATTTTTGTAAATGATTTTTCGTAATAATTCACACCATGTCATTAATGAATAAGAATGCCATTTGTTCAGCATTCTTTTTAGGAACTAGATGTTACAAATCTTTTGTAATTTTGGCCAGTTAGAATGGTGATTATTAAAAAAATCAGGAGACAACAGGTGCTGGAGAGGATGTGGAGAAAAAGGAATACTTTTGCACTGTTGATTTTAGTGTAAATTAATTCAACCTTTGTGGAAGACAGTGTGGCAATTCCTCAAGGATCTAGAACTAGAAATACCATTTGACCCAGCAATTCCATTATTGGGTATATACCCAAATGATTATAAATCAATCTATTATAAAGACACATATACAGGTATGTTTATTGTGGCACTGTTCACAATAAAGACTTGGAACCAACCCGAATGGCCATCAATGATACACTGAATAAAGAAAATGTGGCACATATACACCATGGAATACTATACAGACATAAAAAATGAAGTTCATGTTCTTTGCAGGCACATGGATGAATATGGCCAAACTTCATGCCTCATTGTTACTTTAATGTGCTTTTCCCTAATTTAGTTAAGTTTGAACAGTATTTCAAATATTTATTAACTATTTGGATATTTCCTATTAATCCCTATTGTTATCTTTTGCAGATTTTTTCTGTCATCTTATTTTTTCTGGAGACAGTGTCATGCTCAAGATGGAGTACAGTGTCGTGATCACACCTCACTGCAGCCTTGAACTCTGGGCTCAAATGATCCTCATGTCTCAGCCTCCAACAGATGTGGGTCAACAATATGAGCCACCATGACTGGCATTTTCTTTCATATTGCGTTTTAAAACAATTTGTACATGTGGTTACATTTTGTCTTTCGCAAGTGTTGCAAATATTTTTCTCGTATGTTATTTGACTTTTTGATTGGTTGTATGTCTTCCCATTTAACATATTTTAATTTTAAACAATATGTTGTTATAATTTTTAATTTATTGTGTCTTACATTCTTCCTTGCTTAGGAAAGTACCCTCCACAGTTGATTTGTGAAAAAAAAAAATTGTAAATTTTAGCTAATCTTTATAATTTTACTTTTTATACTTATATCCTAAATCCACCTGGAATTTATATTTTATTTGATGGAAGATAAATATCTACATTAGTTTTCTACCTGATTAGAATTATTTCTACACAATTAGTAAATTATTATTTCCTCACTGAAGTAAAAATTGGTTCCTATTTATTCTTGAGGCTTTTGTTTTAGATTTTCAATTCAGTTTTTGCCATCTAATTTTCATTTCTATGTCAGTACCGTAGTATTATTTTACCATAAGTTTTTATATCTGGTTCAGCAAATCTCTCTTCACTATTCTCTTTCACAAAGGACTTAGCTATTCTTGCACAACTGTTCTTTTCTATAAACATTAAAATCATTTTATCCAGTTCCAAAAATAAATCTGTATCGGTAAGGGTCCTGGCAGAAAACAAATGACACAGTCACCTAGATTATCAGGGAGCATTTAATAAAGGAACAGGTGTAGGTTATATAAGGGGTACTGAAAAGGGATAGTGAAGCCCCTCCAAGCTAGCTACAGCAGGGTGCCATGGTAACAACTGAATCTGAAAGTTGAAGGGAAGGCAGAGGTTACTTGAGTCCTAAGACAGGGTTACCAACAGGACTTGGAATTTTCGGTAGAGGGCCACAGCCAACCCTTGGCACCCATCCAGGGGGAAGCCAGAAAAATGAATTCCCTAACCTCACTCTCTTCCTACTTCTAGACCTCCTGCCAGTGCCTCCTTGCTGGCCAAACCCAACCGGGAAGCAGAGATAAACAGAGAGGGGTTATGCAGTCAATATAGATCAGCTTCCTGGGGCACATAGCAGGATGGAGAAGGGAGGGGTGCATCTAGAGCAGGGGACTTCAACCTCCAAGCCATAGATCAGTACAGGTCTGTGGCCTGGTTGGAATTGGGCCTGCGCTTGGTCTCTTATCAGATCAGTGGAGGCGTTAGATTCTCATTCAAGCCCAGAACCCTATTGCGAACTGCACATGTGAGGGATCTAGACTTCATGCTCCTTATGAGAATCTAACTAAGGCCTAATGATCTGACATGGAACCATCCTAAAACAATCCTCCACATTCATGGAAAAATTGTCTTCCACAAAACAGGTCCCTGGTGCCAAAAAGTTTGGGGACTGCTGATCTAGAGAATCCAACGGAGCAGATGCAGCTCATAACCCACTGGAGTTCTGATAGAGAATTTCATTTTATTATGCCTTAATTTTGTGAGAACTGAGCTTTTGTCACTGTAAAGACTCTGAGGTGAGATGGAACTTAGCAAACTTGAAGAACAGAAAGGAGACTAGTGAACTGGAGCACAGAGGTGAAGCCATGAGTGGGAGGGATGAGGTAGGCAGTGACAGGTCATGTACAACTTTGTCAATCATGGTTAGGAGCTGGCAGCTGATTTCATGTACCCTGGTGTACCATTGGGGAATTTTAGCAGTACAGTAAGTGGACCTCACCTACATTTTTGTTTAGGTTTGCTACTAAATGGGTTACAGTATTTGAGCTAATGCATACTTTCTAACATATATTTTCAAATAGCACCAACTTATTATACTCACTCTAAAGAGTGTATGATTCTGTCCAAGTCAGTGTATCCCTGATGCCCTTCAATGTATTATTTGAAAATTGTTGCTAATTCATTGAAATAAATAAATAAAGTGAAATAAGTAAGAATAGTGTCTTAGTCTATTTTGTGCCACAGAAACAGAATACCTGAGACTGGGTAATTTATAAAGGACAGAAGTTTATTTGCTCACAGTTCTGGAGACTGGTAAGCCTGAGATAAAGGTGCTGGCAGGTTTGGTAACTGCTGCATTCTTCAGAGGAAGAACTCCATGTCCTCTGTGGTTGAGAAAGGGCACCTGAGTCCAACACTGCCCGAAGTCTCTTTTTATAAGAGCTTGAATCCCAGCAATAAGTAAAAAGCCCTCATGGCCTAATCACCTCCTAAAGTCTCCTCTTTTAATGCTATCATATTGGCAACACTTGAATTTTTGAGAGGACACATTCAAATAATATTACATAGGTATCTTTCTGTCTTGATTACATGTTTTACGTTATGGTAATACTGCTAAGTATTTATTTGTATTGGTCATGTGAATTTAGTTTGGAGGGATTAATTTGCTCCTATCCTTTATTCATATTTCCATTAGGATATGTAGTGAATGCCACGGTATAACACCCACATTCCCCTTTCACGTCCAAGGCATTTTTTCTCCCAGCTGTCAGCAGTGTTGGGATCTGATGACTGTTAGTTGAATCCTTGACAAACATCATGACTTCTTTCCCCGATCCCCACCTCTACCTGTGACTAATGACTGGGCAATGCGGGGGTAAAATCTTGGTTGATATGGTTTGGCAATTCAAATCTCGTCTCAAATTGCAATCCCTGTGTGTCTAGGGACAGAACAAGTGGGAGGTGATTGGATCATGGGGGCAGTTTCCCCCACACCGTTCTCATGATAGTGACTGGGTTCTCACAAGATCTGATGGTTTTATAAGGGGCTCTTCCCCCTTTGCTCCTCACTCTTCTCTTTCCTGCTGCCTCTGAAGCAGGTCCTTGCTTCCTCTTCCGCTTCCCCTTCCACTGTGATTGTAAGTTTCCTGA
Source organism: Sapajus apella (assembly GCF_009761245.1). Lineage (NCBI taxonomy): Eukaryota > Metazoa > Chordata > Mammalia > Primates > Cebidae > Sapajus > Sapajus apella. Next base: position 4,816,747 of record NW_022437033.1, on the reverse strand, counting down.
GACCCCCGCCTCAGCCAAGTGGAATTGTGAGTCAATTAAACTTCTCTCCTTTATAATTTACCCAGTCTCAGGAAGTATCTGTATAGCAGTGTGAAAACAGACGAATACTTTGGACCTCTACCTTAAAGAGCAACCTCTCTGAAGGGTCATCCCAGCATTAAAGCTTTCCTGGGAGGGGAGGGAGGCAGTTGAATTCCTCCTTCCATCTCTTCCTGCTTTCCTCATACCCTAAATCCATTGATCTCCAGAGCACTCCCCAATGAACTTGATTACTTAAAACTTTCCTACTCAATCTGTTTTCTAGCAAACCCAATCTGGAACAAGATGTTAGTAATTTAGCATTTAATCAGTAATTTTTTTTTTTTTTTACCCTTGTATCTAGCATGTTTAAAACAATTTTCCTGGCCTGTTGTCATTTGTGTTAATAGTGCTTTAATTTTTTTTATTAAAGGAAAATTATATCTTAACTTCAGGGACAATTAATAATCTTTCCGATTTATGTATTGTTTCACATACCAAAGGCTTGTTCTGTTTATTCTCCCAAATATTAGTTTCTCTGTACAATGCTACTTTATTTATAAAATAGTTATTTCTTATTTAGTCAAAAATAGTGGTTTTTTTTTAGTAGTAAGCTTCTGCCATCAGATCTTTCAACAATCATTCTCTCCTAGTCTTTTTTTTTTTTTTTTTTTTTTTTTTTGAGACGGAGTTTTGCTCTTGTTACCCAGGCTGGAGTGCAATGGCGCGATCTCGGCTCACCGGAACCTCCGCCTCCTGGGTTCAGGCAATTCTCCTGCCTCAGCCTCCCAAGCACCTGGGATTACAGGCACACGCCACCATGCCCAGCTAATGTTTTGTATTTTTAGTAGAGACGGGGTTTCACCATGTTGACCAGGATGGTCTTGATCTCTTGACCTCATGATCCACCCGCCTAGGCTTCCTAGTCTTTTTAAAGGTCTTGTGTTTTAAAATTTCACTCTTTAACCCATGTGGAATATATTTAGATATGGATATGAAACAAACATGTAACTTTATGGCCTTCCCCCAAATACATTCAACTTAACAAACAAGGTATTAGCCATCAGTTCTCCTCCATTGTTCTCTCTATCGTTAAACCAATACTACAATATTTTAATTCTTTTAACTTTACCACACCCATTTAGTATCTAGTATGGTAAACATGTCCTTATTTCTCTTAAGTTTTTTACCTTTCTCCTGAGTGCATCACCTATTTATTCTTACAGATGGACTATAACATCAGTCACTTCTGTTAATATCCATTAATATTAGCCATCAGTAATCCTTCAACAAGTATTTATTGACACCATTCTCCCAACTCCTGGAAACCTGCTTTGCATTTTGTGGCAGCCACTATACCAGGTGCTGTGCAAAAAGTGGTGGATGAAACAGATACAGTCCCTGCCTGCCCTAATGGGCCTTCCAGTAAGTGGAGACAGACAGAACATTAAATGGTACACAGTTAGATGCCTGATTATAGACTGCTAAATGATTAGTAGGGGAAAAAAGACATCTTATGAAGTAATACCTATGGGGATCCAATTCAGGCAGGCGATAGGGACAGGCAGTAATTACATTTTAGCTAAGATTGGACATATAAATTGCTGTTCAAGACAGAGTATTCAAGGCAGAGTAAATGGCATGTTTGAAACCTCTAAAGCAAGAAAAATATTCCATTTATAGGAATATGCATCATGAAAAGGCAGTCTTATGTAATAAAATGAACATAGGTTTTTGGATCACAGAGAACTTGAATCCCAGCTACCTGCCACTTACTCTGGATCCTGGGCAAGTTGACTTCTGTGAGTCTGAGTTTCCTCATTGCAAAATAAGCTCAGTAACTGCCAATCTTACCGGCTGTAGTTTGGATTACATAAGATAATGTATACAATGCATCAGCATCACAGAACAGAGTACAGCTGAAGCACAAAGCAAATGTTGTCTTTTATTATTGATAAACATGGTTTCACTATTTCACTCTCTAAGGGTTGTATTTGCCTTTCATGTTGCTTTGATAGTTCCTCATGACATCCATGGCTCCTTTAGTAAAAGTTGTTCAAGCAGAAAAATATTGTCTTTTTCTTAGTTAAAAAATGCTTAACAGTGCCTGTTTATTGCCTACTGTGTGCCAAAACCCTACTAGTTACTTTATTTTATTTTATTTTATTTTGAGAGGAGTTTCACTCTTGTTGCCCAGGTTGAAGTGCAGTGGTGCGATCTCAGCTCACAGAGACCTCCGCCTCCCGGGTTAAAGTGCTTCTCCTGCCTCAGCCTCCTGAGTAACTGGCCTAGTAGTTACTTCTACACATTGACCCCTTACAACACATCTGTAAGGAAGGCATCAATAAAGACATGGCAGCCAATGTTCAGGGCAGTTAGTAACACATTCCCAAAACTACACCATTCGTAAATGACTGAGTCATGATTTTGAAAGAGGACATGGTGGCTTTCTTCGTCATAAACTTTGCATTTCATCTCAACTCTACCCATTATTCACATTTGAGCCTGCTTCTAAGATTCTTCTCCAGGTTACCTATGCTGCTGTTGCTTTCTTGTTTTTGTCTTCACTTCCGCTTTTGGAATTACGACAGTGATTCTGGTTCTCCATCGAAGCTATACAGTCTCAGTTTGATGTGGAAAAACACCCCTTTAGGTCTTGACTCAGTTTAAGAAACCTTCTGCCTAGGGTAAACCTTTGAGAATCTTTCCATAGGAGTTATCCCAATCCAGTGGGAAGATGACTAGCCCCAACCCAGTGTGAAGAAACCGATGACTGCTCTAACTTACTTTGACCCTTCATGAACAAAGAACACATTTGGTTCCAAAGGTTAATGTAATATACAGCTCCGAATACTCTGTACTTGTTCATTTATGTAAACTATTTAAAATTAAAGGCAAGGATCTTGTTTTTTAGCAAACTAAAGTCACGGCAATTTAAATAGTTCATGCAGATTATCGATAAACCAAAAACATGGTCAGACTTGCCAGCCTTGAAATTAAATAGCTGATTATTCAACACAAACATCTTTCTTCAGCTGTCTGGTAGCTTTATGAGTAGAGGAAACCCAGGTGACATTTTAAATCCAAAATTTCTTTTGAGGCATTCCAGTCATTTAGAAATGCCCTCCTAAAAATTAAAGAAGGAAGAAGAGGCTTTTCAGACAGATTAAGCAGAATGCCAAAAGTGAAATCTTCAGTCTAAATTCAAGTCTCATCTTTGCAAAAAGCAATAGCTTCTTTGTAGAGCAGGCATCCTAATTATGTCCACTAATTTTCACACAGCCCATAATGAGAATAAATGATTCACAGCTAGCAGAACTTTGAGTGAATTAAAATCGTGGGTTCTAGCAAGGGAAGTTATTCAGTGAAATTGTTTCATTTCTTTTAGTAATAGAGTTCATTGACATATTGTAGAAAAGATCACTATATAAGAAATATAGAAAGCAGCTTTAGGGACTAAGGAAGAGAGTGTCCCCACTCTCTGGGGCCCCTCTTTGATGAGGTGGCTGATGAAGGCTTCTTCTACTGAGCATGACTTAGAAACCATTAACTTAAGTGACTTCGAAAAATGTTTTCATAATTTAAAAAAAAAGAAAGTAAATCTATCAAGAAAGTAAACTTTCCCTGAAAGTAGGAGGCAACTTTCTACTTCATCTGAGATTCTTTTTCCGTTTTCACAGCTTGAAGCCTCAGTCATTTATCTCATTTAGACAAACTCCTATTGCCAGTGGCAATTAAGCTCACTGTAGTTCACAGTAACAGCCTAAGTCGAATTGGACAAATAAAACTAGCTCATGTCTTTATTCATTCCCACCTATTAACCTTAGAATTTTTAACTGGCATCCTTCACAGTGAAGCAGACAGTGTTTGACCTTGTGCAAAGATTCGTGTTTTCTTGCAGGAGAGCATTTGAAATGGGAAGTAACCGAGATCAGGATCCGGAGCAAAACTGCCATTTCACTCATTTATGCACTTTATTTACAAACCTTGTATACAAAAGTCAATAGTGCTGATTTGAAAGTAATTCTGCAGCTGTATGTTTTTAATGGCTAGAAGGGTCATTTGACTGCTACCCTAGACTTGGAAATAGTTTAAGCTTGGTAATAGATGGTCGCCTTTTGTGTGATAAACAACTCGGGTGGGGAGAACTTGGTGCAAACAGTGACAGAAATGCATTGCTAGTAGTTACTGTATTTTAGTAGATGGTTTAATTTACTTGGGTTCAGCTAAATTTACATCATCCGTATTCATTATGCTTAGGCCATCTGAATGAATTTCCTTAAACATCAATAAAACAAGGTCTGTGCAGCCGAATTTTCTAGAGATACTAGTATTTACTAAGAAATTACTGCTTGTATTTACCTGTGTCTCAGGGAGCTCATTTAAAAGCTGTGTTCTATTTGAAACATTCACGAGCTGCTTTTTCTAATAAATGATAGTTTGGCAATCGACTCAGTAGTTTCGTTAGAGACCTGAAAGGGTCCTATTGCTTCTTAAGCAACAGGAAATGACCTAGGCAGTGGGCAGACCCTGCTCAGAGAATTCGTTCTTTAAAAAGCATGTGCATTTTACTTGACAATCTTTTTATGGCTATAAAAAATGCACATTATCTGACCTCAGTACAGTCGAAGAACTTTTTAACTGAAGATAGTAAAAAGAACAGTTAATAGTCTGCTCTATTTGTTTCAAGGAGAAAAGAAGTTACGATTAAAATAAGACTGTGAGTGCACACACATACACACACACAGATACGGAGTTTGTATTACCTACTGTCCATCACGGAACAAATACTTCAAACAGATAAGCAACCTGGTCTTCTGATGACAACTCTTCTGTTGACCTACAAATAAAAAGTAATGACTGAGGATTTCTTTGCGCAAAATAACCGTGTCTTTAAAGCTGGTCAATTTATCCTATATTCCAAACTATATACACATACAAACACACACATATACATACACACTGTTATGCATCAATTAATGGGAGGATACATACTGAGAAATGTGTCTGCAGGTGATTTCATCATTGTGCAAACATCACAGAGTGTGCTTACACAGACCTACATGGTATAGCCTACTACCCACCATGGCTGTATAGTCTAGCCAGCACACCTAGGCTATAAACCTGTACAGCATGTTTCTGTATGGAATACTGAAGGCAACTGTAACTCAATGGTAAGTATTTTTGCTTCCAAATATATAAAAGCATAGAAAAGATTCAAAAAATATGTGTTATAGAAGATAAAATATGGTACACCTGCAGAGGGCACTTCAATGGAGCTTACATGACTGGAAGTTGCTCTGGGTGAGTCTGTGATTGAATGGTGAGTGACAGTGAAGGCCTAGGACAGTATACCAGTGTAGACCTTATAAACACTGTACACTTCACACTACATTTATATTACAAAATTACAGAATTTTCTGTCTTCAATAATAAATTAACTTTAGCATACTATAGAGATTTTACTTTATGACTTTTTAATGTTTTTTAAGTTTTGACTCTTTTGTACTACCCTTAGCTTAAAACATAAACATATCATAAGAATGTACAAAAATGTTTTCCTTCTATTTTTATTCGATAGGCATTTTCTATTTAAAATGTTTTTATATCTTGCATTTTTGTCTCAAAAACTAAGACACAAATACACCTATTAGCCTTAGCCTAGGTAGAGTCAGGCTCATCAGCATCACTGTGACATCCACATGTCCCACTGGTAGGTCTTCAGGGCCAATACCATGCATGGAGCTTTCATCTCCTAAGATAACAATACCTTCTTCAGGAATAACTCCTCAAGGACTGACCTGAGGATGTTTTACAGTCAACTTTTGTTTTTATAAGTAGAAGTACCCTCTAAAACAAGGGTAAAAAGGATAGTAAATATATCAACCAGTGATATAGTTATTCATTACCAAGTATTATGCACTACACATAATTGTCTGTACTATGCTATGACATCAGTAGATCTTAGCAATTTTTCAGCGCTATTGTAATGTTACAGAACCATCATCACATATGCGATCTGTCATTGACCAAAACATTGTTATGGGGCACATGACTGTATATAAAACTCTCTCTCTCTCCACACACACACATATAGCTATATACATATAACTGTAACTAGTTACGTATATCATATAAGTTATAATTATTCATGCTCTATGTTCTAACAATTCACACTCAGTAAGTTAATTCTATAAATTTCTGTCTCATCACTGTATTATTGATTTTGCTGACAATTTGTAGACATCCATACATCTACCCATGTGCACATGCATGCGCATGTGTTTGTGTTTCTCTGATTAATGGTAAACAAATGCAGACAGCTATAATCATTAGATACAGTGATATGGTTTGGCTGTGTCCTCACCCAAATCTCAGCTTGAATTGAAGCTCTCGTCACCCCCATGTGTTGTAGGAGGGACCCGTGGGAGGTAATTGAATTATGGGGGTGGGTCTTTCCTGTGCTGTTCTCATGATAGTGAATAAGTCACAGGAGACCTGATGGTTTCATAAAAAGAAGTTCCCCTGCACATGCTTTCTCTTGCCTGCTACCATATAAGACATCCCTTTGCTCTTCCTTCATCTTCTGCCGTGATTGTGAGGCCTCCCCAGCTGTGTAGAACCGTGAGTTCATTAAACCTCTTTCTATTGTAAGTGAGTCAGTCTCAGGCATGTCTTTATTAGCAGCATGAGAACAGACTAATACACACAGTTTAGAGAAAAACAATTGCATTAACTCTCAGAAAGATGTAACTAAGATGACATAAGTTGCTTTTCATAATGCATAAAAGTCTTTGTATTTTACTTGACCTGGTCTAATTAAATCTTCTCCCTCTTGTGGTACTAGAAGTAGCTTCAATAGCTTCTCCTACCTGGAGCTCTAGAGCTTTAACCTAAGGAGTATAGCCAAGTTGAGAATGCAGATGCCTGAATGAGGTTCTGACAAGTGAAGGAACTGCATGCTTTAGGTAGGCAAATTCAGGAAACCTTAAGATAGGCTTGGAGGAATGCAGCATAAAGCCCAGGGCTTCAAGTCCTGAGACTATCATGGGAAAAAAGTAAGTCAAATGAATAAGGATGAGGTCATAACAATCTGGAAGAATACTGGTAAGAAGATGTCTTTAACCTTGGATTAGCATTCCTTTCCCTTCAACAGGTGGAAGTGTGGGTAGGTTTCAAGAGTGTCTTAATCACCCTGACTGCATCTACCACCTTTGATAATGGAAATTTGTCTGCATTGGGCTTCCTTGCTTTTATATTATAACCAAAGAATCTATGCAAAGATTAGATTCTAGATATAGAAGAGACTCAGCATATTTAGCAATTATTGGATATGACCCCCTAGGATTTACTTCTGAATACTCATATCGAGTGCTCCAGAATAGAGCCTTAAATATATTTTTTTAAATCCCCAAAGTAGAAGGACAAGATGCCTAACTAGACACAGCCAAGAGGAACATCTGTCACTGACAGACAGTGACACAGAGACGTCGGGGAGACTAGCGCATTCCTAGAGGATCTTCAGAAGGAAGGCAATGAGAGTGGACAGAGGAAAGACACACATGCTGGGCTGAAGGGGAGGAAGCTGGGAACCTTGCATGGGGCTGCTGTGTACCAGGGTTCCTTCATGGCCCCAAATGACTCCTGGGGAAGGGCTGAATTAAATAGGAAAGGAGCAACCTGCTCTTGCCCCAGGGCTCTGGATTGCTGGCAGAAGGAGATCCCACAACCACCAGAGACATTTGAATAGGCAAGGAGAGCTGCTTAGAGAAGAGGTGGGGGCAGAACTCCAGCTGGTGCACAGCCCAGAAGGGTTGGTGCAGGAGTGTGTAGTAGAGTTTGTCCAGGGACACTGATTCTCCCTGGGCTTGACTTGCTTTTATAGATTTCAGCCTGGGGAAAGGTCAGACCTGAATACTGTAGGGCAGTCTTGCCAAGGAGATGGGGCTGGTCAGACCTCAGCACCTCTTGGTCTGCTTGCCTCACCAGGGGCCCCAGGCTATTTATGCTTGCTTGCAGAGCAGGCTTGGATGCCAGGGGGCATACCTTCTGGGGGACTGCATCTTAGCTCCTGCACTGGTGAGCTATGCCTGACTAGCAGAGAGCTCCAGCAGAGAGACCCCCACACACTTGTGCCAGGCTGCTCCAGCCCTCCCTACTGCAACCTCCTCTGTGCCACTTTGCCTGCATACACTCTCCCACAGCCACCTCCCACATCACTTCACCAGTGCATTTGCGCACGGGCAGACCTTGACTCTCCCTCCTTGCCAGCATGCGTGTGCATGTGCACCCTGATGTGCCACTGCTGCCAGCATGAGTGCACCTCAACTCCTCTTTCCCCACCACACGGCTATTGCTGATCAAGTGTTGGAGGGAACAGAGCCCACAGGTGCCCTGTTGCTGCAGCCATACTGCTGTGGGTACAAAACTAGGCACAAGAAACAGCAGACTTGCCCCCTGCCTGAGCAATCATCACCACCCAGATGAACGTGCACAGAGGGTGCACACAGTCCTGTGCCCACCAGTGCACTTTCCCCAGGCTAACACCACCACGAGCATGAACGCATGCATAGTTGCCAGCATGGTCCCTCTGCCTTACAGACCCAGGCTCCCCCTGCCACTGCTGTAAATGTCCACATAGAGGCTGCCACTCTGGCACCCACTAGCACCCTGCCAGTGCTGACAAACCTGCACCCCACTGCACTGCCACTGCTGCTGACATGTGCAAAGCGGAATGTATCCTGTGGTCACTGCCCTACCAAGTGCTTTGGCTGGCACCATTCATTGAATTGTTGTGACCAGTGGTCTGCAAACACCTTGACCTATCAAGCACGGTAGGTTCTTAACATCAGGGACTGAGAGAACAAAGCCGGGAACCAAAACGAGTCCAGCAGAGATAGAGCACGTAGTCCAGGAGTCCTGAGCTGAGACTTGGCACCCTAAAAACTTCCAGAAATGAAGCCAGTTCACTAAATCCACCTTATAACACAATCAAACTCCCACAGCCAGCAAATAGAATTAAAAAGAAAAATATTCAAATGAGAGCAACTTCAAAGATTGAAGGAATATCATTTTGCTAAGATGAGAACGAACCAGGGCAAGAACTCTGACAGCTCAAAAAGCCAGAGTGTCTTCTTCCTTCCAATCACATTAGTTTTCCAGTAAGAGTTCTTAATCAGGCTGAGATAGCTGAACTGACAGAAATAGAGTTCAGAAAATGGATAGGGACAAAGATCATCACGATTCAGGAGAAAGGTGAAACCCAATCTAAGGAAGATAAGAATCATAATAAAATGGTACAATAACTGGCAGACAGAATAGCCAGTGTAGAAAAGAACGAACTGCCCTGATAGAAAGACATTACAAAAATTTCAAAATGCAATCACAGGTATTAACAATAGAATAGACCAAGATGAGGAAAGAATCTCAGAACCTGAGGACTGGCTTTCTGAAATAAGAGAGTCAGGCAAGAATAAAGAATGAAAAGGAATGAGCAAAATCTCTGAGAAATATGGGATTATGTAAAGAAACCAAATGTATGACTCATTGATGTCCCTGAAAGAGATAGGGAGAATGGAAGCAACTTGGAAAACATTTCATAATATCATCCTTGAGAAATTCCCCAACCTAGCTAGAGAGGCCAACATTCAAATTTAGGAAATTCAGAGAACCCTTGCAAAATATTTACAAGATGATCCCCAGGACACATAATCATCAGATACTCCAAGGTAAAAATGAAAGAAAAAAAATGTTAAAGACATCTAGAGAGAAAGGAGAGGTCACCTACAAAACGAAACCCACTGGACCAACAGCAGACTTCTCAGCAGAAACCTTGCAAGCCAAAGAGAGATTTGGGGTCTATGTCCAACATTCTTAAAGAAAAAGAATTCCAGCCAAGAATTTTATTCCAGCCAAAAAGCAAAGAGGAAGTAAAAGCCTTAACAGACAAGAAAATGCTGAAGGAATTCATTACCACCAGACCTACCTTACAGGAGCTCCTCAAAGAAGCATTAAATATGGAAAGGAAAGACTATTACCAGCCATTACAAAAGCACATTTAAGTACACAGACCAATGACACTATAAAGCCACCACAAAAACTAGTCTGCCTAATAACTAGCCACATGATGACAGGATCAAATTCATACATATTAATGTTAACTTGAATGTAAATGGGCTAAATGCCCCTAATTAGAAGACATAAAGTTACAATGGATAAAGAACCAAGACCCAATGGCATGCTGGGCCTTGCTTCTTTATCCAGATTGTTATTCTGTGCCTTTTCTCACCTATCTCACATGTAATGACACTCATAGACTCAAAGTAAAGGCATGGAGAAAAATCTACTAAGAAAATGGAAAACAAAAAAGCAGGGGTTGCGATCTTAATTGCATATGAAATAGACTTAAAGCCAACAAAGGTCAAAGAAGATAAATAATGATATTACACAATGGTAAAGGGCTCAATTTAACAAGAAGACATAACTATCCTAAATATATATGCACCCAACACAGCAGCACCCATATTGATAAAGCAAGTTCTTAGAGACCTTCAAAGAGATTTGGACTCCCACACAATAATAGTGGGAGTCTTCCACATATGACAGACAGTATTAGAGATATCATCAAGGCAGAAAACAAAGATATTCAGGACCTGAACTCAACACTGGATTAAATAGACCCAATAGACATCTACAGGTCTCTCCACTCCAAGACAGCTGAAGACACATTCTTCTCATTGCCACATGGCAAATACTCTAAAATAGACTAAACAATCAGATATAAAACAATCTTCAGCAAATGAAAAAGAACTGAAATCATACCAACCACTGTCTGAGACCACAATGCAATAAAAATAGAAATCAACACTAAGAAAATAGCTCAAAACCGTATAATTATATGGAAATTAAACAACCTGCTTCGGAATGACTTTTGGGTAAATAATGAAAATAAGACAGCAATCAAGTTCTTTGAAAATAATGAGAACAAAGATCCAACATATCAGAATCTTTCACACACAGCTAAGTCAGTGTTAAAACGAAAATTTATACCACTAGACACCCACATGAAAATGTAAGAAAGATCTCAAATTAACAAGCTAACATTCCAACTGAAAACACTAGAGAAGCAAGAGCAAACCAACCCCAAAGCTAGCAAGATAAAATAACCAAAATCAGAGCTGAACGGAGGGAGATTAAGACATGAAAAACCACTCAAAAGGTCAACAAATCAGGAGTTTGTTTTTTGAAGCAATGAATAAGACAGACAGCTAGCTAGACTAATAAAGAAGAAAAGAGAAAAGGTCCAAATAAACACAATCAGAAGCAACAACGGGGATATTACCACTGATCCCACCAAAATAAAAATAACCATCAGAGACTCTATGAACTCTGCTATATACCCAAACTAGAAAACTTAAAAGAAATGGATACATTCCTGAACAGTACACACACTCTCCCAAGAATGAACCAAGGTGAAGTTGAATCCCTGAACATACCAATAACAAGCTTCAAAATTGAATCGGTAATAAAGAATCTATCAACCAAATAAAGCCCAAATTCTACCAGATGTACAAAGAAGAGTTAGAGCTGTTTCTATGAAACATTCCAAATAATTGAGGCAGAGGAACTCCTCCCCAACTCATTTAATGAGGCCAACATTATTCTGACAACAAAAGCTGGGAGAGACACAACAACAACAGAAATTTTCAGGTCATTATCTTTGATAAACTTTGATGCAAAAATCCTCACCAAAATGCTAACAAGCTAAATCCAGCAGCACATTAAGAAGCTAATCCACCACAATCAAGTAGGTGTTATCCCTGGGATCCAAGTTTGATTCAACATATGCCAACCAATAAATGTGATTCATCACATAAGCAGAACTAAAGACAGAAACTGCATGATTATCTCAATAGATTCAGAAAAGTTTTTTGATAAAATTCAATATCGCTTTATGTTAGAAACTCTAAATTAGCTAGTTATATCTCAATATAATAAGAACCATATATGACAAATCTACAGCTGGCTTCTTACTGAATGTGGAAAAGTTGGAAGCATTACCTGTGATAACCAGCACCAGATAAAAATGCCCTCTCTCACCACGCTTATTCAAGATAATATTGAAAGCCCTTGGCAGAGTATTCAGAAAAGTGAAAGAAAGAAAGGACATTCAAACAGGAAGAGAGGAAGTCAAATTTTCCCTGTTTGCAGATGACATGATTTGATATTTAGAAATAGCCATAGTCTCAGAAGAAAAGCTCCTTAAGCTGATAAACAACTTCATTAGTTTCAAGATACAAAAGCAACATAAAAAAATCTCTAGCATTTCCATATACCAACAACAGCCAAGCCAAGAGCAAAATAAGGAATACAATCATCTTCACACTTGCCACAAAAAGAATAAAATACCCAGGAATACAGCTAACCAGGGAGGTAAATGATCTGTACAATAAGAATTACAAAATACTGCTCAGGGAAATCAGAGATGACACAAACAAACGGAAAAACATTTCATGCTCATGGATAGCAAGAATGAATATAGCTAAAATAGCCATACTTCCCAAAACAATTTACAGATTCAATGCTATTTCTAATTAAATTGCCAATAACATTCTTCACAGGACTAGAAAAAAAATTGTTTTAAAATTTCTATGGAATGCAAAATGATCCCAAATAGCGAAGGCAATCCTAAGCTAAAAGAACAAAGCTGGAGGCATCACATTACCTAACTTGAAATTATACTACAGGGCTACAGTAACCAAAACAGCATGGTACAGGTACGAAAACAGACACATAGGCCAATGGAACAGAAAAGAGAGCCCATCAATAAGGCATACAGCTACAACCATCTGATCTTTGACAAAGCTGCCAAAAACAAGCAATGGGGAAAAGACTCCCTATTCAATAAATAAAGCTGGGATGACTGGCTAGCCATATGCAGAAGATTGAACCTGGACTCCTTCCTTACACAATATATAAAAATCAACTCAAGATAGATTAACAATTTAAATGTAAAATCCAAAACCTAGGCAATATCATTCTCGACATAGGAACTAAAAGATTTCATGACAAAGACAGAAAAGGCGATTGCAGCAAAAGCAAAAATTGACAAATGGGATCTAATTAAATAAAGAGCTTCTGCACAGCAAAAGAAACTACAGGTATTGATCGACTTACGACCTATGCAACTTACGACCATTTGACTTTACGACCACAATCGCTAGCCACGACTGCTCCGCGTCTGGCAGCGCAAATGTTGCCCAGCTGGGCATACGACAGTGCGGACCAGCTTCCAGCAGCACTACCATCTCCGTGTGCACCATTTCAACTGTTATCCCAGACTCGGTACAGCAATTTGTGTTTTGTGTCTTGGATATTTTTCATCAAACCCCTCCCAATAAACTTCTTATACATTTCGAAGCAATGGACCCAAACATTGAACGATTTGCAAGGATTGAACGGATGGCTCATGATGTGTTTCGTCCGTATCGTGAAATTTATGAAGAAAAAAAGAAACGTACAATTCAGACAAAGCTCACAATGTTTATGAAAAAACCAACTCCGGTAACCCCAACTGCTGCCTCAGGTGACGACATCAACGATCCGCAGCCAAGCACCAGCGGCCAATAAAATGTTTCGTACATGTTTATATATTTTGATATGTTTTGCAATTGGGAAAATGTTTCCTATGGTATTTTTTACACCTGTATTTTGTATTTTTGTATGCACCTGTATTTTGTAATTTTGTATGTTTTGCAAATATTAAACCAGTTGTACTGGTAATGCAGTGTTTTACTTAAACCTGACAAATGTAAAAATAAGAAAAAAAATGGTGTAGAGATGATACAAATGGCATAAAATGAACAAAGAAAATTATGATATATAACAATAATGAAAGAAAATTATGATAAAATATGACTTAAAGATTTTTATAACATCATTTCACAGTACTGTACATATAGCCTACTCAACTTACGACCAAATCATGTTACGACCAGTCTGTCGGAACCAATCGTGGTCGTAAGTCGAGCACTAGCTGTATCAACAGAGTAAACAGAAAATCTACAAAATGGGAGAAATTTCTTTCAAACTATTCATCTGACAAAAGTTAAATATGCAGCATTGTAAGAAACTTAAACAGATTTACAGAAAAATTAAAAAAAAACATTAAAAAGTAAGCAATGGACATGAACAGACACTTCAAAAGGAAACATGTGCGGCCAGCGGAGATATAAAAAAAACTCAATATCACTGATTGTTAGAGAAATGCCAATCAAAGCTACAATGAGATATTATCTCACACCAGTAGAATGGCTGTTATTAAAAAGTTAAAAAAAAACAGATGCTGGTGAGGTTGCAGAGAAAGAGAACACTTATACACTGTTGCTGGGAGTATAAACTAGTTCAACTCTTGTGGAAAGTAGTGTCATGATTCCTCAAACAGCTAAAAGCAGAATTGTCATTTGACCCAGTATTTCCATTACTGGGTATATACCCAAAGAAAATAAATCATTCTACCGTAAAGACACATGCATGAATATGTTCATTGCAGCACTATTTGCAATAGCAAAGACATGGAATCGACCTAAATGCCCATCAATGACAGATTAGACAAGGAAAATGTGTTACATATATATCATGGAATATTATGCAACCATATAAAGGAACGAGATCATGTCTTTTGTGGGAACATGCATGGAGCTGGAGGCTATTATCCTAAGGAAACTAACATGGAGTCAGAATGCCAAACACTGCATGTTCTCCTCTATAAGTGGGAGCTAAATGGTGAGAACACATGGACCTATAGAGAGAAACAAGGCACACTGGGGCTTACTGGAGGGTGGAGAGTGAGAGGACAGAGAGGATCAGAAAAAAAATCTGTTGGGTACTAGGGTTAATACCTGGGTGACAAAATAATCTGTACAACAAATTTCCATGACACATGTTTACCTATATAAAAATGTTTATGTGTACCCCTGAACCTAAAATAAAAGTTTTGTTAAATAAGAAAATCACCAAAGTCTCGTAATATTGAAATTATTTCTATATATCTACTCTGTGTTATTTTAGAAAGAACATATCCAACCGAAGTATCCAAGTATTAAATCTTTACAATATAACTTCCCAAATTACTTTTCAAGGTGCCAGGGACAGGACTGTGTATCCTGAACTAAGGCCAGAAATTGCAAATTTGTTTGATAAATAATTGACTTAACTGGCCATCCAATCAAACATTTTGTCCTGGGAAATTAATTATATTTCAGAAAATATGTTTGTGTAAGGACACTTTATGATGTTGTCGAACATATCTCCATTGTTAACTAACACGTGACTATGTGTGTGTGTATGATATATACACCTCCCCACACACACACACACACACATAACATCTGTGCGCATGTGAGAAAGATTGGTATGTTCAAACAATTTTAGAAGTGATTAAACTTAAGCATTTGAGGAAAAGTATCAATTCTAAAATTAAATTATCTTTGGAAACTCCTTAAGTTACCTATACAGTTCAGAACATCTTTCGGTAAGTCAAGCATAACTAGTTCTTCCTTCAGTGTTGATGTGGATTGCTTCTTCATTTGGTCATTAGATGTATTAGTTGGCTTGTCTTTAGAGGCTATATTAGTAGTCAGGGTTCTCCAGATAAACAAAACTAATAGGATTTGTGTGTGTGTGTGTGTGTGTGTGTGTGTGTGTGTGTGTGTGTGTGTGAGAGAGAGAGAGAGAGAGAGAGAGAGAGACAGTGATTCTGTAATAAATTGGCATATGGAATGATACAGGCTGACAAGTCCCCAGAGCTGCCATCAGCAAGCTAGGGACTCAAGAAAACAAACGATATAGATTCAGTTTGAGTCTGATGTCCTGAGAAACAGGAAAGTTGGTGGATGATTAACTTCCAGTCCGAATGCTGGCAAGCTCGAGATCCAGAAAAAGCTAATGTTTTTCATCAAGTTTGGAGGCATAACAAAATGATGTCCCAGCTCAAGGTAGAATTAATTCCCTCTCATTCACGGAAGAGTTGGCCCTTTACTTTATTTAGGCCTTCAACTGATTGCATGAGGACCCCCCAACATTAGGAAGGGCCATCAACCTAGCCATTCAAATGTTAATCTCATCCAAAACACCCTAACAGGCACACCCAAAGTAATGCTGGACCAAATACCTGGACCAATGGCCCAGTAAAGTTGACACATAAAATTAACTATTGCAGTGGTTATGTTGAGTAAAAATGAGGACTCTTTTAAACTCTGGAATCATACTCTGCACAGAGAGATACTTATGTTTCAAAAGTCACAGCGCTAAGATTCTGAAAATATTTGACTTATCTACACCATCTATTGAGCTCATTCTGGGGACATAGGCTCGCAAAGTTTACTTACCGAGTAAAATGCCATGAAGATTGACCCTCATCATTTTAATTATTCTTGTTTTCTTCTGTTCACTCGTTCATTCCCTCTCCCTCTCCTCCTCCCTGTCACCCACCAGCCCTCCCTCTTTCTCTCTTCCCAGCCCACATGTTTACAATTTAAGTTAAATGCACATATGGTACATCCTTGCTATGTATGCTTCTCCCATTTCTTGCTATTGCAACAGGATGTTGAATGGATCTTTTCTATATGACTCTAGAACTTTTGTTTTAGTTAATAATTAATACTCCAAATCTGAGGACATTGGGTAATGAATACCTCCACCTTCCAAAGAGTATTTGCTAGAGACATTCCCATAAGACTTATCAAAGTGTGGTTAATTGATCTTATAAGCCTGCCCATTGCTACTAGCCTGTAGAGAGAGAAGACTAGAAATTTCTGAATTCATTAAATAAGGTGCATTCATTTAAGTGGGGCAGATTCATAGCTGGAAGAGGTAAGCCTGTTCCTACCTGTTAGTGCAGGGATATAGTTTTATGCTTTCCATAGCTTGATCCTTAGCCCAGGAAAGGGGCTCCAAGACAAACACTTAGAACACTTGGGGTTCTCTGCAACTAGGGAGGCTTATACACGATTCCCTGGTTGGATGCTTGCTAAGCTACCAAAACCACCACCCCTTACCCCGACATTGACACCAGAGTGGAAAGTAATGGGATAACTCTTGGGAAGCTGGATACATGTCTTTAAAAATGTGAACATAGAAACTTGTGTGTGTTTCTCACCTGAACATTGTTTGGCATTACTTGTAGTGGCAGGATGAAAAGAGAGTGTCAGTGGGGCAGCCTTCACTTTTCCCACTTGGCATTTCAAGATTTTGGAGTATTCTTCCCAAACTAGTAGATGCCATAGAAGGGAGCCAGCCTTTAGCCATCTTGCTTCTTATGATGGTCTTCTACAGAAATGGGACCTGGGAGATAGTGTCATGGGGAAGAACTGAGCAGGTTCACAAATTTTTGCCAAAGAATACTTTGCCCACATTTTAAGGGACCATGTAGTACTAAAGACCCTACGGGAAATTTTCTGAACAGTCTATAAATGTGCCCAACAAATGAACTAGCATTTGGGTCACTAGCCACACAAGGAATTTACAGCTGAATAAATAGTCTTCCATCCTTTCTTTCAACCACCTCTCTCAGCCTGATACTGGAGAAAAATGGAAAATAACAAATGAAAAGCAAATGACTAAGGCTACTTTCCATCTCAAGTTCAAGTACCTAAGCCACAGGTCAGGCCTGAACTTGGAGAGGGAGATGAGTGCAGGAAATAGAAGTTCTGTATTGCATGTGAGATTGAACTTGGAAAGGGCTGAACTTTCAATCCCTGGAAACATGTCATGAGGCTTTTTGTTGTTGTAACTATATGGGAAAAAATAATTCTATGGAAGTTATGCTTTCAGCTGTATGGCAGAAGATCCATCAAAGCAGGGTAGGGAGTAGTGCTGGGGGAAGAATGAATTCACTTCCTATTTGTGCCTTACCAATTTCAGTCCATTCAATAAACGGGTGTCAATTTTGGAGTAAGGTCTGAAGGGTATATAGAGGGTGGGAGAGGTTTGTGAGACGAACTGAGTATAGTCTGTCACTCTGATTTATTGGAGGGACATTATTGAGAGTCACAATTGTTTTCAGCCAGTCTGGAGAATAGATTTCATCATTTAGATGTGCTCTTGGGGAAATTATTTTCCAACCTCTTGGAAAAACCATTATCCAAAGTTGGGATTACTTTTGGGGAATATTATTGGATTACAGTCTTTGAACAATGGCTATGACAAATGGTCTGAGATTTGCTGTAAGTTGATGGAATTCCTATGAGGTCTCACCTGGAGATCATTCATGCCATCCAAGCAAACAGCCCCTCAGAGTCTAACGCAGGATTTTTTAGTGCCCTTGAAGGCTTTCAGATGAGAAAGAGAGATCTGGAGGACACAGTGCTACTTGGTGGGTCAGAGTACTGAGCTGAACCCAGCCTCCAGAAAAAGCAGGCTAGTTTGGGCTGTGCTTTCTTACAGGTTCTCAGCAGGTGTGGATTATGATAAAGCTCCGAATGTAATGAGAAAAGTGAATTATTTATCTGGAAATGAAGTGGAAATGAAGCCAACTGGACTCTGCAAGCAAGGGTGTGAAAGAAATGCTTTGGTGTAATACTGATGCATCTTAAACAAGACACAGCCATCATTACCAGATGAGGGCAACTAGGACAGCAAGACTGGGGAATATGGAGCTCCTAGGGAAGTACCAGAAATGGTCAAGATTGACTCAGATGTAATCCCAGTTGCACCTGCAGATATCAGCTGATGGCTTGTGAGAGATGTAACCGAATAGCTATGGAGTTTCAGTCTGAGTGCATTATATAGTAGGCATATTGGTTTTAATTCCTATTGAACACTGCCAGCACATAACTAATAACTAGCCAGACATCTAATGGAAGCCCCACATTGGAAGGAGGGAGGGTGAGAAGAGTAATTTTAAGTGAACCAAAGGAACTATTTAAAAATCTAAACATAAACGAAGGCATATATCTCTGCTCGGTAACTACATCATTAATTGTTTCCTGGTCTAATTCAAAGAAAGAAGAATTTTCTGTACAATCTCAAAACTCAAGTTGTCACTCACTTATTTTGTGAAGAAGACCCATCCATATAGGAATAAACTGAGATTCCTCAAATCATCAGATGTGGGAGAGATATGGAAGACACCAAGTGTTGAAATAGACATGAAAATTATATTTTCCATTAAACAGATTTTAATGGAAATCAAACCAAGTTCCTCTCTGGCTGCTAAAAGAGAATACTTCTTTCCCACACCCGAACAGGAGGATCTGGATTAATGAATGACCCCTAGCTCTCTCACTCTCTCACCTTACTCCCTCTTCCACAGGCAAGGGAAAGTAACCTAAGATGATCTGCAAGTCGTAAGAAGAGCCTGGAGCTGGAAAGCCTAGTTCCTTTTCCTGTATTTCCCTACGAAGAAAGATGCTGCAGTAGGCTTTGTGTGAGTGGGTGGGTTTTTTTTGTTTGTTTGTTTGTTTTTCTCGTTTTGAGGGAAGAGACTAAATTTTCTCTGTAAGTTGTCATTGTGTGTTAACAGGGATAGTGTCCTTAAGAGATTGAAGCAATCCATCAACTGGTCAAATACAGCAGGGGTTGGGAACCCTTGATCAGCATGAGATTTTGTGGCACTCCCACTATTCCCCATCCAAACCCATAACCTTGAAAATCATATAATTGGGGGGAACATTTTGGACTTTGGCATGATGTAGAATGGAATCTCAAGCCAATCTTATTCAGCTCTTAACGAGAAAAAGAACTGTAGTTGGTATCTGAGGTGTATATATTATTATTTGCAAAATCATTCTTTCAAATAGAATATTTTAAAATGCTTTTTCATCACTTTCATAAGGGAAGACTGAAAGTAACTATTTCCTTCTCTTTCACAGGAATGAGAACTAATGTGTTACCCTTGTGGTAAACACAGTAAAATGATCTGATTTCCCACTGATGCTAAATGACACTTCTCACTTGCCTGAGAGCAGCCAGTCATTGATTTTCATATGAAAAAATAATATGAAGCACATAATTCATACACATGTTTGGCACACAGTAAGTATACGGTTAATATGTGTTGAATTAAATTCAGTTGGAATTTAGAAGTTATTCCATGATCAATAGTATATAATCCACAGAGGCATGTGACATAAATTAAGCATTTATATATGGGAATGTGGTTCATTGCCTGTGGTTATCACACATATAATCAATATAGATATAGATACAGGGAGAAATTATGTGACATCTATTGTCAGTGTTTTTGGTTTGGTTTGGTCAAGAATGCATTTGTGGGACTATTTATTTCTTAGGAGGGGCCTTACATTCAAGTTGTCTGCCTGAAAGTGACTGGTTGACCGATGATCTTCAGAGACATTTACCTTTGGCAGGAAACCAGCAAGCTTCCATTCAGGCATTCATACTTCTTTAAGATCTTCTTTATCTTTCTTTTTACATGTCATCCAAGGAATCACTATGATTGTCCTTCCAAGTGCCAGCTGATATTTTCAGCTTCCTGTCTCTTTGCCCAAGGGAAAAATGCTGATTTCCTCTTTGCTATTTGGCAAATGTCAAAAGAAAAAGACTGGCTACACTATGTATTCCTTTCAGCAGCATGAATGGACATCCTGTATTTTTTCCTCCAAAGAAGATTTAACTAGCTAAAACTTAATTAGCCTAAACTCAAAGAGTTTTTCCTATTATTTCTCTATTGCTTCTCCTTCATTTGTTCCTTTCTGTTTCAAAAATTCCAATCCTATGTACTTAAGAATTTCATGGCCTTTACATCTTTGCATGTTATGTTTCTATCTCTTAACCCCTTTCTCTAGGTTTTAGGAGAATTTTTAAAATTCTTCTGTTTTACAGATTTGGTTTTCTACTGTTTTACAGATTTGGTTTATCTATTGTTCATTGCCTTGATGGTACTGTTTTTTTTTTTTTTTTGATTCTGTAGTTGTGTATTTAAAAGCCATCTGGCCTGATTTCTCGTTGCTTTGTTTCCATCTATAAAAATGTTTTCTTAAAACTCTTGGAGAACACAAAACATCATTTTTCTAATGTTTTCTTCAGTTCCATAGATTAAGCCTATTTCAGTGGTAGACATCTATCCTTATTCCTGGAACTGGTCTTTTTTCTTCTGGACTACTGAATCTTTTCATGTGTCTGGTGAATTCCTCCGTTTTCATGTCCTAACCTTGTACTTGCTACTAAGTTCTTCTAGTTAGTACACATGATTTATTTTTGAAAAGAAAAGTGAAGTTTGACGTTTTTGAAGTTTTGTTTTGCTAGATTGATGATCGAGTCAGTTGTAAATAAATATGGAGGGGATTCCTGTGCACAGTGCTGTGGCATCAGTTTCTCTCCATGTTTGTGTTAGTATCATAAAGTCAGCTTGAAGAGCAACACCTTCAAAAATTGTCATTACTGCCCCTTATGACCTGTTACAGCACTGGCCTCTCTCTTGTTAGCACATCACCCCTGCTAGGGGTGTCACATAGGCGAGTGAATACTCTAGTTGTCACTTAGTGGTCTGGTGCTGGAGTAGTTCTCAGATCATTGTATTGTACCCTTCTCCCACTGTCCCACAGATCCAGGCTCTTACTTACGTTCACTTCCACAGGGGGCATGGGGATTTGAAGAGGGTCTACTCAGGGATCCCGTGTATTTACCTCTCATCTGGGTTTTTCATTCATGTGTGAAAGGATGAGAGAATACTATAGCCCTAGACCTTCTCCTATCCATGTCACAGCTTTCAGAATATTCCATTTGCTGCCTGTTATGGGATCCTTCTGTTTTCTAGTAGCAGTTTAAACTTTTCTTTTTATTTATTTGTGATTATTTTAATTAACAGGAGTGTTTAGTGCAGCATTGTTAGTTTACAGTGCACAGTCAAAAACTGGCAAAAAGTTAAATAATTTGTATCCACTAAATACAAGACCATTCAAATTAATGTAAATCCACACTTGTTTCTAAGTGAAAAAAAAAAAGTTACAACATTTATTGGATAGCATGATGATCGTTTTAAAAAATTAAATTACATGTAAGCAGAAAAAGAAAAATCTTGATGTCAGCTGAAGTCATTCTAGCATTTAGGATTTGAAAAAAAATGTGTTGATCTGCCATCCCAAGTCTTGTGGAAGTCCAGTGTTTCGCCAATATGTTTGTGAATTCCTGACAGTTTATGTTCTCATGATCACTTCTGATTCAAAATCTAGGCTTCTTTAAAAGTCTTGTGCTTCTCCTCCTCTTCCTGAAACTTGGTTGCTATTCCTTTATTTGATTTTCCCAAACCATTTTTTTATTCACTCAGCAAATATTCAGTTAATAAAAAAAGTTACTTTATTTAATGGTTGGGTCTTTACGTTCAAAGACAGTTTATTGTTGTTAAGGAGGAGTTTCCTACTCTCATGAAGATTACATTTTCAACCAAGGCATTTGTAGGTGTGTTGCTCATGACTTGAGTGAATGTGGGAGTAGCTATTTAACGTCCTTATTCTTGAAATTCCTCTGCCTGTTCTTTCACAAGAATTCCTAACAGTTCCCTTTCCTTGAAGGTGCCACCTTCCTTCCTGACTGCTCAACTTTCAATTTCTTCACTTTCTCTTTTATTGAATCCCTGTCCTTTATTTTTACTTCCCAGAATGGTTTATTTATTTTATTTCATTTCCTTCCTCTAATCACATGCACGGGACCTCATCATTCTCATCCTCAAGTACTTATTAAGGTATTTATCTAGTCAAATACAGTCCCTTTCCTAAAAATAACTATCTCTAGTATTAACTGTTAAAGTAATTACTGCCTCACTGCATGTATTTGTAAGTGTAGAGAAATATATAAATTGTGACATCCAAATTTATATATTTTCCAATATAAATTTATATTATAAAACAATCTTTAAAAGCAAAGAAAAAAACCTTACTAAAACGCTCAATCTCTTCAGCTTCTGTAATTAAAAATAGAATATAATAGACCTCAACTTATCATATCAGGTTCTCAAACTTTTTTGACATGCATTTTATTTGTAAATCAAATAAGTTTACTGAAAACGGGACTGTAGTATATATTTTAAAATTAATTTCAACAACATAAATCTAATTTGAAATAAACACACAATTTGGGTATATACATATTACTAACAAAGAAAGGATAGACTAAAACATTAAAGTATTTTAATTAGAGGGGATAAATTGGGGTTTACTTTAAATCTTTCTGTATGGTTTCAATTTTTATCATCAGGTTTATGCATTACTTTTATTTTAAAAGTTGAAATGATAGAGGGCAGAAAAATGGAGGTTGAGAAGTTTGAAATAAAAGTTGAAAAGAAATGCATACTCCAAATATAAAGCTTCTCTAGAGCCTTTCCATTTATTTTCCATTAGAAAGCATCCTTCGTAGGTGATTCTGAGAAAAATCCTGGCTGACTGAGTTACAGAGCAGTGCCTTACCCAACCTTGACTAATGACAGTCTAGTAAAAACGTCTGCTACTAAGTAGTTACATGACTCTAAGCAAGTCATTTCAGCTAATACATATTTTGTGATCTGCAAAATGAGGGATTTAGACTATGTATAATTTCCAAGTCCAACATGTTTGTGACTCCTAAAATTAATTAAAACATCCAGAATAAAAGATGAAGAGTATGTGTCAGTGGATAGAGACACAAATATCTGGTTCTGAACGTAGAAAACAAGGGCCCATTCCACTGAGAAAAAACTGTTAAAGGCTCATGCCTGTTTTGACAATCTTGTAACATATAAGGTGCAGAGCTGACACTATCTTAACCCTTCCTTGCCAAGCATTTTCTATATAGATTGCGATTTTTTTTTCCTATGGCAAAAGTGATCTCATTTTATAGAATATGTAAGTAACCTATTTGATTTCCAGCCAGCTATGCTGAGCATATTTACTCTGTAGAGAGAACGATTCTGGAACTTAGATGTAAAAAGCACTCAGTTCTGTGCTATTCCCTGGTAATGACTGACCCACAGGTGCCTCAAGGAGATGTCAGATACTTCTCAACGTCACACTTCAACTTTTCCATCAATTTGAAAAATACTGCATTGCTTTAATTCTTGAAGCAATGTCCCTAGCAAGATGAAAGAGTGCTACTTCTCTAAGTGCAGGGATTTGGCAATAAAATATCTGGCCCTTCTTGTGTCCAAATTAAAACTAATGTTTTTATAGTCCTATCACTTTTATGAACATAACACAAGACAACTTGCTCTGCTTCAGCACAAGCACACAGAATTCTAATCTGTAACATAAATAAGGATATATGAATCTGCTTTCAATAATATTCTATTCTTCTTATTTAAAATTACAGAGCGACCCCAAAACAGTGGAGGTGACAGTTTTATAAAAATCAGTACCTATCCTTCTGGGCAACTGAATTTAAAAGCTTTCTGCCTGTGCAAGAAAGAGGAGCAAACTCTTAAGAAAAAGTATTGTTGTCTTTATTGGATTCAGTTTTGTTGCTGTCATTTCAAGCTTAGTTCCTTAAGCCAGGTTCCCCCTATTGCCTCTTCCATATGACACTCACTGTGAGTTCTTCAGGCCATTTAAAAATGTCTACTAATTTATTGTTCCAAGTATGTTCAAAGTATCTAAATCATAATGCACTCATTCTGTCATATTTGTTTAAATGCATATTGGTATGTAGGCTTAGTTTTCATTATTAAAAAAAGATACCACCCTTTTTGCTCTGTCTAATCTAAACAATCTTTAACTGTGTCGAGCAAGGAATTAATTAGTTGTATATTTCTCATGTTAATTTCTCTGGCTTTCCCAGTTAGTTCCAATGGAGGTTTGTTTTATTAGCTTAATAACACTTTTTTTCCTTCTGTGCTACTAATATTTTTCATTAAAAATTTAAGGATTTCGGATGAGGCTGAATAAATGAAAGTAATTGAATGACAAGGCCGATATACGGGCCTCTCCAGGTACCCAGCTGCTGTAACCCCATGAAGTCTGTAAGCAGTACCGGCTCTGTCCCATGTGTGCCATGGCAGCTTGGCAATGGATAGATCTTGTATCAAGACAGTCATCTCTGCATGACCAGAGGGGTAGGAGGAAAATGCAGGCAAATGGACTATTTCTTTAAAGGCAAGATTTCAAGGGGCTGACCTACCAAATCAGGGACAATGACTAATGTGTTCTACAGAGAGAAACAAAGCAGAGGAACAACTATTCCCAAAGGTTAGATGCCATCCATTGAACTCCATTAAGCAATCAAATACCAGATGACTCAGAGTCACACTGCTTCTTATGTTGGGAACTGTTCCACTCCACCCACCTCATCCATTAATGCCTCAGCCCCTCAGCAAGGAAGATCTCTAACCTGAGAGGGTATGTAATTATGAGAATGCTAATTGAGAGAGGGCTAACTTGAAGAGGGTTCTAATAGGCTCAATTTTAGTTATTATTCTTCAGGGAAGAATACATTAGAGAAGGAGAGTTCTGGAAGTAGCAGCCCGGGGAATAGTTGTGACTGAGGAGTTTAAACGATGTTCTTTAAGATCCACAACATCTTAAAGGGACCGAGAAGGACTAAAGAAAACAGATGTGAGGTCACAAGTTCTGGTGGTGCTAAAGTAGCCTATTTCTTCTTCTCTTTTTTTTTTCTTTTTAGAAATTGTGGTAAAATAACATAAAATTTGCCATCTTAACCATTTTTAAGTGAACAGCTTAGTGGTATTAAGTAAATTCATAGTACAGTGCTACCAGCACCACAATCCATCCACAGAACACTTTTCATCTTCCCAAACTGAAACTCTGTGCTCATTAAACACTAGCTTCCCAATCCTCCTCCCCGAGCTCCTGGCAGGCACCATTGTACTTTCCCTCGCTATCAATTGGACGACTCTAGGAACCTCAAATGAGTAGAATCATACAGTATTTGTGTCTTTGTTACTGACTTATTTCACTTAGCATGATGTCCTCCAGGTTCATCCCTGTCGTAACATGTGCCATAATTTCCTTTTAAAGGACTGAGTAGTAATACTCCATTGTATGGATAAACCACTTTTTTATTTGCCCTTTCATTGGCTGATGGATACTTGGGATACAATGGACTGTTTCTGACTTAAAATCAGATTGTTCCTGGACACTACCTAGAATTAAGTTGCTGAAAGTATGTATTATAGAAAAGTTCCTGGGCCACCCGCAAGGTCACAACAGGTCAGCTTTCTGAGAAAATAAACAAAATGACAAAAACAAAAAATAAAAAATAAAACAAACAAACAAAAAAAAACGCTACACAGCATGATTGAATTGCTGTTTGGTGGGAAGAAAGGAAATGGCACCCATCTAGTGCACTTGCTTGGTTGCTTGTGGTTTTGATAATACTCTTATACTAGAGTGATAATCACAAGTTCAAATAAAATTCTGAAAGCCCAGGTTCTCTCTTAAACATATTTAATAATTTCATATTTCTGTCCGATGAACTAAATTTCTTGGTATTGTGTGAAAGTTCACCTTGTAAAGATGTATAAAATCCTGTAGGCTTTTGATGCATTATGGATGTAAAGTGGTGCTTTTTTAAGAGCAAAATGCATATTTCATACTTTCCAAAACAGCTTATGTTTTAAAAGATAACATTCATTTGTCTTAAAAAGATCTTTTCGGAGCCTTGCGAATGTAAAAAAGCATTCGTAACAGGCTAGTACACGGGTTTTCAACTTGCAGTTATGTCATGATCTGGTATCTGATCCCCTCTCCTAATCCTCTTTTTCTTTTCTATCTCGTCTATATTTTTCACTCTCCTTCCAAAGTCAATTTCCCCCTTTTTTATTCTTTGTTACTTCTTTCTTGGCCTTGCCCATGCCTCAGCCTGCTGTATACTGCTGTGTGTCTTCGTAAACATTATTCAGCCCTGCTGATGGCTCTGAGAGAAAGAGCAGATGTGAGTGGAACGTGACAGCCAGTTAAAAGGTCCTTAGACTCCCTCTCCCATGCAAATTAATACGTGAAAATTGCCCTAAAACATGTTAGGTTACGATGAATTATTAGAGACAAATAACATACAGATGGAATCTTCTTGCTAATAGAAGGAAATTTCAAATAGTTATTTTGTTTTTAAGAAGATTAATTGCTGGTTTGGATCTTTAAGGCATTTACCGTACTAAATAATACAAACAGTTAGTGGTAATATAAATTCCCCTCTATTATGGGTAATTGTCTGAGAAGGCAAATGTTTTCAGTAAGACTTTTCCAAGGGTTCTTTTCTCACTTGAGCCTTGTAGATTTTTGGATTTCTCAGTAGTCTTAACTGTCGTCTATATTTAAATTTGGCTCATTTCAAATCCATGCTGATATTAACGTGAACATGAACATAAATAACATGACAACATTTTCCCACGCTTTCAATAGCTGTTGACTTTGGTTACTGCCAAATAGATTTGATTATATTCATCGAACCCTAAGTCACTAAAATACCCGTTGCTCAGAAGAAAGAAAGGGTTGCCACTGGTTATATGAACTCATGGTTTAATAAATTTTTCTCTTTCTGTCTGTCTCTCTCCCTATCCCACTTTCTCTTTTACCCTCTTTTTGTGCTCTCTGTCTCTCTTCTCTCTGTGTGTGCATCTGTCTTTTGTTTTTTTTTTCTTTCTTTCCCTGCACGCGCGCGCGCACACACACACACACACACACACACACACACACAGTGCTTCTTTCCACTTAAGCTTGGCAATCTTAGGCAAATGCATTCCTCTCTCTTGCCCTGACTTTCTCTCTGTGTAAAAAGAAGTTAGACTAGATGATCTTTAAGACCTTTTCTGGCTCAAACATGCTTTGCTTTAAAGTCTATGAATAAACATGACACCGATATCCACATTGCTACTTCTCTTTTAAAATGACCTATACTCTGGGAAAGAGAGTTTGATGAATGTTGTAAAAAATCACTTCCTGGAAATGAGACAAGCTATTTTCATAATGAATATGATTTCATGCACCCAGCTTTTAAAGAAGCATTTTACTTGCCTGGTTGCTAAATTGAAGATTATCATGGCATTAAGAAAATTAATGGTTAACATTTATGGCCATTTACAGAATCCACTCCACATTGATAAGTTCTGAAACATAGCCTAGTGGCTTCCCCGAAAAGGTTGCTATTTCTTTTGTGCAGCTGAAAACCTTAAAGGAGAATTACTAGTGAATTGAGATATAGTGCTATAGTCAATGTATTTAAATGTAAATTTGTCATATGTCAGTATGTACTGAACACACCATAAAGCTAACCGCAAGTGTTTTATTTACTTTTAAAAAGTGACATGTAATAATATTTCTGGGCAAATAAAGTTTATTTAATTGATTGATGATGATATTCACCTCTTTAAAATGAAGTGCATCTAAAATACATATTTATCTTTCTGAGCCCAAACCAATGGAAAAGCATGCTGATTACTGGCTACATCAAGTATCACCCATAGCTTTATAAGCAGAGACTAATGGTAGGGGGACCTGTAACCAAGATATTAAACTATTGATTCAGGAAGACACGTAACACTTCCAATTTTATCTTCAAAATATCTCTGAACGTTAGCAACAGTAAGCAAATAAAATGTGATGCAATATGGATTGTGCTAAGTTATCTCTTCCTCAAACCTCCATTCATCAGAGAAACTGGAAAGCATGCACAGCTCCAGACACTGGAAAGGAGAATCACCATAATTGTGGAAGGCTCTTACTTTGCTGTCTTCATAGAACATCACTGTCCAGGAAGGAAAACATACTGTGAACCCAGTTGGTCCCATGAGTCCGAGACAACACAATAGATGTCTGGCTGGCCTCTCTTATAAGTTATAATATTGCTCTTGATTTTCAAATAGAATGCCTACATGAGCACTTTGAAAATGAACACTTGTGTTGTGGGATTTGGGCTGTTGGAAAAATCCCAATGTATGTAACCTAACTGGGCTCAGTTTTAAATAATAGAGAAAGCCTTCTCTATTTATTTACATTTCTTTCTTCCTTTTTTCCTTCTTCTCTTACATAGTCAGTTATTAAATGTTGAAAAACAAAAAAGAATGTGTAAAATTTATGACATGGTAGGTGAAATCAAAAGAAGGGATAAAATATCGAAGAGAAAAGAAGTTTGGTGCCAAAGTAATCTAGGTGTGACCTATAATTGCAGATCATGATATTCTACATAATATGGCCACGAAATTGTCTCCAAGAGCCCTAGCAGCCATTAGGGAAAAAGAGAATCTATATGCTGTAAAATCCACCGTGTACATGAAATAGAAATATATTAATTATGCAATGGCTGTGTAATCATTCTTTGTAGACGGAAAGGCCAGGAATTTTTCCCAGGCATTCATGTAAATAGTAAGTAGTATTGGTCATCTAGTGACTAAAGTCTCAAACAGTATCTCTATACGTAACAATGAGTGACACTGGGTTTTTATTTACCATGGCCCTTTTTTTGAAACAGGGACTTGCTTTGTTGCCCAGGATGGAGTGCAGTGGCATAATGGTAGCTCACTGTAGCGTACACCTCCCAGGCTCAATTGATCTTCCCATCCCAGCTTCCCAAGTAGCTGGGACTGTAGGCACATGCCACCATCCCCAGTGCCTGGCTAATTCTTTCTTTTTTAGAAATAAGGTCTTACTATGTGGTCCTGACTGGTCCCAAACTCCTGGACTCAAATAATCGTCCTGTCTTGGTCTCTCAAAGTGCTGATAAAAGGTTATACTTAGCCTGAGCCATAGCAGCTGGCCACCATGACCCTTAATAGAGGTTAAAGGATTAGTATCATTCCAAAGCATAATTTGGGAAAAGACATTCTACTGGATGGCCAGTAGGATTATATTTATGTGCCTAGCTATCAGCTAATATACCCAAATCCTGGGATGTATCAGCAGAGTGGCTGGACCATGTACGCTCTTAGAAATTTTTCCACATAAGGCGATGTTCTTTTTAATTCAGCTTTTGACCAGAATTGAGTGACAAAACTTGGGATTGTTGTCTCATAAATAGTTAGAGCCCTGCTGCTTTATGTTGCAGTTGAATTTATAATACAATCAGACCTACATGATTTTACCAACAGTAGAGCTGAGAAAAGTGTAAATATGATTTTCTTGAAGTTGAGGAATGATGAGATAAAGACAGTTGAAATATATTATGAAATTAAAGGTCCTAATTAGATTACTTGAAATATATTAGGAAATGAAAGGTGCTAATCAAATTAATTGAATACTTGTCAGGCATTGTTCAAAATACTTTGTATGCGTGATCTCATTTACTCATTATATCAAACATTATTATACCCATTTTCTACATGAGGATAGTGAATATCAGGGAAGTTAAGAAATTTGTCCAATAACCTACAAGTTGGAAGTGATGAAGCCACGATTTAAAACTTGCCGGTATGGTTCTTCATTCTTAACTACTTGCCTCCTTGTGAGTGTGCTCCCCTCATTACGCCAAAATGATACCTCTAAAAGGAGCCGAGAGTCACCAGACAGCAGATAGTTTCGCAAAAACAGCTTGGCTATGATGCCGATTGGATTATCCAAGTAGAACAAAGTAGGTACTTCCCAAATCCTGAATTTACTTTGGCCTGGCAGTCAGAGGGAAGAGATCAGCAGTTGAAATCAGGCTTCCTGGCTTTCAGTCCTTTGACTACAATCCTTGGTAAGTGTCTACTCCTATTTGGCTCAGTTTCCCCAACTGTACAACGAGAGCTTTTAACTAGAATCTAGAGTGTCTTAACCAGGGACAGAGAGTAATACCACCTGGGAAACTTTCTTTTTTTTTTTTTTTTTTTTTTTTCCACTATCCTGATCTTTGTTGGAACTTTCAAAGTGATATGGAAAGGAAGTCCTGGGAAGGGAAGAGCATGGTCCCTTTATACGCTACACAAATGGGGGAGGGAAGTGCTGGGAAGAGGCGGGCATGGTCTTTGGCTAGGGCTCCACTCCCATGGACCTAAGTAAGGACAGGTATTTCCTGCCCAAATGTCACGTTTCCCAAGACTACCTTGGCCTGCCACACCCCCATCCTGTGCCTATAAAAATCCACAGACCCTAACAGGCAGACCCAGAAGCAGCTGGAAGTCGAAAGGAGCACATCAGTGGGAGGAACACACAGGCAGCTGAACGTCCAGAGGAACACACAGACAGGCACCGGCACTCGGGCAAGCCACCGATTGGCAGAGGCAGATTGATGCGGAGCTTGGCTGAGGCGGTAAGAGGAGAGCCCAGGTTCACTGCATCCCCTTCTGACTTCCCCCGAGCTACCTCCATGCAATAAATCCTTGCACTCATTCTCTAAGCCCAGGTGTGATCCAATTCTTTCAGTACACCAAGGCAAGAATCTGGGATACAGGAAGCCCTCTGTCCTTGTGACAAGGAAGAGGGTCTAATTGAGCTGGTTACCACAAGCCACCTATATAGATGACAAAATGACAAGAGCTATACTAAAAGAGCACCCTGTCACACATACCCAAGTGGGGCTTCAGGAGCTGTGAACATTCACCCCTAGACACTGCAGTGGGGTCAGAGCCCCACAGCCTTCCCGTCTGCATGCTCCCCTAGAGGTTTGAGTAGCGAGGCACTGAAAAAGTGAGCCACACCCCCATCATGCCCTTCGTGGGGGACAAGGGAACTTTTCCCATTTCAACAGCACCTATGCTCAGGCCCTGCTCCAGACTTCCTGAGCTCCCATTGTGAGTTAGGTGCGGAGGAGGACACAGCGGCAAGTTTTCCAAGACAAGTTTATCCTTTGGAAAGACCATCATGGTTTGATGCATAAATAAATGATTCTGCCTCTGTAGATGATTTAATTGTGCTAAAAGCTAGAGGTACTTGTATGAATGTAGCTCTTTGTATAAAAGCAGGAACATTATTAACACTATTACTCTTTCATGGTGAAGGACACTTGAAAAGGGGCCATGGGGGAAAGCAGAGAAGCAACAGCTAAACCAAACCTATAAGGACCCAGGATAGGCTGCTGAAGTGAGCAAACCCCAAGCACTGGCTACTGAAGTGAGGAAGGCATGAATAGCAGTAGGGAGTCTGAAAGCAGATCTAGGCAAGTTAAGAATCGCAATAAAGCAATGACGAATAAAGACAAGCACACTGGCGTCTTCTGTGCTACCGGTACTGACTTGAACACTCAGATTTGCCATTTACCAGCTGTGTCACAGAGGCCATGTTTATTTGATTTCCCTGAGCTTCAGTTTCTGTGATTGGCATATGGAGACAACAGTACACTAGAGTCGTGGGGGTTTTATTTGGATTATTTCTTGCTCGCACTTTTTCTTTGAAATTTATTATATCCTTTCTGCTTGCCAGGTACTTTTCTAAGTGCTTTTTGAGTGTTATCTCATTTTACCTTTTTTTTTTTTCAGACAGAATCTCACCCTGTCGCCAGGTTGGACTGCAGTGGCATGATCTTGGCTCACTGCAGCCTCTGCCTCCTGAGTAACTGGTACAACAGGCACATGCCACCACTCCCAATTAATTTTTGTATTTTTAGTAGAGATGGGGTTTCATCATGTTGGCCAGGATGGTCTCTATCTCCTGACCTCGTGATCCACCCACCTCAGCCTTCCAAAGTGATGGGATTACAGGCAAGAGCCACCACATCTGGCCACATCATTTCATCTTTACCAGACCCCAAGAAACAGGTCCAAGAAACACAGCAGTCAGTCTAGATCCACTTAGTTTGATTCCAGAGGCTACACTCAGTCTCTGAGAGATGGTTGGTTCTCAAGGATTATGTGTTTCTCTCTCCTTTATTTCTGCTTAGCATGGGCAACTGTTCCAAATGGACAGAAGCTACTAAATTGCTTCTTTACAAGCTAAGTCCATTAAATTCTCTCCATTATGAAAATGGTCTCTCTTGTTCCAGAAACTGCTTTTTATAAGATTCATTAAACTCCCTTTCCCATGTTCATGTCATTTTACGAGGGTGGCAAAAATATAGTTATCAGTGCCATGGGTTTTCGTAGACTTGTAGAAAGACAGTGTTAGAGCTAAAATGGCCCTTGGGATCATCTAGTTCACTCCCCTCATCTTACACATGGGGAAACTGAGGCTCTGAGTAGTTAAGTGATTTAACCCTGAAAACCCACCAAGCTTGTGACTGAATCAGACTAAAAACCCAAGTTATCTGACTCCTAAGTCTCTGCCCTTTCCACTTTATCATTCACTAACACCAATCAGCAACGTTGTGAGCATATACCACTGGCGATTCATTCATTCATTCACGGAACATTTATGGAGTATTTATTATACACCAGGCACTGTGTGAAGTCCCAGACTGAAAGAAATAAACAGGAGGTTATGGCTGGCTTAGACAACACATCGTCACTATTACTGGAAGAGGGTGAGGGATAGAGGGGATCAAGGAAAACCGTGTAAATCAGCATTTCTTAACTTTGGCCACATACTAAAATTGCCTCAGGATCAGTTGAAAATGCCAATGCAAAAAAAAAAAATATATATATATATATATATATCTAGAGACCCATCCTAGATAAGTTGAGCAAGAATCAGAGCATAGGGTCTGGACATCTGTGGTTGCCCCTGTGATTTTAATGTGACCCTAAAGTTGGTAACCACTGCTCTAAGTGTGTGGTCTTCTAAAAATAGGTGAGAAGCGTACTGAAAGGATGTGCTGACGCTAAGGCTTAGCAGGAAATTACTGTTGTAGGTTAACGAAAGACTGGCTGGAAAAGTAATGGCTCTGGGGACAACTGAAATATATTAAACTGAAGTTCATATCTTAGCATATTCATGAGTGGGTCAAGCCACACTGCAAGATATTGGGCAATTTCTCGTTACTTACATTGAGATGTTAAAAAAGTATGAATCACTTGTCGAATGCCAAGCACTATACTAGGCACTTTGACGTATCTGAGTGAATGTAAGTAACACATATACCACTGTGAAGTAAGTGCAGTTATTATGCTCAATTACCAGTTGAGGAAACTGAGACCCAAGGGGACAAAACTGCTCCAGATCACAGAGGATGCGGCAGAACCAAGGTTAGAACAAATGTTTTCTAACTTCAAGACTCTTTTCCACCATGTCATATTGCAAACAAGTCCTTTTATAAGACACAATCTGCTGTTGCGTCATGTGTGATTTAAATTGTACAGTTATTGTGGTAATCAATAAAGTGTTAGATTGGTCTTTTCTTTCCCTAATTCTTTTCTCCCTCATCATGCCTGCCTGCTTGCTGTATGTTTTCCTGTTAATGCCACCACAGATGCAATCATGAAAGATAGAAAAAGGAAGACACTTGCCATTCAATCCTCTCTTTTCCCGGAGGAATATGTCATGTCTCTGACTTGGAAATCACTTCCTGTAATGAGTTTTGCCAAAGTAGAGGCACAAAGAATTGTGTCTTATTCTTAGCACATATTCTCAGCATGCCTTTTAATGACTCCCGTGGAAGGAGTTCCATGCATGCTGTGTTTCTGTCTATACTGAGCATCAGCAAGCACAAACAAACATTTCTCTACAATGCTTTGAAATTAACAAGACAATGTTGGATACATTTCTGCTCTATTGTTGCTAAAAACTAAAATACGTATTTACTTTCCTCTGAAGAAACCCAAAATTTCAGACTATACTGTGTCTGTCTGTTTTGGCTGCATTTAAGGGAAGCACACCCGTTGACATACTATGTAGATTTCAGCCCTGGACTGCAAGTATTTTCATCTGCTTCTTGGAGGTGGTAGGGAGAGTGATGGAAGTATTTTTATTTCATCTGTTTGCAGCCCATTCACACGTCCAACGTGCTCATAAAAAGTCTCTGCAATGAAAAGCCAGCATAGGGTGTCAGAAGAAAGAAAAGGCAAACCAAATTTAATCTGGTGATTTTTATGGGTACGGCGAGGGAAAAGTAAATGTCACAATGCTGCCTGCAAGATGCTGCCACTTGTATGCCAGCCTTCCTTTCCAGGGCGGCTTATCAACGAACTTCAGTAGCCACTGAATGAGAATCTTTTTGGAATAAAAACATGCTGACATACACCATGGCTCCACAGACATTCATGCCCAAAGGAAGACAGACTGCACTGTGCAACATCCAAAGTTTATGCAGTGTTGACACTGGGGAGCAGTGGCATATGTGATGTCTGCCATATGCCCCAAAGTCCTTCCTGCTCAGGCAGGGGGTGGGGTTGGTATGACGGAATCATAATCATAAAAAAACTCATTAGAACACACAACCACTGTCGTTTACTGCTACTCCCTGGCAGAAGGACAAGGCCTTTGTGCTTCAGTTGCCAGAGTAAATTAGATAGTGAAATCGAACTTCCATAGCTCTCAGTAAAGAGATAAGAGATCATTAGTGTCTCACAAAATAATGTTGAGTTTCCCCTCTCTTTCCTAGTGACGGTTCAGGCCTGGTTTTCATATCTGGTCCAGAGACTTAAAATATCATCAAGTATGCTGGTTTTTATAAATGTTGCACTGATAGATGTGCTTTTTTAAATTGCTTGGTGAGACCATGACAAGTGTGCTATGCGGATTGCCAAACACCCTTCCCAGAACATTTTAAAAATTTGACTCCTTTGTTACAAAACCTGACAGTGTGACCTATGACTGACTGTCCTGATGCTCTGCGTCACTACAGTGCTGCCTTCAAATACTCGGAGTGACTGTCTGGACGGCTGCAGAGCTTTCAGGAAGAGCACGCTCTCAGGCACTTGGAGGAGAACAACACTCCACGTTTCTTCCAAAATGAGCCTCTCCCTTGGCTGTACATCTCCCTGTACAGCTCTGTGCCACATGAAGCCTGCTGGACCTCGCATATCAGGCAAACCAGCACTCTGATGAGCACATGGTGTTTTGCTTCTGCTCTTGCTCCCAGTGGTATCCCTGCTTGGGCTCTTGACGCTGCCAAAATATTTTGGGGGCATAAAAGGTTGCCAGGGATGGGCTGAGTGTCATGATAAGGGAGGAGAGAAATATGCCAATGAAGGCAATTTTTCTTTTCCCTAACAACTCCAAACTAAAAATAAAATACAAAACATTATAACCACAACAAATACGAACCAGCATGGGGAAAACACTCACCAGCATGCACACACACGCACGCACATACACACAAGCTCACTGATAGGGTGGTTGTGACATGGCATGAATTTATACATGCAAAGCACTTAGAATATTATATTGGCAGAAATTAAGTGCTATATAACTGTTTGTTGTTATTATTATTTGCATTAGGATGGGCATATGTCCATGTTGGATCAATCAAAAGAATAAAGCTCCCCTGGTTGCCCATCTATTTCCTTCATATTCAAGTCTTAACAAGAATGGATTAAGCTGTAAGAGGACTTATCTTTGCATATTGAAATTGATAAAGGAAGGAAAAAGAATGAGAGCAACTAGGATGATGCTAACTAACCATAGAAAGCAAAGAGAAGCTGTGCCCGGTGACTTATGCCTGTAATTCCAGCGCATTGGGAGGCCATAGTAGGTAGATAACCTGAGATCAGAAGTTCGAGACCAGACTGGCCAACATGGTGTAAGCTTGTCTATACTAAAAAAAAAAAAAAAAAAAAAAATGCAGAAAATAGGAGTGGTGGCGGGCACCTGTAATTTCACCTACTTGGGAGACTGAGGCAAGAGAATTGCTTGAACTCAGGAGGCGGAGGTTGCAGTGCGCAGCCTCACTGATCTCACCACTGCACTGGGTGACAGAGCAAGACTTCCTCTCAAGAAAAAACAAAAATAATAAGGAAAAAAAATGCTATTTAACGGTATCCTAAGCAGAAGCCGGAAGAAAAACAAGTATCAGTTGGTTGAATAAGATCACCAAAGATACTTCAGAAAATCTTTTCAGAACCACCTCCTATACACACGCACACACACACACACACACACACACACACGCACACACATCTTGAATGATCTTGAATGTCTGGAGTCTTTTAAACAGCTATGTGATTACAAAGGTGAAATGTTCTCAGGCTTATATTAAGAGAAACCAAATGCTGAAATTATTTTCCTGTCTGCTTACTTTCTACCTGAGGTCAGAGCACCCCTTGTTTATGTAGTGTGGTGGTCAGGATCTCCATATTTATTTAGCACAACTTCGACTGAACCACCCCTCTTCAACACCTGGATGCAGGATAGGCTGTCCATACCTCTGATTTCTGAATGACCAATAACCACCAGGGTGCTTATCATGCATAAGCCTAATTCATTGGCCTGTTTAATTTCCTTTCCAAGTTATCATTCTTGAGACATATTTAGAATCCTAGACTGTGAGAGCCAGAAAGCACCTTTGAGATCAACTTGTCCAACTTCCTTATTTTACACTCAGAACTGATAACTGCATTCCAGTTTGTCACCAACATCGCTTCTGGCATAATTAGGGCTGCTAGCACTGGGAAAATGGGAACTGTTCCTCTTCCCCACATTCTCAGAAAGGCCAAGGTCACAGCCACCCCTCCCCCAGGCAGCCTCACACACAGTTTTCACTGTTTCCTTTCTGCTGCTGTGTGAGGCAGCTCATAAGCAACAGCCTTTTGTTGCCGAGGGAAGAACAAAACCCTGGCTTCCCAGCAGTGGAAAGATTTATAAGAGCTCAAGGAAGGTCAAAAGGCTAAATTACCCTGTGACTTCTATGTAATCGGCATCTTCTAGCTTGCTGCAGGATGAGCCTGATTACATGGAAGGCAAAGGTGAAGACAAAAGAGCATAAATAATCAAAGAAAATGAAGCTTGACGTAGTTACAGTCCTCATCTTTTTTTTTTTCAGTCTTCACACTGCCTTCTGCTAAATATTTTTTTGTAAGAGCACTTAGAAAGAACAAACCTTAAAGATTCTTCCCCGATTTATCTAAAAGTAGAAATTAAAAAGCGACTTTTTATTATATGGGATTTTCTTTATTTTTAAGAGCATCAAGAAAAAACATGCTCATATATTAGAAAAATATGGCACAGAATCAAAAGGCGTAATTATGGAGGAGTCAGTTCCGTTTGGAGGAATCACTGAAGCCTTCAGGGAAGAGGTGTACCTTTCCCATTTCTTGCCCCTCTCCTGTTTTATTCTTTATTGCTTTTTTTCAGGATGACTGCAAGGATAAAATACTTAGGTAAAACCGAGATAAGCATATCTTTGCTTCTCTCTCTTTCTCACTGTTTCTATCTTTGTCTCTGTCTCTGTCTCTCTCTGTTTCTCTCTCTCTCTCATACACCCGTGCTTATAAATCTCAAGTGTCCATTACATTCTGGGAACTTTCTGTCTCTAGCTAACCCTATGCCAGCACCCAGCACACTGTATTTCAAGTGCTCACTAGGTGACAGTAAGCTCCATGAGAGCAGAAACCTTGTCTATTTTATTTACCACCATCTGCTCAGCCCCACACACAGTGCTCAGCATAGAGGAAGTGCCCAGTAAATACCAGTTGCATAAATGAATGATTTTGGCACCAGTTTTTTGGACAATTTCATGGCTGTGATTTAAAACCAAACAAAAAAAAATATATTCCCAGGTAGTGTTTTTTCACATCCTTCTGACCTTTATATGGATCATTACTTCATCTGCCTTGTCCATGAAGAATTCCAGAGCTTCACGAGGTGTAGGTAATTTAATGTTGGTTTAGTGACATCATGAATACATCATAGAAATCATTTAATAAAGAAATCATAACAAACCTAGAGGTTTTAGGAAAGCCACTTTCAGTGTAACATACACAAGCCCTGTTAAGTAACAAAGTTGGAAAAAAGTCAAATTTAAGTCATAGCTAAATTATAATTATCTATTTGAATGCTTTCCAACTATTGCTGTGTGTAAGACATGACTGACATCCAAGCTGTATTGACCTTCCCTCTAAAAGTAATCTCAGGCTTCCAATAATTTCACATGTTGCAGAAGTTCTATATACCATACAGAATGTATACCTTCATATAGTCACTACCTACATGCCCATACTAAATAACAGATCTCAGCGAATGTTCATGATATGGAGGAAGTGTTAGCACATTCATTAATTGGGGTGTTTGTAGGTAATTCTCATGGAAGTATAGCTACTATTTTTTCACTTTTCTACAAAAGCCTTCAATGCATATTCAGAAGGAAAAATATTTATGTTTCTTATAAGTACTTCGGAATTCCACACAAATGGGGATATTAACTTAGTAAATGCTTTTTATGATGAGACTTTATTAATTATACAAAGCTTTAGCCAAATATATGTGAGAATCCTGTATGCTAGAAATATATAAGATTCTAGAAGGATTTGACCTCTCCCTTTTTCTCATCCTGTAAAGATAAATGATAATAGGTTCTCTAATTTTTTAGTTTTCTTTCTCATTAGGACTTCCATATGCCTAGTTTCAGTTGCTCCAGCTACTGTTCTGACTTCTACATTATTCTTCTCACTTCTGTTTTTTCTTGGATAATGAACCTGAGTTCATTATCTAAGACGCCACAATGATTTTATCTAAATACAAATTTGATCGTGTTACTACCCAACTCAAACCCACAATGTCAATCTCCTTAGACTGGCATATAAGACCCTTCACAATATGCTTGCAGCCTACCATATCAGTCTCAGTGTCTCTCTTCTCCCCTTACATCCTATGCTGTAGTTACACCAGATGCCTGGTGCACAGGTCTCCGTTTTTGAGCCTGATGTTCTCTTTTTCGCCTTTTCAGCCAACACAATTCCACTTATCCTTCTATGTCTTCCCTGAGTGCACTTTTGCTACGTCTTCCTACCTAGACTGAGTTAGTGGCTGCCTCCACTGTTTTCTCAAGGCACTCTGTGTATTCGTCTTTCACAGCCTTTACAACTCTGCATTAGCGTTCATTTTATGCATGACTTTCTGCACCACTTGATTGTGAACTCCTTGAGGATTAGAGGGGGAGTTTCACATAGTGTTTAATAAATGTTTGTTACATGAATGAATGAATGAGTTAATGAGTTAATTATTTCCCCTGGCTATGAACGTTAGTCAGCATTCAAAACAGTTTTTTCTCCCTTTGGGAATCTCTTTATTTCCATATAGTATAATGAGACCTCTTAAGTTTACCAGAGGTCTGGGAAAAGGAAATGTAATAAATGGGAAAGTATTTTTAAGTTGGCATGTGTGGGCATTAGCTTAAACCTTTTAAAGACAGATGTTACACTCCAGAAAACATTATGAATGAGAATGTTGAAAAAAGTTTGTTGCATAATAGCTAGGAGTGAAAAGTTCTTTTCTTTGTCCCTGGGAACAATAAGGTGATAACCCATATTTCAATCTCCTTCCCCTACTTGCTCTTGTCAGTGTTTACCATATGAAAAAAAAAAAACCAAGTTACTTCATCCAGACTTCTGATCACGTCTAAAAAATGAGAAGGAATATATTTTCATATTTTGTGGTTGATTTTTGTAATTTTATGAAGATCAGGTGAGATTTCCAGCCATCTTGCAGCAGCATGGTTTAAAAGCAAAGTTGTGGGCTATAAGCACAAATTGTGCCATTAACAAGACTGCAAATATCTTAATCTAAAATTTATACACTGGTTCATTTTAGTATTATTTGAATGATGGAACAATTTTTAAAGTAAGTGACAGAATTGTACGTTTTTACATCACGACTAGTCTTAGGACCATTTTTGTCCAATGTAGATGACAGATTTGGAGAGACTTGATATCATTACTACATATAGAAAAAATAGCCCTTGGCAATATAAGATATGTTTTTTTTAAAAAAGTCACACTGCAGTTTTTAATCTACCAGTTCTAGGGATAGCTAAAAATAAACATAAGGAATTCTTGATTTGCGTATTTAAGAATTAAGCCAGAGAGCTATGTACTTATTCACCATGTCGGCTTTTAAAGTTTATTTCCATAATCGTTACTTGGTTTGATTGTTTGCAGCAATCATGAATGAAATTCAGTAACGTTAAGGTTATTAGGGGAAAAAAAAGACAAACAAAATGAAACAAAACAAATAATGCCAGAAGTTTTATAAGTCACAAGCTAGCTCTCTACTGTGATTCAGCAACTTTTAGCAGCTGAATCTAAATCAGATTCAAAGCTTTCTGAATCTGTAGCCATCAGACAAGTCCCAGAGCTCAATGAAAGAGCTTTCTGGTGCCTGAATCCACTCTTCCGTGCTTGAGGTAACAAAGCAGCCAACCCAGTGATATAGCCTACCCCTCTTCAGGGCTCCAGGCCTCTGCACTATTTGGCACTATTGGGATTTTGTCAGATTAAGGAATCAATGGACAATGTCCTGAGTGCTTTTCTTTAAAAAGTAAATAAATAAATGTAAGCCCTAACTGGAGCCCAACATACAGTCTGAACTGCCCAAGTCACAACAACGCTTACACAACCCTTCAATAACTGATGTGTTTTCCGGTCAAATAGACCAAACCCATAAATCAAAGACAATGCTGTCCCTATGACTCACTCATTTGCATTCTGAGTGAGACACACGGTTTTAGGTCATATAAAAACAGAAGACTGATATGCGATCCAGTGGCTCAGGGTTCCAAACACGCCAGCTTTAAAGGCAGCTGTGAGGTTTGCCTATGAGCTCCTCCTATGTGTATTTCAAATGCTTGTTAGAAATCTTTGCATGGGCATTGCGGAAGTGTTTTCTTGTACAATAATGTCCTAATGTGACCTTCTTCATTTACTATTTAAGGAGTTTTACTAGAAAACTTATCCGGATGCCATTTAATCGAAATTCTCAAAGCCTCTTAAAACAATTTTATCTACAATGAAGCAATAGAATGAAACCAAAGCATCCATCCTGTGAATCAGGAGTTCATCATTTCTATACCTGCTCAAACGTATTGTGTCAACTTTTCCAAGTTCTTTTCTCCTCAAAATGCTCCTGTTTCTTTACCTTCTTAAATGAAGAAAACTCTGCTCCCTTCTTTTTACTTTCCTTTTAAGGTTGCTCTGCTGAGTAAAACCTGGCCCCACTTGAAGTTATTCTGTGGCCACAGCATAGGTGACAGAGGTAAATGGAGGGTTTTTAAAAGCACACAATTTCTTTCCAACAAAGCCTCCTCAAATAATGCAAGCCATTTTTTACCTGCCCTACAAAAACCAAATTGCTCTTCTTGCATTGGAAAATCATCCAGCTACTCTGAACAGCTCTACACCATTGAGATAACAACAGGCTCTACACAGAACAGAAATGCTGCATTGCCCCCCACTTCTGCTGCTTTAGCATAGGATGCTTTACTTTTCTTAAATACACACACACACACACACACACACACACACACACACACAATCTGAATTAGCTAAAAAGGAGAGTAAACTGTGAATAAAGAGCGTTTAAGGAGAGTATTTAAAGAGTGTATAAAAGAGAAACATCCACACTTCCATTTAGTTCACTACCTTATCTGAGAGGACAATGTGGTACAACACATGTAGTCAGAAAAATGAGAGGATGTGGGATGTTCAGAAGGTAATGGACCTATTTGAAGTAGGTCTGCCTTACACAAGAGGAATTCGTGGCAGGTTAATTGAGCCACAATTGTCATAAACCCAGGAAGGGTTAGATAAGTTGTGAGGCCGAGTGAAAACTAAAAATGCAGAGGCCCTTGTTCCACAGCTATTCATAATTCAAGAACCATCAGAGGAGCAGAGCATTAAACCAAGTCTGAGACCCTTCTAAGCTTGAGGCTCTGAGCAATGGCACAGATCGTATGCCTGTGAAGTTGGTCCTGCACGTATCTAAAACCTCCATGGCCCATGTGAATCTTGTGTAAGATGGAAATTCTTCCTCAGGTGGCCTCAGGTTTATTCTTTAATAACCAAACCCCTTCAAGATTCTCTCCCTTTAAAAACCATGAAGAAAGTAGTCCTTTTTCAAAATCCATTTGCTTCATGCCTTTTCCTTAGAGAATACTAATATTATTATGCTTAACATCTGCTGATTATAAAAGATGGATATGTTACTAAATATGACTCTCTAAAAGAGCAATCTTATTGA
The DNA here is from genome assembly GCF_009761245.1 of Sapajus apella. Classification (NCBI taxonomy): domain Eukaryota; kingdom Metazoa; phylum Chordata; class Mammalia; order Primates; family Cebidae; genus Sapajus; species Sapajus apella. The sequence continues at coordinate 4,773,836 of NW_022437033.1, read as the reverse complement.
TAAAACTCAACAGCAAAAAAACAAGCAATCCAATTCAAAAGTTGGCAAAAGACCTGAAAACACATTTCTCAAAAGAAGACATACAAATGGCCAACAGGTATATGAAAAAAATGTTTAGTATCACTAATCATCATGGAAATGCAAATCAAAACCACAATGAGTTACTACCTTACCTCAGTTAGCCTGGCTATAATCAAAGACAGAAAATAATAGATGCTGGAGAAGATGCAGGGAAGGGGAACACTTGTGCTCTGTTGGTGGAAACATAAAATGGTGCAGCCATATGGAAAATAACTTGGAGAGTCCTCAAAAAACTAAAAATCAAACTACCCTATGATCTAGCAATCTCATTACTGGGCTTGTATCTGAAGGAGTATACGGGATTGAAGTATGGGAAGATATATCTGTGATATATCATCCCCTGTTCATTGCAACACTATTCACAATAGCCAGTATAAGGAATCGACCTAAGAGGCAATCTGTGTATGAATGGATGAAGAAAATGCAGTATACACCCAATGGAATACTATTCAGCCATAAAACAGAATGCAATCCTGTCATTTACAGTAATCTGGATGAACCTGAAGGACATCATGTTGAGAAAACCCAGCACAGAAAGATAAATACTGCGTGATTTCTCTTTTATGTCGAATCTGGAAACATTGATCTCATAGAAATAGAGAGCAAAATAGTGGTTACTGGAGGTTGGGGAGGGTAGGGAGAACTGCAGACTGGAAAAGGTTGCTTGAGAGGTATAGATCCAGCCAGACAGGAAGAATAAACTCTGGTGCTTTATTAGACAGCTAGATGACTATAGCTAATAACAATTCAGTGTATATTTCAAGAGGCAGAAGAGAGGATTTTGAATGTTATCACTATAAAGAAATTAATATTTACAGTGATGGTTATGCTGGCTATCCTGATTCTATCACTACACAATGTATGCGTGTGTTGAAACAGCATGCACTACCCTATAAACATGTACAGTTATTGTCTGTCTATAGATAGAAAAGAATGAAGGATAGAAGAAAAAAAATAAATTAAATAAAGCAAAAGGTGCTATTAAAGGCAATAGTTCCGTTTATGCTTCTATGGAAAGATCTTTGAGATGGAATGTTAAATAGTAAGAGAAAGATGCAGAAAGAAAAGAGAAAAATAAAACAAAAAATCAATGTGTCCTCTCAGCTTGTGGACAGCCTGTGGCTGAACATAGAAGCAGAGTTTCCTCTGTCTTCTCTTCATTTCCCCAATTGCGGGGGTTCTTTTCCTTATCCCTGAATTACCATAGCAACTTCCTAGAACCGAGTCTCCTCTCTACCCAAATGCTCAGATCACTCTTTCAGCCAGACAACTCAATGCATCTCTGTTTATCCAGTGAAAATCAGTGATGGAGTGGACGGACGTGGGTAAAAAGTCAGTCATAACTCGTTTCAAATTACCCCTTTGGCATCTTTTGTTTTGTACAACAAATATATTTTGTTTTTCAAGTATTAACTCATTGATACTCAAAAGCACACTGTGAGTTATAGATAATCATTGTTGCCCTGTTTCAGATGAGAAAACTGAGCCCCGGAGAAGTTAAATGACTGGCTCAATGTGACACAGTTGGTAAGTGACAGAGCTGGGTTTCAAACCCGGGCATGATGGCTCCAGAGTGCCTGCTCTTCAACACTGATCTGTGCTTATTCTTGCTGACCTGGCCTCTCCCTATAGTCACTGGGTCAGCGGAGCAAGCCCTAAAACTTCCTAAACCTCAGTGTCCTCCTTCTAACATAGATATAACAACCTCAAGTGGTGATGACAAGGAATAGCAATAGAAGTGCGTGCAATGCGTTTTATAAGACCCCATACAAATGTTAGTAGTCACATTTGTTTTGCTTGGAGAACCTTCCATTATTTTTGGACTCAAGGCCAAGTTTCCTTTCCTGGCTTTCAGAACCATGAAAAGGCAAGTTCAGCCAGTAGTATTCTTGTCACTGTTGTATGTATGCATATTTCTGTCTTTACATTTTCAAGCTTGCCGATTCCCCAAGCCTTTTTCAATTCAAGGCTGTTTTGGTGTCCTGCTTGCTTCACACAGCCTTCTCAGAGAATGCCGGTCTAGTCCATATTGACCTTTTCCTTTACTGATCCCGACCTCCCACATCCTCTTCAACGATTAGCTCTTTGAGATGTAATGTTATATAAGAAGAGAAAGATGCATAAAGAGAAAAAAACAAAAAAATCAATCTGTCCTCTCAGCTTGTGGATAGCCCGTGGTTGAAGGATTGGTAGCTCATCTTGCCAATTTGGCAATAAATTCCTTAAGAGCGGGCATCATGTCTTATTTCGAGTGTATATGTTGTGTTTCCCCCACATACAGGGTCCTTGAGGGAGATTCAGTGGTTATTGACTTTTCCATTTTCCCCCAGCATCTTGCCCCAGGGCTGAGCCCACACACAGCCTGCAGAAACACTTGTGGATTTGTTTTAGATGTGCACAGCATCTGCTTGAGTGTTCAGCACACAGTGAGCACTGCATAAATTGTATTTTTAGAGACAATCTGTTACCACATAAGGATTACCAGAAGTTACTCATACTCTTTGTGTAAGTAGATTTATACAATTATAATATCTAAGAGCTGAAATAAGAATGAGGGAAGTAAAATCATGAGGCCTTTTTTAAGCAAAAAGACATGTTAGAGCTTCTGGTCAAAATGTGTTCACTGGTGTGTCAGAGAACAGGTGTGTAGTTTGTTGAAAATAACTTGTTATTAATGAGAATGTGTCAAGTTTGAGAATGATTTACTATTTTCAATGAATTAAAGTGGATTCCAGTTTTCTCCAATGGCATCATTTTTATTGAACTGTTTTATCGAGTGAGAAGGCTAAACCTAACTACTTTATCTGACAAAAAAAGCAAAAACAAAAACAAAAACAAAACGGAGGCTCCGTGAATGGAAGGACCTGGTCCAATGTCACACAGAGAGTTCGCAGAAACGTGGAGGCTAAATCCCATTGTCCTCAGATCCTCCTCAGGTCAGCAAACAAGAAAGAATCAGTGTGACTTAAGAAAAACAAAACAGAACCCAGTAAAATTTTAAATCTTATTCAAATAGCAAAAATATTTATCTCCTACTCGGAGATCAGGGCTTAGGAAGGATTTCTCTTGGACAGGCACAGCAAGACGAGTTTGTGAAATGTCTTATTTCCTAGCCCTCTGTTATAAATCATTTGAGAAAGTATATATTTACCCCTCTCTTTCTAAGACTTGACTTTATCTTTGTACAAATATCCATCCTTGTATATTTGATTTTGCCCGACAGAGAAACTCAGAAATCCTGATTGAAAAACAAACTGCATCAATACGGACAGAGCTTCTCCTCCTTTTAGTCTGTAAGAGCAGGAAAATTAGCTTGTTTTTAAAATTTTGGAACATTTGACCTCTTTGCATAGTAGAACTGAAAAATTTTCTGATGAATTTGCACGAAGCAAAATCTAAATAAATGCAGTTTAAAACGAATGAATTATTTCAACAAACCCCTACCCTGACTTACACAGATTATTACTTAACATATATTTGCTTTTCAGAGATCAACTTAGCAAATAAAATCTATTTTGTTCAAAAATTTCAAGTTAAATATTTGAAATGGAATTACATTTTAAGTCGTCAGTATTCCAGTGACATCCTTTTAAATGTATTTTTAAGATGGTGGGGGTTTGGACAAGGATAACTCACACTGCCTTTTTAATAAACTTCTGTAACATGACAGAAAAACACACAGGAAACTGTTGTTGGATTTTCTTTTCATTCACTAATGCTTTTAATAAGCCCCTCAGAAACCTCTGGAAAGCAGAGAAATTTTTTGAATGGATACATTTTTCCTCTTTTTTATTCTTACATGAGAACACGTCAGCTGAAAATTACAATATTGAGGGCTTTATTTCTTTGTTTCCAGTTAAAAATCTATATGAGCAGATAGAGACACATTGGTCCAGCAACAAAACTATGACTGAAGTTTATGATGGTGAAGAGGCCAAATACCTCCTGTCAGCTAAGAGCTTTGCTCATTGGAATGAATCATTGAATTTCTGAAGCTCAACTAAGTTGTCCAAGGGTCTGTCAGTCTCCCTGATAATAAGAAACTTGGCAGTGTTGGTTAAAAGGGTGGGGTGATAAATCAGTAAATGGGAAAAAAATGCTATTTTCCCTGAAATGTGATAATGTGCTCTTCTTAGATAGATTGATAGTTTAGTTTGTTTAATTATCACAGTGGATAACTAAATTCATTTATCCATAAAAAAGACAACTCCTTGAAAAATAAACAGAAAACCCATCACAATTCCCCCCCACCCAACACACACACACAAAAAGGCGGTAGGATTTTGTGATTTACAAAGAAGTAAGAAAAATGGTTTAAACTTTTGTTTAAAGTCAAGCTTGGGAGGAGAGATTAACCCAAGATAAATTGTGCATTTGGATGCTGTAGGAAAAAAAAAATCGGAATAGGGCTATATCCAAAGTAGAAAAATGAAAACAGAAGTATAAGAGATTTTCAGGCTTAAATAATACTTGTCTCAATCCCTATTTTGTTTTGTGTGAGCAGCCATTTCCAAAGAGGTCTAAACTCACAGAGAACCAAGGTTGAATGTGTCCACTGAGTTCATCCAGTTCAACACTGTTCCTGATGGGGACCTGAGGCCCAATGAGAACCATGACTTATCTGTACAGCTTTATTGCCACACTAAGGCCAGAACCTCAGATCCTAGGACTCTTCACTGTGAAATACCACTTGTAGGCTCTTATTTTGTCTAAATTGAACTGTATGTAACAATCTTGTTCCGACAGAAATATGATTTACTATGGTTTTTTAACTCTGATTGATTTGTTTCTTATGTCTTCCAGAGAAAAGATAAATTATTTGAGTCATAATAAAAACTAAATGATAAGCTCTGGAAGAATTTATCATTCAAGCTGATCAGAGAGTGCATTTTCTCTTAACTGATAATGTCCCAATTCCAAAAGCCAATAACAAGACAATCTCACAGCTCAGCAGCAGTAAAGCTACTTTTCACTCTAGAATGAAATCTTTGGATTCGATGAACAGACCCAAGTATCACTTAAAAAATCGGGCCTGCCTGCATGTGATTAACTTTAGATCTTGGCTATGTGTTACTACACTTCTCTGCCATCTTCATGGGGTATGTCTCTGTGTGTGTGTGTGTGTGTGTGTGTGTGTGTGTGTGTGCGCGCGCGTGCATGCGCTTGTGTCTCATAAAGTTCTGAAAATTTTCAAACAAAATAATGTAAGACTTCCAGGAACAGCTGATAATTCATTGTAATTATGCTTTAAACTTAGATCCTCTAGTTTTCAACCATTTCTTCAGCGTTTATATGAGAACCACAGACTCATTCACTCATTCATTCATTTATTGACTAAACAGAAATATTTATTGGAGAGTTAGGTATTATGGTCCAAAACACTATGCCAGTATTAACGATATAAAAGTAAAAGAGGCAGATAGGGGAGGGATTTGTCTGAGGATTACCCAGAGTATAGTCCATCAGGAATCCTGTCTGCCTGATAGTTGCTTTGTGAGCTAGAAAGTAACTTAGATTGTCTGTTGTGGAACACATTCTGCCAAGATCGAAATGTCCCAAAATTCTAGGAAACAATCTGACACATAACTAGCTTAAATGTTCTTTTTATGGTAAATGTTGATAGGAAACATAAAATAATTTAAAATAAAATTAACAAAAATGATATATAAGTAATTATAAAAAATTTTTGCCCAGGGAAGTATGGATGAGGCACACTTTCCACCCCAACCAGGATTGACAAAATCTGTTTTGATGCTCTATTTTTGTTTTTATTTTTGAGACAGAGTTTCACTGTTCTTGCCCAGGTTGGAGTATGATGGTGCAATCTTGGCTCTCTGTAACCTCTACCTCCTGGGTTCAAGCAATTCTCCTGCCTCAGGCTCCCAAGTAGCTGGGATCACAGGCATGCGCCGCCATGCCCAGCTAATTTTCTGTATTTAGTAGAGACAGGGTTTCACCATGTTGGTCTCGAACTCCTGACCTAAGGTAATCCGCCCACCTCAGCCTCCCAAAGTGCTGGGATTACAGGCATGAGACATTGTGCCCAGCCTATTCTGATGCTCTTTTTCTAGTATCAACGGGCACATAAGGAACTTAATATTTGATATTACATGTGTCCAGAATGGGGAGCTGTACATTACCTTTATTCCCATTTCAAATGATCTTGTCAAGGGATCTAGTAATCTGGTATACTAGCACCAATTCTCCTTTAGCAAAACACTTCGGAATGTGGTTATTCCAATTGTTTCAGCTACCTTATGAAAGCTACATGAATAAACTAAATATATTGCACATATATTGGTAATCCTAAGAGAGGATAACTTGTTTTAAGCCCTCATGTCCCCACAGGAATCTCAAATCCTTTGTTACATTATATATTTGTGATTTGGAGCATGCCTGGCAGATACACTCTAATATTCAACTAAATGTAAATAGTCAAATAAGTAAGTTTGCCATTGCATCACCATAATCACAGGAACAAATGAACCCCCTCCTTTTCTCTCTCATTATTTTTTCTAACTCTACTTTTTAGGAATATAGTGATGGAATGTCTATTAATGAACTCATAATTTCTATTCCTTGGATTTCTATGTCAGTCTCTTGTTTTATTAAATACAAATGTATTAGGTCACATATGGTATTAGACTAAAATTTATAATAAAAAACCAATTGGCTTTGGTGTAGGTGTGTGTCTGTGTCTGGTGAGGAGAGTAAGCAATCAGCAGACCTAATCAGTACTTAGAGAGGCATCTCTATTTGAATTGCTTTTGTTGTTGCTTACTGGTAATTTTTTAAGTCCAATACTAATGGACAGTCATGGGAAAGTATTAAGATATGTTTTTATAAAGCTCATTTTACCTGAAACATGTAAACTAATCATATAAAGAATCAAAGCCTTTATCTGTAAGCATATCAAGACAAGGAAAACTGTCCCAACGATATTTTGTCCTTCATTCCTCTTTATAGATTCTAGTTATCTTTTCTAACTAATTTAAATGTTCATTGTTTATGAACATTTATTTATTAACTGAAAGCTAATTACACATAAAGTAACTATGTAAACAATTTATCCAGTAAAATCCAATATCATTTGATCACATTTCCAATGTTTCATTTTGCCTCATAACAGCTCAAACTATGACTTTTATTTTTTGAAACAATGTCACCATTAGGCACAGAAGTCTATTTACACAAGAGCTTGTTTCATTTGACATTTATTCCAATAACTTGAGAACAATTATTTGCAACTAAATCTAACAGTATTTGTACAAGTACTTTCAAGCTAAAGTACTGCTGAAAAATTTCAACATACATGCAATTCAATATGTTTACATAATAACATACTTTATTATAAAACCTGTGACTCTAAGCACTTTATGGAATATGAATAAAGGAGTCATTCTACACTCTACTGTAACGTGGCCATATCTGAGAAAGGAGATGCTGCTGAGCAGAAGAGTCCTGTGTTCAATTGTGTTGAAATGGGCTGGCTACTTGGACTCTTCAGGACTGCTACTGTGCTGTCATAGCATTGCTCGAAAGCCTAATTCACACTAAACTTCAGCAGACTTTCAAACACAAACCCTTAGCCACCAAGAAACTGGTAACCTGAGCAGCCTTGGCAAAACACAGTTACTATGCAGGTGGGCTCTGTTTTAAGCAAAGTTGATATTGAAAATCCAAAAATACAAAACAGATAAATTAGAGAATGGTTATTTGTATTATAAAATGGTTTTACACTTTATGAAAGAATTCACAAGTTTCCTCTAAATGGAAGCTCCTCTAATGCATTTAAAATACAATTTGATTTACAAAAGTTCCATTTACACGTGACTTTTTGCACAATCATTGTGAGAAACAAATTACACCTATATACAGTACTTAATTTTTTCTCTCTTAAGATTAAGGTGTCTTATCAAAGTACTGATAAAAGACACTTAAGCCAAAATGTTGTATTTCAAGCCACTGAAATAGAAAGTAAATATTCCCTCTGAAACATGGATATTCTTCCCGAAAATTTAAGAACATTTAAAAATTTTGTATTTACAATCTTGATAGTGATAGTCATCTTTACAAAGTAGCGCTTTAGATAGCACAAGTACATAGCTTTCTTTAGGCCATGATAATGGGTCTTATTTTGCAGAAATTTGTTTTAATTTATCTTATTTTGGTGTTTTTTTTTCTTTTTAACTGTGTAATTCTAAAGAGATGTTAGACTATAGCTAGACTATTTATTATATATCACTTTTATACCTTACTGCACAGAATCGCCTTTAAAAACTTAACTTCCTGCATTGCATTACTGTCTCCACTGTTTAATCTGGGTGATTGCTATTCAGGTAAGATTCTCCCTTATTAGCACTAAGCTCCTTGCCAGGGTGAGGGTGAGTAGTAGGGGGTGGGGTGGAGAGTGAAGAGGGTGTTGTGAGGAGGGGAGAGATCCTGCCTACTGTGCCTCAGCACATAGCCTAGAGCCAGGCCCCCAGGAAATAAACACTCCATAACTACTGAATGAACAAATGAATGAAGAAATGAATGTACTGGGAGAATTGTCTGGAAGGCTTTCTTCACTCTAGCATTCAATCCAGTATATTTATGGAATATGTACAATCAAAATGAATTTTCAGAGTCTGAAAAATCACAGAACCTGTCTCTTGTTCCTTAAATGCTTTTTGTAAAATTCATAAATTATTAAGCCCTTGATGACTTGGAGGCATTAAGAAAAATTAAGTCACATTAGAGGTCAGAGGAAAGACAAGAGGAAATCGAAGGATCATTTGCTTACTCACCAGCTGCTGGATAGAACTAACAAGGCACACAGGTCGACCAAAGTTCAGAGCCAAAATAGGCTCTTAGCAATTGTGTTCAGACTGAGAAGTGGTACTTTTGAGTGTTTCAATAAAAACTTAGCCACAGGTATATTCGGAAACAGTGAACACAACTAATTAAGAGCTAAAATAGAAGGGAATTACCATTTTTCATTTGTAGGGTCAGACATACAGATCTGTTCCTGGCAGGGCCCTGGGAGACCACATTCTGTAGGCTGGAACCATTTTGCTGTGCTGATGCTCATACCTCTTAAAGCTGCATGTGAAATAAAAGTGAAATAGCAATATCCAGCTGTGGAAGATAAAAATAAAAATCCTAAAATAAAATATGGTGGAAAGTGCTTGAGCAGATAAAGCAAAACAGAATATAGTCAGTGGGAATGCTAGTGAGTTAATAAAAATTAAAGTGTTTATGATTGCATTAGGAAATAAAGGTTCGAATGGTATGTTGTATGATGCTTTTAAATAAAATAGTATGGACTACATTCAAAGAATTACATTTAAAAATCTACTGCAAATAAAATATAAATCTAACAAGCAAGAGGATATAGAATTAAGCCATACTTATTAGGCAAAAGAGTTTATAAATTTTAGTTCTTCTAGAAGTCTTCATTAAAATCTTGTAAGTAAATTAATATTAAGGTATCATCTCTCTTTAAGCTTAATGAGTTATTATTTTTTTTTCTATGGACAATGGCATTTTATAGGAATGGGTTTACTTTCAGAAACATAAAAATAAACACTTAAGTGGAATCACTGCATCAAGAGCTCTAGTCACATAATTTAAGCCCCAGAAGTTCTTAACAGGACATATATGCAAATTTGCCTTCATAATCACTTCCCAAAATACCTACCTCTGTATTCTGTATGTATCATTGCATCAAATGAGAGCAGTCAGAAAAGGGTTTTTGAAACTCTTTTATATATAAATACTTCACTGAAAGATGAAACGGTTTCCCGGAGTCATCTCCAAATTCAACTAGCAGAATATTCTAGCTTCTCTTCTGCGAAATGTAAAATATCTGTACATTAACTTTCTCGTAGATCATTTCAGCCCACCATTTTCAACTTCCTTCTAATGGACCAAAATAGGAATTATCACTTGTTACCAAAGAATGAGCATGTTAGCTTGCCACTGTAGATATTCAGAGATTTTATGTTGTTAAAGGTATTTCCTTCTTGAATGCCCTTTACATGATTATATATACACAATTACCTTCTATTGCTTTTACAAACAAGTATTTTGCACCAGTAATTATTAATCCAAATAATTTGGATTTAAGAAATTTCTAACTGAAAGCCTATCACGTGAATTGTTTATAGTGACAGACAATATGCTATTAGTAATTTTAAAGCTTTAAAAGTAAGTTATCAGGATCCACTTCAATCTCCACGTGATGATAAAGGATTATTATGTGCAGTAACCTATTTATGAAAAGGAAACAGTGTGCTTCTTTCAGACACCATCACTTGCTTTAATAAGGAATTGAAAAGCTGAACTACTTTATATGCAGATCACCATCCCAGTTGCATAAGGATTTACAATAGACAAAACAAAACTATTTTTTGTTGTAAAGAAGGGCTGTTTGTTTAAATCACACAATAATGTTTGCATCTAAAAATTATTTACAGTCTAATAAGGCTCATAAATGTTATATAGACTTGGCTAATTAAAGTCATTTTAATGCTAAGACCAAAACAAAAATCTTGCTCAAGCTGACAGGGAAAACTCCAAGTTACACATGCCTCAAGACGGCAGAAGGAAAAAAAATAAAAAATGTTTCCTGTCTTGGTTTAGGTAACTGTTAATCGCTTTGGAGATGCAAATAGTACGTGATTTGATAGCACCCCATGCATGCTCCAATTAAACTCAAGAGGGAAATGCTGTCTTGTCAGAAAATGTTAAATTGAGAAGGATTATGAGTCTAACCTGTGATCTAAAATAAATAGAAAGTAATGTATATGTTTTTATCTCTGCTACCTTAAATTTTGCAGAGAACTTACTTGGGAAGATTTAATCTCACCCATGAAGTCTTCCTTCAAGGTATTTAATGGCTCATATGTCTTTGTTAAATGAGGTGTGTGGCGGCCTCTACTGGTGTGTGTTTATAGAAAATGTTTCAATAGGCAGAAAAAATATTAATTTCAATTAAAAAGTTAGAAATACAGACTTCTTCATTTAAATATATAAAAATATCTAATCAATGCAGAAAAATATACTACTAGCTGTGTCATGTCCTTTTAATTAGGAAAATAATCTAAAACACTCACCATGTTAGTGTAAAGTAATGATTTACGGAAGGGCATTAATTGCTCAATTCACTCTGATATTGGGTTAAATATATTTTATTAATGAATTATTAATCCTGACTGAGGTGGCTTATTACCTCTAGTCCACTGTTAAATCCCCTTAGTTGGCTTAAATAAAATCACTTAAACCCAGAGGAAAGGAAATATCGTATAGTTAAGCCTACAAAGTCCTAGAACTAGAATCATTTGTTGACAGGCTGGTTTCTATAACTCAAGCAAACTGCACGTTGACTTAATATAGCTGACACATCGATCTATTTTACAGTGTTTTCAATTTCAAAAATACAACACATTAAAATAGTTTCAATTTATCAAAGCTAAAAGCAACATTTAAGTAATGTACTTAAAGTGCGAAGGCACTTTAACACAAAGTAGTGAGGCCCAGTGGCTATACTTGGTAACTGAAGATGGAAATACCATATATCATTATTTACAAAAGAAGTTGTAGTCACAAAAGATCTTTGGAGATCTTCTACAAAATACACTAAATATCCATTTTCATTTGCAAAGTTTGCCTATTCTTTCTTCAGTCACTATAATCTCCTCTTCCCACTCCCACACCGAAAAACAAAGAAGAAAAAAGAAACAAAACCATAAACAAAATATTTGAAGAAATGCATTACAGAAACATTCAGGTCCACTGATCGTTCCTAAGAAGAGAAGGAAAAAAAAAGGAGGGGAGGAGAACGAGAGAGAAATAATTTAAAGGAAAACTTGCAAAAGCAATATCATTACTTCACCCCATCTCCCAAACATCTTCAAAGTCCCCCATTTACACTGGGAAAGGGAGAACACAAACAAACACAAAAGCTAATGTCCTTGTTTCCAACAGTTTGGAGTAGCATCCTGTGATGTCTTAGGGTTGTAAATGATTTCCCTTCACAGCTGACTGATTGCAGTTTGTTTTTCCAGAACTTCGAGGTAGTCCGGTTCTGACTGCGGCTTAGCTTGCAGTAAAGGGTGGCTGGGTTTTGACTGCCCCACAAAGCATTTCCTGGGAGTTCCATATAAAACGGTTTTATTGATTCTGTCTTGGTTTTGGCGTCGAGATTCATAGGCAGGGGCAAACTGCCGTTTAGGTAAGGTACAAAAGTTATAGTGAACTAGGCCTGCGCTGGGGAGTTCCTTGACTCGCTCAGCAATATTTTGATACAGCAGCTCAGGCTCTCTTGGTGTGGCCTGCTTTTCTAGCAGCTCAGTGGCACTTATTGTGTAAGCAGGAGTGGCTGGCTCTTCTTTTTTCTCCTCCAGGTTGCTATAGCTGAACTCTTGCAGGTTTCGGTAATAAGCTACTGGGTCTCCTTCCTTCTGCATGTAGATGGGGTTTTGGCACATCTGACCCACAGGTGGGGTGATATAGTTGTAGACATGGCCGTCTGTTTTATCGTGAGTCTCAGTGTTGTAAGACCCATACTGTAATTGAAAGGAACTTGCGTCTAAGCTGTTGGTATTCCTGCGAACACTTGGCACTCCCTTTCGGCGTTTCAAGACAAAGACGAATAAGCCGGCCCCAAAACAGACGGATAAGATGAAAACAACAAGCAATCCCAAAATTAAGACAGAAAGTGGAACTTCGGTGTGTAGTTCAGGATAGGAACTAGGAGACACACTAAGTGACCGAGGTGTGTCTGTATTGTGATTCATTGATAAAATGGTCCCATCTGACAAGTTTGGACTCTCCGGACAGATAGCCTCCCTCCCCAGAAATTTTAGTATCTCCCCTGCATGCTTAGCAGGAGATTCACAAGTCACCTCATTAATGATGACAGGGGAATTGGCATGTTCTGTCCAATCTTTTAACCCCATGATGTCACACGTACAGTCCCATGGGTTCTCTTGCAGATCTATCTGGATGAAAGCTGGAAGTTGATCCAAGACCCCTTTCACAGGCAGGTGAGAAAAATGATTGTTTCTCAGATTCAGCCTGGTGAGGGCCGTACCCCCAAAGATGTTATCAGGTAAGGACCGGAGAAGGTTGTTATTCAGAAACAGTAGCTGTAGGTTAATCAAAGCATCAAATGTCAGAGGCTTAATTTCCTTAATGACATTATACTCTAAATAGAGATATTGCAAGCTCTGCAGTCCATCAAACATAGAAGGATACAGCACTTCAAGGTAATTGCCATTCAGATAAAGTCTGCGTAAACTGGTCAGGTTTGTAAAGGCACCTTCCTGAATGACTGCAATCCGGTTGTTTCCTAAATGCAGTAAGTCCAAAGAACCGTATTCTAAGAGGTCATTCTTATAGACAGTTTGAAGATAGTTCCCTGTTAGGTAAAGTTTCTTTGGACTGGTAGGTTTGGGCTGCAGGTCAGAGATATTAGTGAACTTCCTTTCTTGGCAGTTTACATTCAGACCGTTGTCTGAGCTCTGAGAAGTGCAGACGCAGCTGCTGGGACATGTGAGAGGCACAGGAGGCTTGGTCTGGTACACCATGATGGGTCCAAAACTTTGCCTGTCCTTTGACACAGTCACCCGGGGAGTTGGACGATTTCGCATTTTGGGTGGCCGGCTGGCTTTGGGAGCCCTGGTTGGACTGAGGGCAGGATTCATTGTAGGTGACAGCCTTTGGACGTGTGTGTCGGCATGGCTGCCCCTCTGACTGGAATCACTGGCACTTTTTCTGGGACAGAGGTCTTGCCTGGTCAGCTGGGTCACATCTTTCCCATGCAACCTAAAGGGCGTTTCGCAGACAATCTCTCCCACAAACACAGTTATGGTGTCTAGCCAAGCCTTGAGAGGAAGTAAGTCACAGGTGCAATTCCAGGGGTTTTCCTCCAGCTGAATCTCCATGATCCCTCCAATATGTTCAAGGACGCCAGCAAAAGGCATTACTTTTAGCCTATTCCCCCTGAGGTCTAAGTGGGTCAGCAGGACAAAGCGGAACACATTGCTGGGCAGTGAAAGCAGAAGGTTGTCATTGAGGATGAGCACTTTGAGCTTGTTAAGTTTGCTGAATGCACCAGCCTCGATGGCACTGATGTAATTGTAGTCAGCCTGGAGATACTCCAGGCTCTCCAGGCCCAGGAAAGTGTCCTCCCTCAATACCTCGAGCTTGTTGTTGTTAAGATGCAGTCTCTTGAGGGTTTTCAGGCCACTGAATGCCCCCGTTCGGATCTCCTGTAACCCGTTGTTACCTAGGTGAAGAGTCACTGCGTTGGAGTAATTGACAAATTCGTTTGGATACAGTCTTGTCAAGAGGTTTCCATTGAGAAAAAGCTGATAGATTCTATACTGGGGGGGCTGGAGCAGGCTAACTGTTGTAAATCCTTTGTTTTCACAGTTAATATTCAGTACGTTTTCCTTCTCTTCGCACAGACAGCGGATCTTGCAAATGTCTTTGGCAGTTTTGCGACTCTCCGTCTGTAAGATCCCGGCCACGGTTAGCACACTGAGGAACCAAACGCCGCTCAGCATCTTTAGGCACCTTCGGTGTCAACTCAGGTACCTGCAGGCAAACCTTAGGTGGAGGGCAAGGGGAAGAAGTGGGTGCAGGGAAGAAAGAAACAAGGAAGCCCGATTAAAAATGGTAAAGCAAGGAGGCGGAGTGGGAGCGAGGGAGAATGAGGGGGTTGGCAACACGGCAGAATGAAATCATTGCATTTTTCAAAGCGGTTTCTTTTCTCCGCTCCCTATTCCCCCACCCCGAGGCCACCCACACACGCGCCCCGGGAACACACATGCTTGCACCTGATTTCCCGGGGGGTCGCAGCCAGCCGCCAAGTCATTAGTAACCAAGTTGTCCTACTAAATCCTGCCCATCTCCTCCTCCCCTGGGATATCTCGAAGAGATCTCGGGCGGCTCGCCCGTCTTGGGCTTCCAGCAGAAATCGTAATGGCTTTATTAAAAAAAAAAAAAAAAAAAAAAAAAACCGCAAAAAGGGGGTGGGAAAATCAGGAATAAGGGGGCTGGCGGCAGGGATAGAGGGGGGATAGAGATGGCAAAGACAGCGCGGGGTGGAGGGTACTCACACATCAGGAGAAGACAGAACCCCGCTCCTCTGCAGTCCACCAGGAGTTTAGCATCTTCAGGAAGAGGGAGAACAAGGTACAATAAGACGCTGCTTCCAGGGGGGGATGCTCTGCTTTTTGTTGGTTGATTTAATTTGACTGGGGGTGTGCAGAAATTAAAAATCCGACAGGAGGCAGGAGCGGAAGAGGAGAGTTGGAGCGGAGGGAGTTGGAGCGGAGGGAAGCCGAGCTGCCAGGGAGGGACTGGGGTGCGATTCTGTAGGGAGGTCGCAGAGCCGGCTGGCCCGGTCGCCGGACGAAGGCGACGGCGGAGCCTGGGCGCGCGTTTCCAATCCGGTGGCGGCGGCAGCAGTGCGTCTAGCAGTTTGAATTTGAGAGGCTTTGCAGGCTCGCTGGGACAGGACTAGGGTGACGTCACAGGGGAGGGGGCAGGCAGAGGATCCAGGGCGCGCGGTGGGGGAGGGTTGGACAGATGCTTCCCTTCCTTGCAAGTGGCTTTGCAAAGCTCAATTCCTGGCTGCGTCAGTTGATTCTGAACTACTCCACCTCCAACCTGGCTGGTGGCAGGAGACGCTCCTGCAGAGGGATTTCTCAAGGAGGGACCCTGCTCTTGGGCTGGCACCTCCTCTGGCCCCTCTCTGTGTTCTCTTTGACTCCTCCCTCTTTCTCTCACCTACACAATACCTTTGGAGGGCAGGGGTGGGGGTGGGGGATTCTTACCCCAGATTCCCAAGCAAGGGAGAACTGTGTAAGAGTGTGTGTCTGTGTGTGTGTGTGTGTGTGTGTGTGTGCGCGCGCGCGCGCCCATGTGGTGTGCCTCTTTGCTACAGGACTGGTGCCCCACTTGCCAGCTCCTAGCTCAGATGCTCTCTGTGCAGAGAGTGGGGTGTGTGTGCATGCACCAGTGTGTCTGTGTAGGAGGGCGAGGAGTTCTCTTAGGGGATTTATGCTTTACATACAGAGCCTTGATTCAGTGCTTGGGAGAATTCCTTTCTGGGTGGTGACCCACCAAACAGATATTTGCCTGGACTCTGAAAGTCAGCTCAACGTTAGCTTACAGACTGAGAAAAACAAAAACAAAACCGTTTTCTCCCTGAGGTTTATACTTAGCCAGATAATGAGGTTTAAACGTGCGCTTCTTGCCTGGAGGAAGGAGAAAAGAAGTGGGTGTCAGAAAAGCACTGCCAGGCTGAGCCTCAGCTGGGAGTGGGAGCCAAGGGAAGGGTGGTTGAGCCCTCCATGCTGCAGGGGCAGGGGAGCTAGGAGAAAAGAGGGAGCTGCTACAGAAAGACTGGCCCCTGAGGAAGAGAGGAGGCGTGGCAGGAGTCCTAGCCTGAGACCCAGCCTACCTGGGTTCTCATCTGGCTCTGTTGCTAGATGTGTCACTGGCTCCTGGATCTTCCTGTCTCCATCTGCAAAAGGGGAGTAGGGAGACTATGTGGGCCCTCCCAGCTCTGACATCCAAATCGGGTTGAAATAACATTTTCAGAGCATTGATAACAGCTAGGTGTTGGATTTTTGCCTTCATTATCTGTTTTCTCCCTAATTATCTTACAGTTCCTTGGACCCAAGAGTCTTTCATTGTGGAGGCAATTCACAAGGGGTAAATCATGTCTGCTGTTGCCTAAAAAGGCCTTGGGTTGCCTCTGGTAGGAAGAGGGAGATGGGTCCGGAAAAGCAGGGAATGAAATAACCTGGGAAAAAGAATTGTGCAAATGATGTGCCTGTGTTTGTGCCCACCATACACTTCGGCTTGCTTTCCCAGGTTCCCACTACTTGGCCAAATGTGGAATAGACAAAACCACAGATATAACAAACCACTTGAGAACAGAACGCCCCCTGCCCCCTGCTCCTCCCCTTCTCCTTCCTTGTCAAGCCTAGGCCCTAGGATTTTTCACTTTATACAACCTTATTCCTCTTCAGGAAGAGCCTGGGTAGTTTATAAACTTAGGCACTACGGCAACCTGTAGCTCTGTGATCTACCGTGCATTGTGCATTATTTTCTGGGGCTTTCTCCCTTTCCATTCCTTCTTCTTCCAAGAAAAGCCTTGGACCAGGCATCAGCAGTCCCCTTACCCTCTAAATCTTGTTTGGCCTTTAGCAAAATATTTGCCTTCTGGGGACTCAAAATCTCCTTCTCTATACCATATGGCAAACTTCAGATGAGTTCTGAGGCAGAGCAACAGCCCTGCGGATGGCCTTCCACTCTAGATTGCAATTGCATCATTAGATGGAAGCAGTCTGATGCAGTGGGAGCAGAATTAAACTACCTTTCCTAGCAAAGGAGGCATTTGTTTATAAGTATTTCCAAATATTCAAAGCACATAGTTCCTAGAGCAATAAGATTGATTCATTCAGTCATTCATTCAACAAACATTTGTTATGTTAATATCTAACTAAAGTAAAAGCCAGTGTGAGAGCTGAACGAGACCCTAGAAGTCAGGTTCATTTTACAGATGAAGTCATTTCTCAACCAGGGAAAGTGCTGACTTACTCCAGAAACTGCAATTAGAAATAAAACCCAGAGATGATGAGTCCCAGTCCATCATCTTTCCAGAAAGCACACTACTGCTTACTATGAATTAAACATCTACTTAAACTTAAATAGTGGGGGTGCTGTTTTACTTAAAGGTATGCTTTTTATTTTAAAAAGTATATTTGAAAGTTAAACAACAAATACTAGTTTTACTTCTCACATACAGTAATTTCCTTCAAGACATTGATGACGCTTTCAATATTACTTGAGGACAGACTGTTTTTGCTAAAAATTTCAGAGAGGAGAGAGATTGAGAGATAAAGGTGGAGGCGATTGGGGGCTCTTGAAATTCTTGAGACCTACAGAATCAAGGAAATTCATTGGTAATCTAACTGTGGGGAGCGACACGGGGACCCTAAGGGGGTGTTCCTTCCTGCCTGTGCCTGAGAATTAACAGCCGCTTTCCAAAACATAGTTACTGGGAACAAATCAGCCTGAAACGCGATAACCACTTTAAGTAAGTTTCATTTGGTCCAGTTCATTCTGAAGAACTGCCGCAGCACCCAGCTAAGGAGAGCAGGCTTTTAAGGCCAAAGGTTGGGGTGAACTGGAACCCCAAGGGAGGCAACGGCGGTCATTAAAATCAGAAGAACGCTCCCTGTCTTTGCTGAGGCGAGGGAGGCTTCAAGAAGAACTCTGTCGCCTGTGTATCCGAGTAAAGCCTGGCTCAGGTCGCCAAGGCTTTCACAGGACAAGGTGGGTGCCGGCGGGCTTTAAGCCCACCTCCGTACCCGCTGCCCATCAGGCCACGAGGGGGCTAAGCAGAGTCCAGGAGGACTGAGTGGGGGCACGGCTTGCCCGCAGCCTCCTACTCTAAACACTCACCGCCCAAAAGCCGGGTCGAATCCCGTTTCCGAAGGGCGCTTCCCGAATACCAGGTGTCTCCGCGGGTCCCCGATCGCCAGTCACCGGGCACCGGCCGTCAGCGCCGCCCTACCTTCCCTGCCCCTACCTGCAAGACGCCTGGTGCGGTGTCCGGCATGCGACTCCACAGCCGCGACGGCCACTCGGGGTGCCCTCGCCTCGGGGCTTGGATAGTGCAGGCCGACCCGAGGCTTCTAGCTCACGCCGGGTGTGTGGGGCCTCCCTGGCCGCCTGTGCCACCAGGCTACGCGACGCGCGGTGCCCGACCACGCCCGCGCGGACGGTCCGGGGGTGAGGAATCCCTAGTGGGGATTCAGGGTAGAGGGCGGCCGCCAGCGAGCCGCCTGACGCGGATGGCGAGCAGCCTTGCGACCCTGTCCCCCTCGCAAGGAGAGGTGGCCCGGAAAGGCAACGGACTGGGGAGAAAGCCGGCTCCTTGGCCGCGTCGCCACCGCGTCCCTGAGCGCTCAGAACTTACCCGGCGAGCGCGGTGCCGAGATCGTCCCCCGGAGGAGCCCGCAGCATCTGCGACTCGGAGAGGCACTGGAGCCGGCACTGCTTCGGACTAGCGCAGCCCGGGAGCTAGAGGACCGCGGGGAGCCCGGGCGGAGCCCCCAGGGCAAGCAGATCCCCACCGGAGCTGCTAGCCAACTGGCAACGTTTCTCGCAAGAAGGAGGAGGGGAGGCGACAGGGAGTAGGGAAGTCGGGCGGGAGGGAGGAGAGGGGAATAAGGGAGGGCGGCAGGGAGGGAGAGATCGCGGCCCCTCTCCCTCACTGATCAATCACCCGGCAGATCAAATATCCAGGCTGGGCGCCCAGGACTGGGATGTTAGAGCCCACAGAGGAACCGCTGCTCCATTTCTTTGACAAGCGCTGCGGAGCACTGCTCACGCCTCTCGGCCCCTCTTGCCTGGAACTCTGCCCAGCCCTTGCGGCTCTACCCTGGGCTGCAGATCGGGCTCGGTCAAGTGAAATAAGAATGGCACTCGGTCCGTACCCTGTCCAAGGGGAGACTGAGACCACTGGCTGGAAGTGAACGACAAGTGAAAGAGCCGTCAGCCGTCCGAGCTGGACACCCTCCGGGACAGCTGCCTCCCTTAACTAGTAAGCGCCCAATCTTTCGGAGTTCGCAGGCATATATTGAAGAACCTCCTACGAGGATGGTAAACAAGGACTCTCAACATAATCTAGAGAGGAACTGCAGTTGTGCAAGTGTGTTAACCAAAGCAAGCCCTTAGCAGAGTTCCAGTGCCCATTTTGATTCCCTTTATTCTTCACCACGACGTTGCCTGGATCTTCCAGAGAGTTATTTTTGCCATCCTCCTTCCCATTTGTCGTTTCTTCTTCCTCTTATTAGTAGTCCAGGTGGTTGTGATTCTATTAAGGGAATGCGCTCCGTGAAAAAGTCAATGTAGTTCAACAGAAACGTGCCATTTTTGCCAAGAGCATTGCGGTTTCTCTTAAGACTTGGTTTCTTTAGGGCCTCTCGTCTCCTCTTCCAGAGTATTCGAGATAAAGTTGCAGTTTTATAAATTTATGCCAGGAGTAGGGAATTCATTTGATGACGCTAAGACATTTTCCCCTCGTTCCTGTAGGAGAACGTCATTAATTAAAGTTGTCACCACCCCCTATCCTTTTCACGTCCACTAGAGTCTGCAAAAAGCCGAATCCTTCGGAATATCTAAAAGCTTGGTGGCACAGAGCACACGGGGAGGAGAGGAGATGATTGCAAAATTAGACCCCAAATTTACTCTCCACCTAGTGAATCTGCATTGGGATTTGTCTATTTTCACATTCCCGGCATCTTTAAACTCGTTCTCACAGTGCTGACAACAGCCTTACTCTCTCCCTTCCCTTGGGAATGTTTTGTGCTTATTCTGTCCTCTCTTCTTGGCTTTCTTTCATAATGGTTTTCTAAGGAGATTACGCAGGGCTTTTTAAAAAGAAAACTACTGATAATCTTATACGATGAAGATGTACAGATTTTGCTTTAATAATAGTCTAAAGAATTATAATCATTATCTTTGGAGTTGTAAGGGTCATTACTGTACCTTTTACTTCATTCTTGAGAAAGCCTTTTGAAATATCCCTACCATGCAGATAAGCAACTTCAGAATAACATATTTCTCACATAAACACATGGGCAGAGTAGGTATAGTTATAGATTCAAGAGCACTGCTCTTCGTTTTACAATATCTGTATTAGTGTAAATGTCCAATGTGCTGTTTGCTACGGACCAGAGGCAGCGGACTGGGTGCATCATATTATTAACTAAGTGAGGTCAGTGAATACTGTTACCACTGTCTTTACCTTATTTCTGATTGTGTCATCTTTTCATGTAGGTTTTCATAAGTGTTATAAACAACTGCAAAACCCAGAGCTAAGAGGCCGTTCGAATACAGAAATAATGAGAAAGTCATGCTGAAAAAGGAGACAGTTTACTAAGAAGGCTGATGTGTCTGTAGCCAAAGGTAATATATAACAATGTAGTAACTTCTATACAGATTATATGAGGGACATGGCATTAATGATGAAACTGGATATTTTATTTAGATCCAGTAGTAACATGTCAGTTTTAATTAGCCTTGTAGGCAAGCCTAACATGTTCACCAGCCTTCAAAAAGTATTTAGCAGCCTGCTTTTCCACATGGGACCACAGTGATAGTAAGATAAAATTAAAAAGAGCAGACTTTTCTTTTGTCAGCATAAAATTTTCAGGTAGGCGGGTAGCTGTCCCTTCAATGCACAGACACAAAAAAATGATGAGAAATATACAACTTTCTGAGAGAGTTTTGCATAAACAGTTATAATGAAGGAGAATGTGAAGTCTGTGAAAAATTTAAATGTATCAATTAATTTGAAAGCTGCTTTATACTGAATTTTCTAAAAGTTTCTGTGTTAGAGAAAAATTTCCAAATAGATTTGAATACTAAAGACAGTCATATTAATGTACTTCTGTTGATGAATAAAAATGACACTATTCTTTTTTATAGTAGCACTGTAAATGTATTTCTATATCCATGTGCTGTTTTCTTTTTAAAAAACTTTTATTTTAGGTTCAGGTATACATGTGCAGGCTTGTTGTATAGGTACATTGCATGTGGTGGGGGATTTCGTGTACCCTGTGCTATTTTCTATTTTAAACTTCATGTTACTAAACAGCAGAGAAATCTCGGATTGCAAAACTACTAAAAAAATGCAGAAAATGAAATCTTTCCTGGGTTTTTATAATTTCATTCTAAGATTAGAGGAAAACCAGAAATTTCATCTAGGATGAATGAGATAGAAGTGCCTATGTTTCTGGGATGATGTAAAGGATGTCCTTTTACTGTGAGGTACATAATTACCTGAGAATGATGTTTTTTTCATCTTCCTCACACCTATCCAGAACTAGAAAGCTTTAAAACATAAAAGAAGACAAAATGCAAAGTCAGTAACTCTAAGACAGATGTGCTGCAATTTCAGTGACTATTGTTCCTTTTCAACCAAAGGTTTCAAAGAAGAGTTCCACAGAACAAATTCCTAAATAAAGAAATGCAACAAAGAGGACATGGCCTTAAGATTAGTAATTATTGTTTAAAGGATATTGTAGACTTTTGTTCCTGATGCTATTGAAAAAGTGGATATTTTTAAATTCAATTCAATTATTTTGATTATTTGGCAGGCATTTTGGCTTGGTTGAAATAGTGCTGGGCCAACACCCACAGCAGTTTTTCTTTTAATCAAATTCATTTTCAAGCCCTTGGAGCCCAATGACCTGGGTTCAAATTTCACCCATGCTACTTTCTCACAATGGGACCAGAACAGGCATTACACCAATTTCAGTTCCCCAACTGAAAGACTGGCCCCTGCCATGTGGAGTCACTAAGGATGCAATGTATACAGAACTCTTGAAAATTATAATGTGGTACATATATTTGCAGAGAAATCTTAAACTGGAAAAATTTTTAACTCACTTCTTAAAAAATAAATTATACAAAAAAGTTTATATCTGTTTTTATGTTTATATCTGTTTTTTATGTTTCTCGTGACAATCCTCAACAGGCCAGTATGATTATCCAGGCTTTACACAAGAGGAAAATGAGACTCGGAAAATTTAAAGATTTTGCCCATACTCACGTTCTTGATAAATGGTTGATTTTAGTCAGAAACCAATGTTTGAATTTAATCTACCTAATAGAATTAGGATTAGAAAAAATATTTATGATTCCAGTTGGGGCTATGTCATATCAAACATTCAAAAGAACTTCAAAAAATTCCACCTTTTATTTTACAGATGATGTTTTCAAATAGGTACATATATGTATATATCAGGGCTCCACCTCAACACTAATGACATATTTGCATATTTGGCCAAATGATGATTTGTTGTGAGGGCTGCCCTGTGCAATGTATGAGGATTAGCAGCATCCCTCGCTCTTGTATGTGTGTAATGTATATATGTATATTTTGTATACATACGTGTATTTATATTATGTATACAAAATAACATAGATACATAATATATATAAATGTTTTTATAAATATGTATCAATACATATTATATATACATGTATTTATATTATATAATACATAATATATGCCTTTATATATAAACATATAAACACAAATATACATATAAATACATATATAAATGTATAAATATATATAATATATGTATATATGTATAAATATGTATATATGTATATATACATATATACATACATGTATATATACATATACATGTATATATATGTATAAATACTATGAATACACGCATGTATAAATACATAAATGTATTTATACTATACATATAATGTATACATTATATACATTATCAAATACATATATACAATATATACATATACATATGACATATTATATACACGTATATGTATACATATATGTATATACACATTGTATGTAATACATGTTATGTATATGATATGTATTACATATAATATATATAATACATATACATAAATGTTTAAATATATATCAATGTATATATTATGTGTAATTATATATTATATAAATACATGCATGTATAAGTACATAACTACATGTATGTATTTATATTATGTATTACGTAGAAATATATTCATTTCTACATAATATATACCTTTACATTATATATTTATACATTTATATTATGTATAATATATATTTATGCATTTATGTTATGTATAAAGCATATATAATATAAATGTATATATTATGTATAAAAATATATATGTACAAATATTATATATTATATATTATATATATTTAATATTATTTATCTATAACATAAATAAATATATGTATAATATGTGTATGTATATAAACGCCTTCATTTTTTAAATCACTTAAAAATTTAAAGGAACAAAATACATGCTATGACTTAGCAACAGTGCACAAGCTAGATTCCAGGCTGCCTGGTGCTCTGCTTTGTGACCTACTGACTACACTCTGCATCCTTCTATCTCTTATGGCCAAGTACTATCAGTGGAGGCAGGCAATGCATACTGGTACTGCTCCACAGAAATAAATATATTTTACATCATGATCCAAGGCAGTCATGGATTGAAACATGAGTTTTCTGAAACAATATTACCCTCATCATGGCCTTGCACCCTGAAATATTATTCTGTTGTAGTCGATTTTAAAAATGGATCGCTGTGGTCCACTAAACTGAACTCAGGAGTGAGTATAGATTGCATCTTACAGTTTGAATAATGCCAGCACACTGGAATGGGCGGGAAAGGAAGGAAAATTGGATAGAAAGGAGAAAAGAGGCAGGAGACCAGGAGGGAAAATATAGAAACCGAAGGAAAAGACAACTGCATGTCATACAAAGTTTTAGAAAAACTTATGGTGACCCCATCCATTACACCAAGTGCCACGTATTAAGGACACTTGTTCTCTAAGGGCTTTGGATCTCCCTCTTTGTTGACTGAGTCTAGTGATTTATCAGTAGGAACCACATTTAAGCTTAGTAGACTTGGGAGCACATACACATGGCAAAAGCCACAAATTTAACAGATAAAGCTCAGGACAGCATTAGTAGGTATTTCATCTATCCTGACACATTCTATCTTTTTAATTTTGCTGCAGCTGGAAGTTATATTTTGGTTTGGAGTTACAATCTAATGTGTTCTGGAGGAAGCCAAATTTATTAGGTTTGACATTGCACTTTATGGGAATGGTACAATGAAGTTGAGCCTCTGTAATAAGTTCTGTTGATTTTATTTATGTATTTGCGTTTGGCTAGTATAAATATATGGTAAAGTATGTGCTGTGGTGGAGAATTTAATGCTGACTCTGCTGGAAAATTCAAAAATGGCTGCATGCAAGATGCCCAGTTCCAAAGAGTTACCGCCAGAATAGCAGCTACTCAGGATTTGCATTAAGTATTTCTGATTTTTAAAAATGTCATCATTTGCGAAGAGGACTGGTCTATTAGTATAAAAAAAATGGCAAGAATGACATACTCCAGGTCTACGTGAAGTTGTGATTTGCACACAATGAGGCAGAGTTTAGAAACTGTAGGTTTAGAAATGAGGCAAGTAAGATCTAGAATGCAAATAAAATCATTTCCAGGTAATACCTGGATGCAACATTCAACCATCATTGCAAATCAATGCGAAGAGAATGGATGATTTTTACCTTGAATCCTGATGACTTATTACTCAGATGTGATATCTATTATTTTTGTCCCCTTTTATTTTTCATCTTCGAGGAAGTTTCTTAAGTGACAGTACAATGACACTTGGAACACAGCCCTATTCATCTGATTATTGCAGGTCAGGTAATCTCTTAGTCAAACATAATGGCCCCAGGACATATATTAAGTAACTTTTGCATCTGCCTGTAGGCTCAGTAGATTCCTAAGTAAATTGAGAAGAAAAAGAACTTCATATTTTATGAGGTTTAGATAATGTATATATACCTGAAGTTCTCTTAGAAAAATAGCCAGAGGTGTATCTGAGGTGGAAGAATTAGATGCAATATCTTAAAAGCATCACTTTGTGGTGATCTCAGGAAACCATGACAATATTGAAAGCGTAATTATCACCCAATTTTTCCTGTACTGTGGACATCACCACAGCAACACAAGTACAGGAGTGGGGTCAATGTCACCTCATTAATATTTTGAAAGGAAGCAAAATCAAGCTTTTTTCTTGCTACACATCGTTGCTTCAGAATAATGAATTCAGTATGCCTGTCCTTTAGCTTTTCATATATAGATCTAGTTGACCCAGGTCAGGGAATGGCACTATTTGAACTGGAAAATTTATTTGCCTTAATTTGAATATATTGAACTATTTTATTTTAATGTATTTTTTAATGGAAATACTAATATGTAGGGAGCTTTGTACATGACTGCTAAATGATGAACGCTGGTTATTATTTGAAGCAAGGAAAGACAGCTGTCAAATTAATGAATTGATGTTCTGTTTACAATTTTTAAAAATATAATCACTCAATTTTAGATAACTCCTATACTTGAATATAAGTAAACATTGTATGACAATTTTGGCTATACCTGGATCCCTGCTGTAAAGTTCCAGTTGCTTGGAATGGAAATATCCTATGATTTACTCCAGGTTCTGAATGGATCTGCTTTGATTTATGTTGCAACATTGGGGTGTATTGAACTCCAATGAAATTGTTGATTTGTTATCTTTGCTATAACCATTAGCCAAATTCATTCTTGAGCTGCAATGGTGATATAGATCACAGGCTACCTGGCTTCATCAAGTTGTGCTTCTCTATGGATTTTTAAGTAAGTAAGTGATTTGGCTAAAATAGAGTTCAAGGGCACAGATGGGCCATAATACCTATATTAAGTTAAACATCACATTTCTTGATCCATTTTCAGTTGTTATATGCAAAGCACCTGTATTAGTCTGTTCTCACATGGCTGATAAAGCCGTACCCAAGACTGGGAAATTTACAAAGAAAAAGAGGTTTAATGGACTAACAGCTCCACATGGCTGAGGAAGCCTCACTATTATGGCAGAAGGTGAAAGGCATGTCTTACATGGTGGCAGACAAGAGAAAATGAGAGCCAAGTGAAAGGTGAAACCCCTTATAAAATTATCAAATCACATCAGGAGACTTACTACCATGAGAACAGTATAGGGGAAACCACCCCATGATTCAATTGTCTCTCACCAGGTCCCTCCCAAAACACATGGGAATTATAGGAATTACAATTCACGGTGAGATTTGGGTGGGGACACAGCCAAACCCTATCCGCACCTTAAATAATTTAAAAAACCCACCACAGTATATTAATGTAACTGATACTTCTATGTAAAAAGTTTCAAAATACAGGGGAACAGGGCAAGTGATATACAATTAAACTGCAGGCTTCCAAAGCTGCTTGCATGTGTGTTCAGTTCTTTGGAATACAAAAGCAATGCCATATTTAAGAATTTTCTGCTTACAAAATGTTGATGATTAGTTTGAGTATAAAAGCACTTGATAGAATAAGAGTTTGTGTTTTGTGTATGTGCCTATCTATCAAACCTTCCTTTCCTTCTTTCCTCCCTTCCTTTCTTGTTTACTTTCTTTTAGAGTTGTTTTGGGAATTACTTCATTCACAGATGTTTTATCAACAAAAAGTATAAACAGCACAGGGAGCAGTCTATATTCTGATAAAATGATTACTTGAAATGGATCATCACTACATAGAAGTTTCTGCAATAAAAATATCATCATAATTGTTATTTTCACTAAAAGGTTCCTAGGCTATTAGAAAGGTAGGATGGGAAGGGGAACTAGATTCAGTGTACCTTATTTTATAGTTTGTGTTCATCTCCAACATCCACATCCCCTGGGCCTTTGTTAAACAGGAAGATTTCTGAGCTCCTCTAAAATCTTACTGAATAGAACTTTCTGGAGGCGAAGTCATGGAATGATACTTTTATAGGACTCTCAAAGGAATCTGATGCAAACGACAAGATCCATTCTAGTCCAACATCTTCATTTTATAGATGGGGAAAATGAGGCTCAGAGAGGTGACGTGACTTTCTTGGTCATACAGGCAGAATCAAAAGGAAAATTCGCATAGCACAACTCTCAAGTCAATGCCTCTGCTTGGTTGTTTGATGATTTGATACTTTAATTTTAGAATTATATTTTTTCATTGATGTTCATTGTTAAAATTGAACATAGCACAATACACTCTGCTTATAAAGAGCGTTGTAATAGCCCTGCAGAAAGTGCATGGTTGGTCAGCCACATGAAGCCATACCGTTTTATTTTCAAATTCTTTTAACTAAAAGTGTACTACTTATGTTGTGCTTTGGGATAAACTGTATAAAATGGAATAAAATGCTTGGTAAATACTTATTGAGTTGAAAAAATAAGCACAAATCTCAGTATTGAGTTTGGAAAGATTTACTTTATTATTGTCACATAGATGCTAAAATGTCAAATTTAATAAAATCTGAAGTAGCTTACTTTTCATGCTATTATTTACTAGATCTACTGAATAATTTTGAAGCTATTGCACAGAGACCCAGGTCCATAATCGTTTTTCTTTTCTCTTTCATTTTTGCATCTTCTTTATTTCAAAATTTTGAATAGAGTTATATAAGCCCTTCAGAATAGGCTTCTGAAGCATGGGGGCTGAGGACATTATCATGAAGCTCACTTGACCTATAAGTGTCAACTTCAAGAAAATTTCTGCTACAAACTTTTGAAAATAAAATAGAACATCTGACGAATATTCAGAAGAAGAAGATATATATCCATTTCAAGTAAGCTGACCTGGATTTCAGCTGCAGAATCTCTTCTTGACACATTTATAACTCATTTTAATTGCTAATAGGTACCGTGTGTACACACCCAAGGCAGAATGGGACTAAGCCTCTCAGATTTACAAAGGTGAATTAACTTAAAATTAAACAATAGGTTTTTGTGAAAAGACATTTCATTTGGCATAATCTTATACTGGGCCAAATACATGTGATTGACAAGCACCAATTATCCAAGGAAGTTGAAAGGACTAGTGACATTTTTATGCCCCAGCTACATTACTCTAATTATTTAAAAGAAGAATTAGGTGATCCATTTGCATAAAGTGCAGATAGTAGAAAGTATGTGGGCTTTGGAGTCAAACAGTCCTGGATTTGAATTCCAGCTCAACTATCTAACCAAGAATTTGAGTTGGAGTATGGGCATGTTACTTAAAATCTCTGAGTCTCACTTTCCTCTTTTGTAAAGCCTGGATAATTATACTGACCTAGTGAGTATAGGTTGTGAGAAACATAGAAAAAAAGATATAACATGTTTCGTACTGTACCTAGCATTTAGTAGGTGAAAAGGGAAACGTGTTCTACCCCAAGTGTCCTTTAGCTTGGTCCATAGAATAGGGAATACCATCCTTCTGGAAATAATAAGAAGAGTGGGTCTCTCTCTCTCTTCTCTCTCTGTCTGTCTCTTCCTCCTCCTTTTCCTCCTGATCCTCCTCCTCCCTGCCTCCCTTCTCCTCCTCCTCCTGACTCCAAGAAAGAAGCGGTCTCCCTGGTGAGTTTGAGAGAACAATCTGGACAAGCTGAGCTCAGTGTATTTTGTGTCCTTCTTTCTTTCCAGGGCCACCTACTCTCAGAATATGCCCAGCACTGCCTGGGACTGGATGGCTAAATTAACTCAGAAGTATTTGCGGGAAGTCCAGTTATCGCCATAGACCAAACCAAGTTATTGAATTTATTATTGACGGTAATGAAGCTGGTATTCTGAGCTCCATCTGTGTGATACTTGCATTTACTTCTTAATTAGTTATGAAACCACAGTGTATTTAAAAGAGTTAACATGATCACCACCAATTGCCCACCAGTAGGCAGTCAATAAATTACAGCTATCATCACAGAAGTTTTTGACTGTACCCTCACGATTTCTGTAGTAATTTGATCTATTCAATATACAAAATGTCTATAACTTAATGAACTCCTTATGGGGTATTGCTATATACTTTAATTCCTTATTAATTAGGAGAAAAAAGACCATTAGTATCTTTTATCTCTGTGAGTACCATAACTGCCTCCCAGTTTGTCAAAAGTGAAATTAACTTCAAATTGAGAAGAAATACTAGGTTTGCTTCTCCCTCAAGGTCAATTGTACTTAGTCATACATTGTGTGTACTCTTTCTAAGCCTAGACGATGTCTAGTATATCAAAAGTAACTGGATTTAGAGGTATTATGAAGTAATAGTCTTCATCATAGAAAGACCAATTCTCTTATTGTATCTTCACCTGGTTTGTGAGAAAATGTGCACGTGGGTATGTGTGTATGTGTGTGTGTGAATTTAATTGTCATTTATACTTTGGGAGATGAATATAGCCAGTGGCAGAACACAAATGTGTGGGTCCAAGGAAACGTATTAGGAACAGGATCCTTACTCCTTGGTAGGCCAAAAAGTTCTTTATCTTTTTTTAATTAAAATAACAAAGGAATGAAAAAAGAGAGAAGAGAAAAAATAGAGAATAACATACAAGATCCCTTGTTCCTACCGTGTAAATCTACTGTGTTAAAAAGACCAGAGGCAAATGTTAACAATATTATCAACATAAAAATAAACAACTAAAGATGAAGTTTCATTCTTTTCACCTCTCCCCAAATGCAGGCGTGTTGATGTGCACAGATCCAGTTTCTTTTAGTTAACTACATACGTATTTACTCATGGGCAATATAATAGGCTCATTTTTTGAGAAAAGTCATGTATGTATTTTTATCTATTTTTACTCATTTCTTTTAGATTTTTCCATTTTGATACATAGACATCTATTTAATAACTCAGTTTAACTGCGACATAGTAGTCATCACATAAATACATCAAAATATATATTTATCAGTTCTCCTAAGGTGTTTCCAACTTTTTCACCAGTATAAACAAGCCACATTCTTACAAAAAATACTTTTCCTTGCCATCTTGCCTTCAGTGTTCTGAGTAGGTGCCTTCTTTTTCCTTCTATAGTGCAGACTCCTGTATTTTTTATTTCGTTTTTATCTCATGGCATTTAACATCATTTATAACATTGTATTTAGTTATTTTATTTACTGTTTATTTTTTTAATGAGTAACTTTCTCACTAGACTGGTCTGTATGCAGGAACCGTGTTTGTTTTTGCTGCATTTTAAATGACTGTCATACAGCATGTGCTCAATAAGTATTTGTTGAATAAAGGAAAGAAATGAGAACAACGAGTGGATGACTTTTTCCCTAAGTTGGATTATCTACCATGAATTTCCTTATTCCTTTACAAAAATATATTTCTGGCAGGACTGCACCAACTGGTTAGCTAAAAATACCCAGACCTCTTTAGCTCCCCATTGTTACTGTGGCTTAGACTTAATCTTGGATTTCTCCTATGGGAGAAATAATCCAAGAAACCAGACAATGTATAGATATGTCATTTCTCTGAATCTTAGAGCCACCAATAACAGAAGCGAGTGTCACTGTTTGTGAATATAAAGTCATCCTCAGAAGAAGATGTACCTTAAGACAAGCAGAAGCGACTATAGCAGATTTTACATTACCAGTAGCCTCTTAGTGACTGTTCTCCATTGCTTGGTTAGACTAAGAAACCCGATTTTTATTCCAGGACATTGCCTGCCAGAATGAAACTTTTCAACTTCTTTTCAACTATCTTTGCAACTAAGCAAGCCCTGTCATTAAGTTCTGGCCAATGAGAGTGGAAGTCTCATTTGGGAGCTGCAGGAAGTCTTCTTATAAAGGAAACGAATGCTCTTATTCTGAACTCGTTTGATACTGTTTCCATGGCCATCTTGGATCATCAAGGCTAGGGCTACCCTCTAGGGTGGCAGAATGAATTCCCAGAACATTCTGAGGTCCCTAAGAACCATGTAAAACCATCATACTAGCCCTCAATTGCCTAGCTGTGGGCATTCTTTTATTTTAACTTTTAAGTTCAGAGGTACATGCACAGGTTTGTTATATAAACACATGTCATGGGGGTTTGTTGTACAGATTATTCTGTCACCCAAATATGAAGCCTACTACCTCTAGTTATTTCTCCTGATCCTCTCCTTCCTCTCACCTTCCACCCTCCTATAGGCCCCAGCGTGCCTTGTTCCCCTATATGTGTCCATGTGTTCTGATAATTTAGTTCCCACTTAAAAGTGAGAACATACTGTATTTGGTTTTCTGTTCTTGCATTAGTTTGCTAAGGATAGTGGCCTACAGCTCCACCCGTGTTCCTGCAAAGGGCATGATCTCATTTTTTCTGGCTGCGTAGTATTCCATGGTGTATGTACCAGATTTTCTTTCCCCAGTCTGTCATTGATATGCATTTAGGTTGACTCCATGTCTTTGCTGTTGTGAATAGTGCTGCAGTGAACATACACATGCATGTGTCTTCATGATAGAACAATTTATATTCCTTTGGGTATATACCCAGTAATAGCATTGCTGGGTCCAATGGTAGTTCTCTTTATCCTTTTAGTAATCACCCCACTGCTTTTCATGATTAAATTAATTTACATTTCCACCAACAGCATATAAGCATTCCTTTTTCTCTGCAACCTTGACAGCATCTGTTATCTTTTGATTTTTTAACAATAGCCATCCTGACTGGGGTAAGATGGAATCTCATTGAGGTTTTGATTTGCATTTCTCTATGATTTGTGATGTTGAGCTATTTTCATATGACTGTTGGCTACATGTGTGTCTTTTGAAAAATGTATTCATGTTCTCTTCTGGCTTTTTGATGAAGTTGTTTGTTTTCTGCTTGTAAATTTGTTGAAATTGCTTATAGGTTCTGGATATCTGACCTTTGTTGAATGTACAGGTTGCAAATGTATTCTCCCATTCTGTAAGTTGCCACTTTCCTCTACTGACAGTTTCTTTTGTTGTACAGAAGCTCTTTAATTAGGTCACATTTGTGAAGTTTTGTTTTTGTAGCAATTGTTTTTGACATCTTTACCGCCATGAAATCTTGGCCAGATCCTATGTCCAGAATGGTATTGCCTAAATTATCTTCCGGGGTTTTTATAGTTTTGGGTTTTACACTTAAGTCTTTAATCCATATTGAGCTGATTTTTATATATAGTAGACAGAAGGGGTCCAGTTTCAATATTCTGCATGTGGCCAGCCAGTTATTCCATCAGCATTTATTGAATAGGGGGTCCTTTCCCCATTGCTTATTTTTGTTAGCTTTGTTGAACATCAGATGGCTGTAGGTGTGCAGCCTTATTTCTGGGCTCTCTCTTCTAGTCCTACGTCTCTGTTTTTGTACCAGTACAATGCTGCTTTGATTAGTGTAGCCCTGTAATATAGTTTGAAGTCATATTCTTTTTCAACATGAGAATTAACCTTCTGTATTCAAGTGACACTAATTCAAATAGATATATTTAGCTAAAGCAAAACTGTCTTAGAAATCTTGCCTTTTGACAAAAAATATCTATACATACTGACACAGAAGCCACTTAATAGCTATAAACCTAAGCAGCTAACTCTTTTTTTCCCCCATTTATTTATTTTATTGCATTTTAGGTTTTGGGGTACATGTGAAGAACATGCAAGATTGTTGCATAGGTACACACGTGGCATTGTGATTTGCTGCCTTCCTCCCCATCACCTACATCTGGCATCTCTCCCCTTGCTATCTTTCCCCAGCTCCCCACCCCCCACCGTCCCTCCCCTATTTCCCCCCAACTGACCCCAGTGTAGTGCTCCCCTCCCTGTGTCCATGTGTTCTCACTATTTAACACCCACCTATGAGTGAGAACATGCGGTGTTTGATCTTCTGCTCTTCTGTCAGTTTGCTGAGAATGATGGTTTCCAGGTTCATCCATGTCCCTACAAAGGACACATACTCATCGGTTTTGATGAGCAGCTAACTCTTATGGCCTATTGTTTTCTTTTATAAAACGACAAGATAAACTCAAAATTAAAAAAAAAAATTCTTTGCGTCTGCTATATAATTCTGTGATTAGATCTAAATAAAATCACTCTGGATTGTTTTGGGGCTAACATTTGGAAGAAATGAAGCCTGTCTTTACAGTTTGGCAAAAAAGTTCATTAATTGGATTTTTTTTGATCATTCGAATGCAGGGTAGACTGAAGCTTATCTTTGTACTATCTAAAAAACACTCAACAAATCTGCAAGGTAATTATTGGCTTACTTTAGCAACCAACTGCTTTCTAATTGAAACTTGGCAGCTTCTATTTACATAAAAACAGTTAATGTACTAATTTAAATTTTTTTAAAAAAAGAATACATTTGCTAAAATAGTCTGGCAAGACCTCATTAATGTTACTCATACTGTGGTGAGGTGGTCCAAGACAGAACCTCACTATTTCTGTTTCCTTCATGACAGATAGTAGGGATAAAACTGCTTTTCAAAAATTGCAGGAAATTAGCTTCCTGGGGCTGGAAAAGCAAAAATGGGGCTGTGCCTTTCTGTTCATTCTAGAAGGGATTACTTGTGAGCCTTATTGTCATGCAGAAGAACGTTAAGTGCTTATTCTTTGTCCTCTGATATTGGAAGTAATCTCAGTGTAAATAATTCAGGGTGGGATGCTAACTTATTCTAATAATGAAAAAGTATACTTTTGGTAAGAGTGAGGCGGTGGGAATCCAAGCCCTTGCTGATATCTAGAGATTTTCTATTTCCTTTGCCCTGAGCTGGGACAAACGTGTTCAAGAATTTTGGAACTGGAAGGAGAAAGAGGACAGGAGAAGAAACTCTGGCTTGCAAGACCCTACATATTGTTACGTGTCCTGCGGGTTTGGGGAGCAGCAATATCTGATATTAAGCTAAATTTTCCTTTCTGAATTATAATATTCTTACAAACTTCTCAAATTTCCAGTACAATGTGTTAACCACTGGACCTGATCGCAGGCTTGTGTTAACACTACGTTGGGGAGGGAAGAAAGGGACTCTACTGTTGCATTCAGGCAGAAGTTTTTGAGAACTAGTGTGGCTTGACTTAATGGGAAGTAGATGGGTAAGATTCGGGAGTGATCCAGAGACACTGGAAGCAGCAGTATAGAAACAAGAGGAACAAGTAGAACAGGCAAATTCATACTCTCCAGGAATCATTCAAAATACACAGGAGGGCTCTCTATTACTCATGGTCACTGGGGTGAAGTTGCAAGTTATTTTACTTAGATGTTTAAGAAAGGCGATTCCTTGTAGGCTAGAAATTTGGGGCACTAGGGTTCCAATGATAATACAACTACTATTTCTATTAAATGTCTATTCTAGTCCCAATGCATGTTGCTTCAAACGCATCGAAAGGGCAGCATTATCTTTATTATCAGATGAGGAAATGTTTAGAAATACTTTGATAATTAGGTATTTGTCTTCTTTTATGTTCTTGTAATAGAAGTATATTTATTTAACTTTTATTCACCAGTTAATGCTGGCCTTCCTTGCATTAATATGAATTGGCACTTTGCTAGGCAGATTATAATAAAACTGGTATAAGTTATTGATGGATAGAATTCATTTCCAGGAAGAACAGAAAAACATTTATGAAATTCCAAAATATTTTTAAAATATTAATTATGCTTAAAATAGGTAAGGAAAGAGTTTTTATGGCTTATGGTCAAACTAAACTTTTTTAAAAAAAATTACTTAAATTTCTGGGGTACATGTGCAGATCTTGCAGGATTGTTACATAGGCACACACATGCCATGGGAGTTGCTGCCTCCGTTCCCCCTGTCACCTCCATTAGAAATTTCTCCTAATGTTATCCCTCCCCAACCTCCCTACCTGCTGCTTTCCCTCCCCTAGCCCCCACACCCCTCAACAGATCCCGGTGTGTGATGTTCCCCTCCCTGTGTCCATGTGTTCTCAGTGTTCAACACCCACTTATGAGTGAAGACATAAACTAAACTTTTAAAGTAATTATATTTCTTGTTTTAAATCATGATGCAAAATAATGAGAATATTGTGTTGAATTTTCTAGTATAAGATAACTAAAAGTTACTGATATTTTGTAATAAGATTCAAGATTCACATTTTATTACCATGTTATAGAATGAGTAGGATGAGTGTTCCCAATATGGTATACTATATGCAGGCATGCTAATGAAAATATACAACAATAAGAGGCTACATTAGTAAAGAATAACAAAGTCAGAGAAAGTCTTCACGATGAGCAATATTTCAGTTGCCAGGTCTGCTGCTTTTCTTAGATCCATTTATTTTTACTACTGCTTCCCCATGGAGGGTTTAATACTTCTTTTTTCTTCCTTAACCAACTCAACAGTTGAAGATTACATGGAGAAACGCACTTAAGTGTAAGTGGAAATGCCTGGCTGTAAATGTCTACTGGCTTTTCTTAAAATTAGGAGAAAACTGTATAGTCATAGAAAAAACAGAGTTGATTGATTACAAAGGAGAGTAGACTATGAACTTACGTGAGCTACTTGAGGAAACTTTTGCCACTTTATCGTATTCACAATGGCACAAAGTTGAGTTGTGATGTGCTGTGACTTGAGAAAGGAGTGGTTATAGCATATTTATCACTCTCCCACCCCCAGGACCTAACTCCCCCATTGAATCACCTAAGAAGCTCTTGGAGATGTGTGCCTGATGTAAGGCAAAAGTGTAGCCTCCCAGGTCCTTGTGGATTCAAGTAGGAGAGAGAGGTGGTCAAGTTGCCAGAAGACAAGACAAGTCATAGCATAGGCACAGCTTAAGCTAGAGGCCTAGTTGGATAGATAAGTGGTGGGGCACTTGTGGATACGTTGACAGAAATAGAATCAAAATCTTATTCTTAGGCAGGAAACAAAGAAACTTAAAATGATTTGACACATTGAGGCTGGATCCCCAAGAAAAGTCTGGATAGAAGCAATGGACAGGAGGCTGCTTCGCTGAGCATAAGGCAAAAATGGAGCAGGCTTTCAGACGGAGTTTGAGATTGGTGTCTTGGTGCAAGAGGACTGATCTCCAATGTGTCTTGTGGCTTTTCCAAGCCCCTACATCAAAGCTTACCTCCCAGGACGTAAATAGTCATAGCCCTTTTGGACTGACAGTTTCTAGTCTCCAAGGAAGGAGGCTGGATCCCTGCCCTCTG
This sequence comes from Sapajus apella, assembly GCF_009761245.1. NCBI lineage: Eukaryota > Metazoa > Chordata > Mammalia > Primates > Cebidae > Sapajus > Sapajus apella. The sequence goes on along the minus strand of NW_022437033.1, from coordinate 4,737,222 downwards.
AGAAGTCCCCACTGCCCACTGCATAAAATGATAACACATTTTCTGGATGTGTTATAGTCTGGCCATGATTTTGGGGATCGTTTGTGAACCAGCTGGGTACAAACTCCTCCCCAGGGTCATTGCCATTCATACTTTACTTTCACAAAACTCTCATTTGAGGGTTCAAACTTCTCTCTTTCAGGTCCTGACACCTAGAATCTTGGCAGTATGTTTTGGGTTTTTTTTTTTTTTTTTTTTTTTTTTTAAAGATACCATGTTTCTTGAGCCTAGCAACACTTTAATTGTTTAAAAAATCTACAGTACCAGCAATATCTCTGGTCATTGACTCTGACATCTCTTTTATCTCTAATTCAAGGCCTTACACAAATGTCCACAAATATTCATTGAACGTGTTTTAGATAAACTTAGGGTATTCAGTGCTATGAGAGATACGAAAGGCACATGTCATATAGTAATTTCTATTGAGGACTGTTCAGTCTTGGAGAAAGAAAATCTACCCACAAATATTTAAATAACAATTCATGGCAGTATGTAATTACAGGCCAAAGTAATGAGACAGCCAATTAGCAGTGTGTGGTTTGGAGTGATCCCAAAAATTTCATGTGAAGAGGGAAGAATCCCTAGGACTTAAAGAATAAATGTTAGAATTTGTATGTGAAAGAAGGGTAGGAGAGCCTACTGATTTATTTGACAAACACATATAATGCTCACTATATAAAAGGCACTCTTTTGAGTACATCACAAGTACTAACTCATTTAAGGCTCACAACAGCCCTATGAGGAAGACCAAATCATTAAAAAACTGAGGCACAAATAGGTGAAAGAACTTATGCAAGATCATGCAACTAAGTAGTGAATCTGTAAGTTGGACTCAGATTGTCTTACTCTAGAATTGTCCTGCTCAATCCGAAAGTTGCTGGTGTCTATTTAAATTTAAATGTACTAAAATTAAATAGAAATAAAATTCAGTTCATTGGTTGTACTAACCACATTTCACGTGCTCAAGAGCCACATGCGGCTAGTGGCTGCCATAGTGGACAGCACGAATATAGAACATTTCCATCAGCACAGACATTTCTGGCAGACAGCCCTGGTCTACTATCCATGCATTTCACCATTCCTCTAAGCCATCTCTTTCTGAGCTAATGGTATGAGCGAGCACGTGGAGGGTGACTGCATACTTTTGTTTCCTATTATAGATAAATATCTTGGGATGCAACAAAGAGAAGAAGATGATTTCGTGAAAACAAGAAATAGAGGCTGGTCTTGAATGCCAGCAAGAAACTTGACATAACACTTGTATTAGTTTTATATCCCTGTCTAACAAATTAGCACATAATTAACAGCTTAAAACAACACACAGTTGTCTCACAGTTTGCATGGGTCAGGAGTCTGGGCATGCTTACTTAGCTGGATCCTCTGCTCAGGCGCTAATCAGGCTGCAACCAAGATGTCTGGAAGGGCTGCGGTCTCATCTGATGTTTGGATTTTTCTTCCCAGTTTGTTGGAAATTGGCAGGATTCAGTGTCTTGATGCTGCACAACAGAGGCTTTCAGCATGTAGTCTTTTTGCCATTTCCTGTCACATGTTCCACTAAATGACATGATAGTTTGCTTTTTCAAAACCAATACGAACGTATCTCATGTTGCTTCTCCTGTCTCTGAGCTCCGGGCTCAGTTTTGAAGGGCTCATCAATGAAAATTTTCCTTCTGATTAATTTAAAGTCAATTTAATAGAGATCTCAATTAATTCTATTTACAAAATCCCTTTGTCTTTGCTTGTTTCATAGCATACTCACATCCTCATGTGAGTGAAATCCTGTCGTATTCAAGTCTTGCCCATACTCAAAGGGAAAGGATTCTATAGAGTTCATACATCAATGTGGTCCTTTAGAATTCTTCTTGTACAAGTTCATAAGTTTTAAGAATTGAATGGTATTTTTTAGTAGGGATGTTATAAGGTGAAGCTGTTATGCTTTCAAGAGGCTGTTTATTTCCTCTTAAGTTATTTGACCTTCAATTAACATATTATGTCAATTTATAACCTTAATATTTTGGCCGAAAAATCTTATCTATGAATACATAACCCTAGAAGGAATATTTATATGCCTTTCCACCTAATTATGTTTTAAAATAAAAATAATAACTTTTAGACTTTTTTAAATTATAAAAGTGATATGCTTATTATAAAAACAGTAAAATGATACAAAAGCATATTAACTATATAGTAAAATATAACATTTACCTACCCCTATGAATCTCTTCTTTCTCACTCTCCAGAGATACACTGTTTCAAATTTTTCATTAAGCACATACAAACACATATACGCCATACATTTTATTTTTATACTTATTTTCTGCAGTGTTGCATGGATACATACATATGCATATTCTTATAGAGAAAAAGAGAGATGAACATAAAATTAAGCATGTAAAGATTGAAACAGAAAGTTCTAAAGGAAAAGCTATTATAAAAAATAAATGCTCAGATACAACTCCTTATCTTATCCCTATAATAAATTGTTGTTTGCTCTAACCCTGATTTTAGCCTCTTTAGAACTCAGGAGAACCCATCTCTAAACTCACCTGAATCTTTAATCTGTGTTTTATGTCAAGAGCTATTTTCAGACCATAATCACAGCTCCGGTGCTTTAAAGCATCAAGGCAATTCGATATCAAAAGGATTTGACTTTGTTCTTTTTAGGTAGACAGACAAAAATACTTACTTGAAATAATCAAATGGCAGCAGAGTTAGCTCTCTAATCCCCGCTTTCTCTCTGGATTAGGGAGAATGAAGAAGAAAATGTTAAAGGAGACAAAAAATATCACGTCTCTGAAGTCCTCTGCCCATGGTGTTTTGATATTCTTGGCTTGTTGCAGAGACTCAGTCCTGTCACTTGTTCTAGCACCAACCCTGTTCCTTAGGCAGTCAGGATTTAAGAAACTGAGTCAAAGGTTTTACTGTAAATCATCTTTTCTGCTCATACTAATATGATGACTGAGTTCTAACAATTGGCTTCTTGTCTTGTTTCCTACTATGAAGGTAGCATGTGGGGACATTTTCTGAAGGAAAAGGGATGCTATTGATAACTAAGTTGAAACCATGCGTTCAAAGCTGAAACGTCGCATGCAAACTGAGCATATGATTACTCTGCTTATGATCAATTAATATCAATGAATGATAACAGTCATATTGCACTTTAATTGAGGACTTTCCTGGTAGTGTAATAAGCACTTTCTCTTACTGTGTCTCAATTCTCACATCCAACTACCCTATGGGATAGGTGTTAGTATCCTTTTTATTTTACAGATTAGGACCCCAAGGCATAGGAAGGTGAAGTCATCTAAGTTCCCATGGCTGAGTTCTCACATTTAGAGAAAAAAATGCAAGGTTTTAGAGAGGGTGAATGGTTGTATCAGTTGGCTTGAAAAGAAGGAGAGGGGGCTGGAATGAGAAAATGAGTGATGAGATCGATGAATTCCATAGCTGGTATGGCAATACCTTCAGCTGGAGTATTTTTGGAGCAAAGGGTCTCTTAAGGAGGTCAGGAAGATATAGGTTAATGGATTATTTGTGTTGCCAGTGCTGAGTGATTCTTCTTTGTATGACAGTCCATTATTGTGGAGATGAAGCCCACCCATCACTTCAGGCTCACTTCAGACACCCCGGAATCTCATTTGTAGCATGTGAGGCCTGCAGTACAGTGCAATGACAGACAACCCGACTGTACTAGCAGCTCTCCAATGCCATTCTTCTCTACCTACAGAACTTGTTAGGACCAAGCCAGGCTGGGTAATCTACGTCTGTTTATGTGGTCAGAATTCCAGTAGCACTTATCCTTTGCATCCCTCACTTCAGCTGTAAACATTATGGCATCTTTTATTACCGCCCGGGTATTTCTTGTATTAGTCTTATCTCTTAGAACAGATGGTAAGCTGCTTATGGGCAGGAATCATACTGCGTTGGCATCTCTCCAGGTGGCTGCAACAGTGCCAAGCACAGATACTCAACAAGACTTTTTTTCCCCGCTTTTGTATTCGTTTTCAAATGCTGCTGTAATCAAAGACTACCAACTAGGTGGCTTAATACAACACACATTTATGATCTTATGGGAAGCCAGAGGTCTGAAGTGGGTCTCATTGGGCTCATATCACAGGATTGGCAGAATTGCCTCCTTTTGGAGGTGCCAGGACAGAATCCATTCCTCGCCTTTTCCAATTTCTAGAGGCCACCTGCATTCTTTAACTGGTGATGCCTTTCTAAACCTTTTAAGCCAATGATGGCTGGTCGAATTGTTCTCAGACTGAACTATTATAACCCTGCTTCTGGCATCCCATCTTTTTCCCTGATTCTAACTCTTCTTCCTCCCTGTTTTGCTTGTTAGGATCCCTGTGATTACATCAGACCCACCGAAAAAATCCAGGATAGCCTCCCTTTCTCAAGATCAGGTGGTTAGCAGCCCAAATTCTACCAACAGCCTTAATTCCCCCTTGCCATGTAATGAAACATATTCACAGGCTTTGGGGATTGGAATGTGGACATCTTTGTGGGGAGCCTATATTCTGCCTCGTATCTTTTAATATTTTTTTCAATGTTCAATATACACAAAAGTAAAGAGAGATAGTGTAATAAATCCCCTTTACTCTTCTCACAGGTTTAGACTCAGTTGATTTTTTGAGGATTATTCTAGGAGTGGTTTGAATATTATTTCATGCAATGAATACTGCTCAAACTTCTTTCTTTCTTATATATTTTGTAGAGACAGGATCTCAGTATGTTTCCCGGGCTGGTCTGAAACTCCAGGCTTCAAGTGATCCTCCTGCCTTGGCCTCGCAAACCACTAGGATTACAGACATCACCCACTGCACTCAGCCCAACTTTATTTCTAAAGTATTTCCATTGTTTGTTAAGTGAAATTGAGATTATAAAGTGTTATTTCAGAGTTATTTTTTAGATCTTATTTAATATTAATAATGGTTATAAATATTAAATGGATATTTATAAAGACCTTTAAGGCAGAATATGATATTTTACACTTGATCTTAGTTAAGAGGCTGAGATGTGATGAATATTATATTTTAAAAACCAGAAAAACAGGAAAGACACTAAATAGTCTAATATATTGACAACTCTAGGTACCAAAGAAAATCTCTGAAAATAACTTTGTAGGAAATTCTGTCAGAGCTTATAATTTTTAAGCTCATGACCTATTAGGGATGTTTGTGTGTGTATATATATATACAAATCCCAATGTTTGGGTTTTAGTTTATATTTTAAGACAATCTATTAGGTTGGTGTAAAAGCAAGGGTGGTTTTTGCAATTACTGTTGCACCCAACCTAATATATTATTGAACCTACCAACACACAGTTTTAAAGTAGTAACTGCTTAAGTTGTATGCATTTTCATAAGAATTTATAAGATTTAAAAGGTAGAAAGCATTTTAAACATTCCCTGATAGCTCAGCTGTCAAGTACTCAGATGCTGTTTTGCATTGGTGCTATCATTTTTCCTTACCGATTCCTAGAGCCTTGTATTAACAAACCCAAATTCCAGCCAAGAGAGATACTTTGACCAGTGTTCAGCCTTTTGCTGTTGATACTTACGACAGTAGATTTGACTTTGTGTATTTTATATACATGTGTGTTCATATTAGTCAGGCTAATGCTTATTTTTGGCAATAGCATACCACCTGAAATTTGCAGAAGTGTAACTTAATATGGGTTTATTTCTTGTTCGCAACAAATGTGATGTAGGTGTTTGCAATTGAGACTTTCTCCTGCATAGCTCTATTACTCCCAGCAATAACCTCGGGGGTTGGTCTTCACACGTCTTAGATTGCTTCACATCCACCCCTGCAAATGGGGAAAGAAAGGGAGACTGGAAGATTGCATGGAGCAGTTCAGGGATCAGACCCACAAGTAGCGTGTGTTACCCACACATCTCCGCCCCCCAGGACTGGGTCATATGGCTCCACCTATACTTAAGGGCAGACTGGAAAACGTAGTCTTTCTATGTGTCCTGGAGACAAATAAAAAATGTGGTGAATACAGAGTATTTTTTCTGCAACAGTTTGTAAAGAGGATTTTCAAATGTTAGATCTGGAAGATAACTTTTGGCATAGTATCTTATTTTATGGAGGCAGAAATTGAGGTACCGTGGTGGGGCAAGCCTTGCCTGAAACAAGAAAGTGCCAGAACGATATCCTAACCTCTAGGATCTAGATAGCAAGTGGGGTTGATTCACACCATTTCTAGCATCACCTGGTTTAATCGTTTAATCTTCTGCTTAGTAGAAAATGGAACTTCCTCAGAAGCACCCCCGACATCCCTATAAGGAAACGTTGATTCTTTTCGAGTTAAAGAATGAAGAGAGGTACACATTTACAAATACTGAGATAAGTATATGTATATAATTTCCTAATATTTTAACATAAGTTTTAACTTTCAAGCCGTGAACCAGTGTGGCATTATGTTATTTCATGCTGCTGAAAGGTTTTTTTGTGTTTATTAATGAGTCTTGTTAACATTAAGTAGCATTTAAAAATATGCATGATATATAAAACTAGAATACTTAATATTCATACTTGTTATACTTTTGCATCTTGACAAAGAGTTCAGGGAGGAAATTGCATTTGTGTTCTGCATCATTACTATTTCTTTTTTAAAAAAATCTTTTATTTTAGGTTCAGGAGCAGAGGTCCAGGTTTGCTATACAGATAAACCCCTGTCACAGGGGTTTGTTGTGCGATTATTTCATTACCCATGTACTAAGCTTAGTACCCAATATTTGTTTTATCTGCTCCTTTCTCTCCTCCCACCCTCCACCCTGAAGTAGCCTCCAGTGTCTTTTGTTTCCTTTTGTGTGTCCATTTGTTCTTATTATTTAGCTCCCACTTCAAAGTGAGAATATGTGGTATTAGGTTTTCTGTTCCTATGCTAGTTTGCTAAGGATAATGGCCTCTGGCTTCATCCATGTTCCTGCAAATGACATGATCTCATTCTTCTTTGTGGCTGCATAGTATTTCATGGTGTATATGCACCACATTTTCTTTATCCAATCTGTCATTCATGGACACTTAGGTTGATTCCATATCTTTGCTATTGTGAATAGTGCTGCAGTGAACATATGTGGGCATGTGTCTTTACAGTAGAGTGATTTATATAACTTTGGGTATATAACAAGTAACGGGATTGCAGGGCCGAATGGTAGTTCTGTTTCACGTTCTTTAAGGAAGAGCCTTGCTGCTTTCCACAATAGGTGAACTAATTTACACTCCCAGCAACAGTGTATAAGCATTGCCTTTCTCCACAACCTTGGCAGCACCTGTTATTTTTTGACTTTTTAATAATGGCCATCTTGTCTAGTGTGAGATTGTATCTCATTGTGGTTTTGATTTGCATTGCTCTAATGTGATATTGAGCATTTTTTAAATGCTTGTTGGCTGCATGTATGTCTTCTTTTTAAAAGGATCTGTTCATATCTTTTGCCCACGTTTTAATGGGGTGTTTTTTTTTCTTGTAAATGTTTTTAAGTTTCTTATAGAGTCTGGATATTAGACTTTCGTATGTTGCATAGATTGCAAAAATGTTTGCCCATTCAGTAGGTTGTCTCTTTATTCTGTTGATAGTTTCTTTTGCTGTGCATAAGCTCTTTAGTTAATTAGGTCTCATTTGTCACTTTTTGCTTTTGCATTATTTCTAAATATTTCCATTAGTATTCATATAAGCAATAAGTGAATGAAAATAAAAATCATCTATAAATTGAAATGCTTCTGTATTAAATTTGAGATTTTCATTTTCTAGAGCATTTTTTAAATAATTTCAAGTATTGTAATCTTGTTATTACCATGTAGTCAATACATAATGTACATTTATTACACACATAGAAAGATTTGGTTCAGGGGATTGGCGTGGGATAGCAAATGGAGAATTATAAAAGAAGTACAAGTTCTGTGAGATTATTATGTTATTCTCTTGTTCCGCTGTGGGGCCATCAGAACTCTCTGCATGGCTAGAATGGGATAATTACTCTTTCTCCATACCTACATCCTGCCAGCTCTGAACCAGATCAACATGTTTCACTTAAAAACTTTTGGAGTGCTTGATTTTCTCTGTTCTTATCAAAACTCTTCCTGCGTCTATGCACATTCATGAGCAGTGACCCATTGTAGGCTATTCTTTTCATTGATAAAAATGAAGTGTACACATGCTATGTCTAGGGTGTCATGGCCACTCAAAGATGCCACATCCTAACAATTTTAACAGCAACATTATCAACAGCAATACCTAGCAATTGTTAGGTTGTTACGTGTCAGTCAATTATTGGCTGTTCTAAGTGATTTACATATATTAGCTTACTTAATCCTCAAAACAAAAGCTTGTATCTCTCATATCTCCCTTTTCTTCCCAGAAGTCTCCAGCAGACTTGTAAAATGTCCCTGGCCAGAATTATGTCGCTTGCCCACACCTAAACCAGTCATTTCCAAAAAGGGATGAAACTAGCTATTCTTGGCTTAGAGGCCAATCAAAACTCATCACACAAGCCTGAGGAAGGACATTGCAAATCAAAAGATGTTGAACAAAACCTTGGTTGTGCTAGCAAGGAAGGAGGGAAAGGTATACTTATAGGGTAGAAATTCATTAATGTTTACAACAGTAGCCAGAGAGAAAGGCAGATTCGATATATTCTTCAAACACTAAGTATTGAAGTAAAAATAAAATTCAACTAATATTTGTACCACCTAAAAATAGTGATCATTAAGTAAAATGTTATAAAATTTGGGGGTATCTATGCTTAATTTCTTCTTAATGGTTTGCAGTATAACGCCAGGCATGTTAATTTGAACATTTAGCATTTATTTTTTGAATATGACAACCCAGTAATAACACGTTTAAATTAAAAAAAACAGAATTATGATTCTGCACTCTGGCTTAGTTTATTCAAGATGTTCACAGTTTGATCTAGTTTACTTCTCCCCATTACCAGGGTCCAACAGGACAAGGAGAAACCTTTCAATAGCCACTGATAAAATTTAGAAAGCCATTCAACTCCTATACCAGAAGACCAAAGAGCCAGGTACCAACAGGCATTATATGGACAGCAATGTCTCTAATATCTCTTCTTTTTCCCAGGTTTAGGGGACAATCTTCTTCTTCTCCTTCTTCTTTTTTTCTGTTTATAATCAAACCCAAATGACATTACAGCAATTGCTTCCCAATCTTCCCAGGTATCTGTGATCACCACCAGTTTGCATAACTGTGGGGGTGCCTGTGAAATTCAGCAATCTTGTAGGTATCTCTTTCTTTCAGATAGGCAGACAGGCAGACAGGCAGATGCATAGCTTTTCCTATCAATACTATTTATTGTAGTTGAAATTAGAGGCTATTATAATTGTTTTCTGTTTTTCACCTATCCCTATTCTCAGCTTATAAATGTCAAGTTCTCCATAGATCTTTTTGGGCTTTTTCTTTGATGTGTGAGTCTTGACCTGGGACCATTGCTGCCTGGGGCTATATTCACTTCGTTTCCCTTGCCTACCAATAGTACCAAATCTATCTTCCCCTATGTGTCCATCTCTGTTGGTCATAGATGATTAATAAAATACCATAATGTGTTTCTGTCTTGACAAAATCCACTTTGCTCCAAATAGTGCAAACCCTTCTATTTTGTTTCTTGTGGAAGTGATATACTTATGATACCAATATTCAGGCATTCTACTTTGGAATCGCCTTCCCAACTATGTTTCCATAAACAGATGTAATTAATTGTATTATTTTCTTGCCAGATCTTGCTTTTGACCAAAGTGAAATTAATCACTTCCTTTTTTCATTAGTCTTAGCTCCTAATGTCATTTGGATTTTTTGAAAGTTTACCTGAAACAGATGAAGATCAGCCAATGACTATTGAATATACTTTTTAATAAGGCATGATGTAGGCATTTAAAAATGACTATTATGTTAAGAGAGTGCTAGGAACTGAAATTTATGTATTGTGAGAGGTCCATTTCAAATCCATCCCCCATCCCATAAAGCGTTCCCTATTCATTGCTAGAAGTTATTTTTCCCTTCTTAACCTTGTGGATTACTCATAAAGTACTTAATTATTTGCATGCAAACACTTAACAAGCAGGGCTGGCCATTGCCAGCTGACCTGTACATTCAGCTGTGTGCTAGTCAGCTCTCCACCTTTATGCTAAGCTGCAGCTGCCGTAGCAGAATGCACAGGAAATAGACATACCTGAGCACGCCAAGACCTTATCTATTAAATCTCAATACTCAAGCTTCCCTATATTCTCTGAAGAAGGATGCACTCCCTAGAAGAGTGCCGAGAGAGGAGAGAAGAAAGCATTCCAGTTTACTTCTTTGAGTCTTTGACCCAGGCTTGCCAATGTTTGTAAGTGTCCTGACAGGTAATTCATGATTACTGAACTGCTTACCTTAAAGAAAAAAATTAGAATTGAGATTCCCTGTGTTGTGCTTTATCTGCATTTCCAGAAATAACGTGGCTTTCAGGAGAAAAAAAGGTCATTGGACCACATTCATTATCAGGAAAAGAAGATTATAAGAGGAACTCTTGGCCTGGCATGGTGGCTCATGATGGTAATCCCAGCACTTTAGGAGGCCGAGGCGGGCGGATCAACTGATGTTGGGAGTTTGAGACCAGCCTGATTAACATGGAGAAACCTCGTCTCTACTAAAAATACAAAATTAGCTGGACATGGTGGCGCATGCCTATAACCCCAGGTACTTGTGAGGCTGAGGCAGGAGAATCACTTGAACACAGGAGGCAGAGGTTGCAGTGAGCCGAGATCGCACCATTGCACTCCAGCCTGGGCAACAAGAGGGAAACTCCGTAAAAAAGTTTAAAAAACAGGAATTCTTGAACACAGTGCCATTCAAACAAAATTTTGAGCAAGAATAATATTTTTCCTTCGTTTAATCACATATTTAGAGTGCGCATGAGTTTTTTGATGTCAAAGGTGGAGAAGGAGAAGGGGGATTCCTAATCTAAAGATGATGAGTAGTCATCAACTTGTACCCACTTGGTCCTGATCTATATGTTCTAGGTGTTTATCATGGATGTAGATGTGTACTGTGTGGTAATGTATGACCGGCTTTTGCTTTTCAGAATAAATCCTGTCCTGGACATTTCTCAGATGCATCTTAGCTAGTGAAATTTAGCCCATAGCCTCTGCTTCCCCAAAGTAAATTTCCTCTGCGTCTCAATCTACCAGTGCTTTTTAAACCATTCACCTCCTTTACTTGACTTTCAGGGACGTCACTGACAGGGTGCTTTGAAGTGCCAAAAAGAAATATTTCACTCTGGAGAGAGCTTTTATTGTTTTTTGTTTGTTTTCTTTTTTCTTTTATTTTGTCCCATAATGCTTCACAAGAATATTCACAGTTACCTCATCATCGTCTACTTTCTTAGGAATTAATATCTCCACCAAGAACCCTCTCCAGGCTAACTGCTTTCCTCATTTGAAGAGCCTGCGTCCTGGACACCTGCACAGAATGCTGAAGAAGATGAAAGAAAGTGGAAGACTCATTTAGCTATTCAAAATTCACTCTATTCCATGATGATCATCATTGCTGCTCCATAGTTCAGTCCTTCACGTGAGCTACTTACTTGGAGCTTCTTTAAGGCCCGAAGGATCTTTTCTCGCCTTGGCTGTTTTGGCTAGGGTTTTCCATCTTGTTTTCTCAATCACTTTTGTCTCATTTGCTTTGTAGCTTTCAAGATTTTTTTTGAAATTTTTTTTGAAATCTCTAGTCTATTAACTGTTGCCTTTCTGATTTCTCTGGCACTGCAAGAGCTTCCACCCCACCCCCCCACCCCCAGTTGTAAATCATTTTGGTAGTTTCAAGGGGAACTTGGCAGGGAAGAGAAACAGATCTGTTTGCCTAATTCACCTTTTATAATTTGAAGTCTAGATTTCTCTTTATCTCTTTTTAAAATCATCTATTAGTGGGAATGTACTTCATGCCTTATTTATTAGACAGAAAGAAGTCACCCTTAACTATTCTAGTCTAAAGAGCTTCGTAGGTACTTGACACAAATTATCAGCTCACTTATCTGAGTACATAATCAGCATCTGAGCTAATAGCCTTTCAATCAGCCTCTCTTGCAGCTCAGTGGTTGCTTCATTGGACTTCTTCCTTGTTATACCAAATACCGGATCTATGGCTTTTTGGGTGGACCATAGAATGATTTGTGCACCATCCTTTATGGTGATGTCCTTCCTCAATATAATAACTATGGAGATAAGCTATGGTATTTTATATGAGCACATGAATGTCATAACATCGTCAGTTTTCCTACCATTGCTTCCTTATAGTTATCTGCTGAATACAGAGGTTTGAAATGTCCCTAGTTAATAAAGTCATTTAGGGGACTTTAAAGGCAAATTGAGCTTAAATCTCTCTTTAAAAAGCATTCTTTGGCCAGGCACAGTGGTTCACACCTATAATCCTAGCACTTTGGGAGGCTGAGACGGGCAGATCACCTGAGGTTAGGAGTTCGAGATCAGCCTGGCCAACATGGCAAAACCCCACCTCTAATAAAAAAAGAAAAAAAAATACAAGTGTGGTGATGAGTGTCTGTAGTTCCAGCTACTGGAGAGGCTGAGGCAGAAGAATCACTTGAAGCTGGGAGGTGGAGGTTACAATGAGCCGAGACCGTGCCACTGCACTCCAGCCTGGGTGACAGGGCGAGATTACTTCTCTCTCGCACAGACACAAAAATACTCTTTGTTTCTTATTAATAGAGATTCTTTTGATATGCATGTAAAGCCAGTCTGAGTTTATCCCCACTCCACCTACTGCCAACAAAGGCTCTTTCTACAAACTTCTGTAATTTTCTGTCTGTTTCCCCATACTATTTGGAGTGATGTCAGCCGTAGGTACCCATGGAATTTTTCAGTTACACAATGTGAGTCTACTGAATTAAACAATGAATTGTAAAATATCAACAATTAACTAAAGTGCATCCACAAGATATTCTCATCTCTTACTTGGTGAAAGCTGCACTTAAACAGAAACAAATTATTTACTGCATGGAAATACTTCTTAATTCAATTTTTTGTCAGCTTTCTCAGCTTTATTGTGTTGGAAAAATTATAAATACAAATTATATAAATTTACAGTGTACATTAAGATGTTTTGATATATGTATGCATTATGAATGATTACCACAAACTAATTAACATATCCATTGCTTTACATAAGTACATTTTTTGAAAGTGAGAACACTTATAATCTACTCTCTTATCAAATTTCAAGTATACAATGCAATATTATTAATTATAGTCACCATTTTGTACATTCGGTCCTCAGAACTTGCTCATGATGCATAACTGAAACTTTGTATTCTTTAATCAATATCTGATTTCCCCCTATCTCCAGCTCCTGGCAATTCACCATTCTATTCTCTGACTTTTTTAGTTCAAGTTCAGATTCCACATACAAGTGAAATCATACAGTATTTACCTTTCTGTGTCTGGCTTATTTCATTTAACATAACGTCCTGCCGGTTCATCCATGTTGTCCCAAATGACATTTTTTTTTTAATGCCGAAACACACACACACACACACACACACACATTAAAAAAAAAAAAATATATATATATATATATATATTTATATATACACACATGTATATATAATGTGTGTATATATATATATATATATATATATCTTACATTTTTATCCATTCATCTTTTGATGGACTTGAGGTTGATTTCATATCTTGCTTATTATAAAAGCTGCTACAATAAACATGAGAGTGCATATATCTCTTTGACATACTGATTGCATAACCTTTGAATATATACACAGTAGTGGGATTGCTGGATTATATGGTAGACCTGTTCTTAACTTTTGTGGAAGAGTCACAGTTTTCCATAATAGCTATACAAATTTACATTCCTATGAACAGAGTACAAGGATTTCCCTTTATCCATATAACCACAAAAAATTATATTTTTACTTTTTGATAACAACCATTCTAACAGGTGTAAGTTGATAGCTCATTGTGATTTTGATTTGCATTTCCCTAATGATTAGTGATGTTGCGCACCTTCTCATATACAGGTTGGACAATATGTCTTCTTCTGATAAATTACTATTCAGGTTCTTGATCATATTTACATTTAGTTATTTGTTTGTTTATTACTGAGTTGACTTGGTTCCTTACATGTGTTGTGCAGTTGTAAATATATTCTCCAATTCCATAGGTTGTCACTTGTGTTGATTCTTTCCTTTGCTGTTTAGAAGTTTTTTAGTTCGATGTAATTTCATTTGTCTATTTTTGCTTTTTTCACCTGTGCTTTCAGGGATAGATAGATAAATATAGATAGATAGATAGATAGATAGATATAGTCCCAGACCAATGTCAGGAAGTTTATTCTTTATCTTTTCTTCTAGGAGTTTTACAGTTTCAAATCTTATTCATAAATCTCCATTGCATGTTGAGTTAATTTTTGCATGTAGTGTGAGATAAGGGTCCAATTTTATTTTTCTCTATGTGGTTATCAAGTTTTCTCAGCATAATTTATTGAAGAGTGTATCCTTTCCCAATTTTGTGTTCTTGGCACCTTTGTTGAAGATTGGTTGTCTTTAAGTATGTGGATTTCATTCTGGTGTCTTTAATTTTTTTCGCTAGTCTATATGTCAACTTTTATGCCAATGCTAGGCTGTTTTGATTACTCTAGCTTTGTAATATACTTTGAAATCATTAGGAGTGATGCTTCCAAGTTTATCCTTGTCTGAGACTGCTTTGGCTATTCAGAGTATTTTATGGCTTCATATGAATTTTAGGATTTATTTTCTACTCTGTGAAAAATGACACGGGAATTTTTAAATTTTAAAATTTTAAAATTTTCCATTTATTTATGCCTTTGTCAATTCCTTTCATAAATGTTGTATAGTTTTCAATATCTTTCCATTTATTTATGCCTTTGTCAATTCCTTTCATAAATGTTGTATAGTTTTCAATGTATAGGTCTTTACGTCCTTTGTTAAATTTATTCCTAAGTATTTTATTCCTTTTAATAGTATTGTAAATGGGTTGGTATTCTCAATTTCTTTTCCAGATAGATTATAAATATGCTACTGATTTGTGTGTATTGTGTATTAATTTTGTATCCTGAAACACTATTGAATTTGCTTCTATGTTCTAGGCATTTTTGGTGGAGTCTTTAGGGTTTTATGGACATATAATTATGCTATTTGCAAACAGAGACCTATCTGGAGGAAGAAACCCCAAAGGTGATACATCCTACCAGTTTGTAGGAAGACACCCTGGAGGAGTCTTCCAGACAGGCAGTATAAGTCATAGTTCTTTGTTGAATTCCATTTCCCAGTTGCTGTGAACTCTCATCTCTTTTTCACACTCCTGGATGCCCAAATGCAATTCAGCTTTGCTTGTCTCCTCAGTATTCTGAATAGGACAATAAATAAGTGAGCTTTCTGGGCTTACCTCATGGCTAAGCATCAAGTCATTCACTGTTCTCTCAATTCCCCCATGGGATAAATTGTGGGTTGAGGGGTTTCCTCTTGGCACTAAGCTCTGTTACCTTGCAAAAAGGATGATCTAGGCAAAGTGAAACTGTTCTTCTTACCGTTTTCAATGTGTCCACTTTTGGGTTTGTTTCTTCAGTGGTGTTCTGGGACCTGTCCACTGTATTTCTGGGCTCCTGCAAAGGTACTGTCATCCATATGTGCTTGTCAAAATCAGCATTACTCTCAGGAAGATGAAGGCTGAAAACTATTTCAATATCTTGGTGTCAACATTCTCCTTCTTACTTCTCAATTAAATGTAGCCCGTCAGAGAATACTGGAGTCATCTTCAACTCATTCATGTCTTGTCTCACTCCCCTCTCTACCCCATAGCCCACTAGTCACCAGGCTCTCTTAAAGTCCTCTCTTCCATGCACGTTGCCATTTTTCTCTTCAGGACTTCCCAGTTTGTTGGCTCAAAAATTACAATGGGGTCCCACTGGTCACCTTGACTCTGATCCAGTCAATCCATCACCAATGTGTAACAAAGGCTCATCCTACAACTCAGGTATAATCATGTTGTTTTTCATATTTAAAAGGCCTGCAGTTCTCTTTTTTGATTGCCTGAGGAAAAAAATCCAAAGCTTTCTGAGATCTGATGTAATCTAGGCTTCCCAGATTCTTCTACCATTACCTCTCTGCTTAGCCCATGCTACATATTCACTTTCCCCAGACAGAGGTTGCCTTTCATACAAACTTTCACCAATTCTTTCCATATTAGGCTCTCCTTCTCCTGGATATCTTCCTTCCCAAAGCCTACTTTATCAGGCCATTCTTGCATTGCTATAATGAAATATCTGAGACTGGGTAATTTATATAGAAAATATATTTAATGGCTTATGATTCTTCAGGCTATATGGGATGCATGACATTGGAATCTGCTCTGATTTTGAGGAGCACTCAGGGAGCTTTTTTTACTCATGGGGAGCAGGCCTCTCACAAACCAAGAATGGAAGCAGGAGACAGAGTGGTGAGGGGAGCTTCCATGCTTTGTAACAACCAAATCCTGAGAAAACTCACTCACTGTCATGACAACAGCACCTAACCATGAGAGATCTGCCCCCATGTTCCAAACACCTCCTACCAGATCCCACCTTCAACATTGGGGATTATAATTCAACATGAGATTATGGTGGGGACAAATACCCAAAGTATACAATTCCACCACTGCCCCCCACACATCTCATGTCCCTCTCAAATTGCAAAATATAATTATGTCTTCCCAATAGTTCCACAAAGTCTTAAATCATTCCAGCATTAACTCAAATGTCCCAAGTCCAAGTCTAAAATCTCATCTGAACATGAGTTCTTTCCACCTCTGAGCTCACAAAACCAAACAAGTTATTTACTCCCAAGATACAATGAGGGTACAGGCATTGAGTAAACATTCTCATTCCAAAAGGGAGAAATCAGGCCCCCCAAAAAAAGGGCTGCAGCCCCCATGCAAGTTTGAAACCCAGCAGAGCAAACATTAAATAATAACACTCCAAAAGAATCTCCTTTTACTCCATGTTCCTTATGCAGGGCACACTGTTGCAAAGAGTGAGATCCCAAAGACTTGGGCATCTCTTTCCCTGTGGCACTGCCTGGTTCAGCTCCCATGGCTGTTCTCCTGAGTTGGATTTGAGTGCTCATGGCTTTTCCAGGTGCAGGATGCATGCTGCCAATGGATTTTCTATTCTGGGATCTAGAGGATAATGGCCCTCTTCCCATAGCTCCATTAGGCAGTGTCCAAGTGGTGACTCTGTGTGGAACCTCTCATCCCACATTTACCCTCTGCACTGCCTTAGCAGAGGTTCTCTTTGAGGGCTTCGCCCCTACAGCAGGCTTCTGCCTGAACACCCAAGCTTTTCCATACATACTTTGAAATCTCGGCGGAGGTTCATAAGCCTCATTCACTCTTGCTCTCTGTGTATATGCAGGCTTAAACCATGTGTAAGCTGCCAAGGCTTATGGCTGGCACGCTCTGAAATGGTGACTCAAACTGTACCTTTGCTCCTTTGAATTGAAGTGAGAGCCAGAGTAGCCAGGATGTGGGAAGCAGTGTCCCAAGGCTGCACAAGGCAGTGGTACACTAGGCCTGTCTCACAGAACCATTCAGTCCTCCTAGGCTTCAGGGCCTGTGATGGAAAGGGCTGCCATAAAGGTCTCTGAAATGCCTCCAAGGCTTTTTTCCCATTGTCCTGCCTATTAGTACTTGGCTTGCTTTTTAGATATGCAAATTTCTCTAGGAAGTGGTTGCTCTGCAGACTGCTTGAATTCTTCTGAAATTGGGCTTTTCTTTCTGCTACATGACCAGGCTGCAAATTTTCCAAATTTTTATGGTTTGTTTCCTTTTTAAATATAAGTTCCAACTTTAAGTCATTTCTTAGCTCCTGTATCTATGCAAAGGCTATTAGAAGCAGATCATATCTTGAACACTTTGTTGCTTAGAAATTTCTTCTGCCAGACATGCTAAATCATCATTTTCAAGTTTACATTTCCACAGATCCCTAGGATATGAACACAAAGTAACTGAGATCTTTGCTAAGGTATAACATGTGTGACCTTTGCTCCAGCTCCCAATAAGTTCATTATTTTTATCTGAGACCTCCTCAGCCTGAACTTTATTGTCCATATTACTATCTGAATTTTGGTCACAACCATTTAACCAATCTCTAAGAAGTTCCAAACTTTCTCTCATCTTTCTGTTTTCTTCTGAGCCCTTCAAACTCTTCCAACCTCTGCCTATTACTTAGTTCTAAGTCACTTTCATATTTTCAGATAACTTTATAGCAGTGCCCCGGTCCTTAGTACCAATTTCCTGTATTAGGCCATTCTTGCATTGCTATAAAGGAATACCTGACACAGGATAATTTTAAAAGAAAATAAATATAACTGGCTCAGAGTTCTGGCATCTGCTTGGCTTCTGAGAAGGCTCAGGGAACTTTTACTCTTGACCAAAGGCAGAAGGGGAGGATGCATTTCCCTTGGCGAGAACAGGAGCAAGAGAGAGAGAGTGGGGTCAGAGATGCCACACTTTACAGCAACCAGATCTCACAAGAAATTACTAATGATCCTCAGTACAGCTCCTCGCCCTGAAGGATCAGCCTCTATGACCCAAACACCTCCTGCCAGGCCTCATCTCCAACGCTGGGGATTACAATTCCACATGAGATTTGGGCAGGGACAAATATTCAAACCATACCAATTACTACCAAATGCCTTCTCCTCATTCAAGGTCCAGTTAAAATTCTCTTCTCCATGAAACTCTCTGAGAAACCCCAAAAGGACATAACCATTTATTTCTTCACACATACATCACGCATCAATTGACTTTTTTCTTAGTTTATCCTCCTTTGGTTTGAAATAAACTTGAGGCACAGGATGTTCTTAATTCATTTCTGTTTCCAGCGTCCCTTACACTGCAATGAGCCCAGGTTCAAATACATTTTACTCCATGTAATCATATTCCATACTAAAGATTTATCAAATTCTAGGAAAGGAAGGGATTTCTAAAGGCCATTATGCTTTCTTTCATAAAGTTTCTGCTTATTAGAAAAAGGATATATGCATTATAATCTACATATATACACATACATGTATTATATATGTATATACATATATGTGTGTGAATAATATACATATATAATGTGTATATATAGATTATAATGTGTATATTGTCAATCTGTGTATATAATACTTTGATGCTATATATATACACACTACGTATGTGTGTGTGGGTGCATATATATATACATATATATACATATATATATATATATAGTACTATATACGCTCTGTGTTCTATTTGTATTATATACACAGAGTGAATGAGGCTTATGGTGTCAAATGACTATACACACAAGTTTGATTTTTTTAAAGTGTTAAAGTCTTAAACTTAAAAGCAACATTATCTTGCTCCACATCTCTCAATCATAAATCCTGTTCCTCAGATGGACATGCTTTTTATCTCTTTTAACTGTTTCTTCTGCATTACTGATAAATATTTAAATAATTTGTATACAATATTTTTTCTTATTCATGTTGTACATTAGACATCTTTGTTTTCTATTGCCCATCTTCCTCTGGTATGACTTTTTCGTATCACTTTTTCACTCTTTTTATCTCCTTTCTTCCTTACTTTTGTAAGTTTAAACAATAAAGTAACAATTTCACTGCTGATTCCAATGACATTAGATAGTGTTTCTGAATTTCTGATCTTGTAAGATGATGTTTTGTGGGCCTGTTGAACTGCTGTGATCCCTGGACATCTCTTCATTTCTTTCTTGAGTTAATTAGATTGTCTGCTGAACTCCATATTTTCCTTCATCTGCTTACTCTCTTATATATCCTCTATTAGCTAAGAGGAACATGAATTTTGGCATATTTGAAAATTCAATTCATCTTTTTCTCCTCCATGAGAAATACTTCCACTGGGCATAGGGTGCTGGCTTAAAATGTATTTGACCCGGTGTTTTTAGCATCTTCTTTTGCTGATGCCATGTTTGGTGTAGGTCTGCTTATCATTCCTTTGTAGGCAACCTAATGTTTTGTGTTACAGTCTTATTGTAGTTGTTCTGAAATGTCACACTGATGTGTTGAAGTATAGATATTTTCACTTTTATTCTGTTCTGGGCCTTTAATGGGCTGCTACATTTGGAATACTCAAGCCCTTTCACTCCAGAAAACTCTCTTTTCTTTCTTCTAGCAATTCATCCCATTCATATTCTCAATTCTGTCTTTCCAGAACACCTGATTGTTGGATATTATACTGCTTGTATTAAATTTCTGTATTTTTTTAAAAAATTCTTCTCTTATTTTAATTCTTTTCTGTTTCATTGAGTCTTTGAAGACGTTCCCATTATTATATTTTAATTACAGCAGTCTTTTAATTTTCAAGAACTCTTTCTTGATCTCTAATCATACCTATTTCATAACATCTTATTCTTGGTTTTTTGTTCTTGTTGTTTTTTGCTGCCACTTCCCTTGTGGTTTGCTGCCTCCACCCCCTCACAACTGAGTACAGCATACTGCCTGTGGCTGCCGTTGTCCTTGATACTACAACGTTTCATCCCATTTCTTTTCCTCCTCCTCTTTCTCCTCCTCTTCTGTTCTTTGAATCATTTCTATTTTCTTTCATATCACTTTTTTTATTTTCAGATCTTGATTTTTCTCTTTTGTATCTCATATTTTCCTCAGATGGGCACTGATACTTGCTGGCCCAGTCATATAAGAAGCAGACAACAGAAAAGCTGTGAACTTTCTGCTTTCTCGTGTTTCTGGCTGGTTAACTGACAGCTTTCATTTTAGGTTAAACCGATAGAAAATGAATATTTTACTTTGGGATCCATAAATGTCAATATGAGGGGCTTTGCTTTGGGATACCAACTCTCATATTAATTTGCCCTAGGTGACTCATTTCATTTCATTAGAGAAGAACCCTCTTTTATCTTCCTGAAAGGTAAACACCTGTTGGATTGTTCTGCATATCTATAGGAGAGAAGAAGGTGGGTTAAGTGTATTTAGATCTTAAGATAATCATTCTACTTTCAGTCGTTCTCCTGTCTGCCTTCTGTAGTTGCCTGTTGTTTCTGAGTTATGAGTTCTCTGGCCCTTAGCAGGACAGATCACCTCATTTTGCAACTGCCTTTTCACACAAACTTTAATCTTTGGCTTCCTTACTTACGGCTCAATTTTAATTTTCCAGATATTTGTTATTTTTACTTGCAGATGTTTCTCCTCCCCAGCTGCTTCTCTTGGTTCTTATGAATTGTTACTTTGTTTTTTCTTCACTGGGATTTTCATTGAGTTTTGGAAAGGAAGGGGAAGGAGTTTTGGAAAGGAAATGAGGTAAGCACGCAGGCTTGAGCCTATGCTGAAAATTGCAAGTCTTAAACAATTGGTTTTAATTTTCACAATTAAACAATAGTAAAATATTTAAACAATTGGTAAAATACTGACTTGTTATGCAATAGTTAAACAAGATGAATAAATCCTTGGGATCTGCAGTACAATATCAAATATACAGTTAACGGTGCTTGATTGTATACTTAAAAACTTGTTAAGAGTGTAAATCCTGTGTTAAACGTTCTTACCATAATAAAAAAATCGATAATGAAAAAAATTACATAACATATAAAAAAGTGTAATATCATAGGGTCTTCTCTCTTGTCAGTGGTTTCTATTCTTCAAGTAATGATCAGTGGCATTTTCGGTAACCAGAAATATGCCCTTCTAGGCTTGTTAAAGAAACAGCTTATCTCTGTAAATGAGTTTAAGGTTATGGTTATCAGGTACTAAAAAATGAAGATCAGTGACGGAAAAGAGAAATTTCAGGGGATATATCAAATAGGATTACATAAGAAGATACAGAAAAGGAAGCAGAGGAAAGAAGCAGTAGATTCAGAAAATAAAAATTAAAAAAAACCATAAGGCAAGGGCAAATGGGATTACAGCTGGAAACAGGACCAAGTAAATCCTAAGAAATGAAGTGAGAATGCTCAGATGCCGGACATGTTACCCAGGAGAGCACTCCAACTTCTCAAGATATTTTGAGGTGCTCTGGTTTAAGAAAAAAAAAATGAGAAAAAAAGCACTGCTCTTTACTCTGCCTCTTTTAACTTGAAATGATTTTAACTGCAAAAATCTGGAAGACTAATCAAACAACCGTTCTTTTTTCCATACAGCCTTCAGTGTGTTTCTTCCTACAACGTTCTCCTTCAAAATTCAACCTGTTGTCACACAATAATGTACCTGATAAATAGAAACAAGCCAAATATGATTAGCCTTGTGATGAGTAGCAAGCACAATATTTCAGGGCTGTTTAGAGTTTGTCTGAAAGTCAACTGGGTAAGATCATCTTTCATGTGACCAGACTTCTCCCTAGTGCTAGATGAATATTCTATGGGCAGATCTCTGTTTATGTTATGCCCTACTCAGAAACCTTCAGCAGCTCCCGCCTACATACCAAGTCCAGATTTCTGAGGCTGGACTTCATTTTCTTTCACTTTGGGGAGCTTCTGCCCTCTTGTACCCCCAAACTATGATCATGTGCTGATTCAAGTCTTTAGCTATTTCCTTCCTGGATTTCTTCCTTTTAGGTCTTCACCTGTTTCGGCAGAAGAGCAGTCAAGGCCTGCCAGAGCCTTGACTGTGGTATAATACAAAAATGGACTATTATACATCCTCAAAAAAGAATAAAATTCTGGCATCTGCATCAACATAAATGGAACTAGCGGTTTAAGTGAAGTGAAATAAGGCACTGAAAGATAAATAGCACATAATCTCACTTATATGTGGAATCTAAAAATGCTGAACTTGTAGAAGTAGACTGTAGAATGATGATTACCCAAGACTGGAGAGAAGATGAAGAAAGAGAAAGAAAAGTTATCAGTCAAAGGGTACAAAAGTTTCAGAGAGAAAAGAGAAAGAAGTTTTAAGACTTACTGCACAGTAGGGCAACTGCTATAGTTTAGATATTGTTTGTTGAGCCCTTTCAAATCTGTTTTTAAAGTTTGATCCTCGATGCTGGCGGTGGGACCTGGTGGGAGATATTTCGTTCATGGAGGTAGATCCCTCATGAAGAGCTTGGTGCCATCTTCACAGTAAGGAATGAGTTCCCACTCTACCTGTTTCCACAAGACCCAATTGTTAAAAAGTGCCTAGCTGGGCAGATCACAGGTCAAGAGATCCAGACCATCCTGGCCAACATGGTGGAACTCTGTCTCTACTAAAAATACAAAAAATTAACTGGGCAAGGTGGCACGTGCCTGTAGTTCTAGCTACTCAGGAGGCTGAGGCAGGACAATTGCTTTAACCCGGGAAGCGGAGGTTGCAGTGAGCTGAGATCGCACCACTGCACTCCAGCATGATGACAGAGCGACATTCTGTCTCAAAAAAAAGAGCCTGGTGTCTCTCCCATCTCTCTTGTTTGCTCTCACTCACCATGTCATCTCTGTATATGGCAGCTCACCTTCATCTTCCGACATCAATTGAGTGGCTCTCTCCAGATCCAGATGTCCAATCTTGAAATTTTCGAGACATTAGTATTATGAGCCAAATTAAGCTGTTAATTTAATAAACTACATAACCTCAGGTATTTCTTAATAGCAACACAAATGGACTAAGACACTGACTAGAATCAATAATGTGTTGCATATTTTAAAACAACAAAGAGTAAATTTCACGTGTCTTGTCACAAAAAGTAATAATCAAGTGCAGGGATGGGCACATTAATTTGATTTAATCATGTCACATTGTATACAGATATCAAAACATCACATTGTACCATAAAATGTATACTACTGCAATTTTTATGTAAAATCATATTATTATTTTTAAATATAATTTAATTAAATTTAAAAGATTCTTGCCTGTATCTGCCAAAAATGGCTCTTGTCTCACCAGTTTTACATGTGCTGCTTTACTTCGGGAAATCCTGGTATGCTGCAAAGTTCACACTCTGGAGTGACACAGCACTCATTTCTAATTTCACCTTTGTGACTCCTAGCTGTGTGACCTCAGGAAGTCATTTAACCTCTCTGAGTTCCACTATATATCAAGGTGCTCTATGCATAGAAAATTCTTCTTCCCCTTTGAAGCTACAGGAGAGATGCTGGAAATACAAATATAACATGAAATTTCTGTCTTCATCAGGTTCACAATCTGGCTATGAATTTCCACACATAAAATCATTTATATGTAACGTTCTGTGACAGACGTACATTTTAAAAGCCGTTTTTTCACTCTAGGGCCTAACAAGCAATAGATTTTATAGTTCATTAATGTTTAGACATAATGTGTTCTACCACTTTGTAGATATCATAGTACCAACTGAAACATTTTCTTTTGAAGTAGCTTATAATAGTGGCTTACATTAAATTTTTATTTTTTTTCAGGATTCACTATTCGGATTATTTTCAAAAGCGTTTGAGACAGTTTAGAAGTTTTAACAATGCAGATATGGACTATCAGGGAATAAAATGGACCAGGAACAACAGTCAACAGGGAGCAAATTCTACCAGCCAGCTGAATGAAGCCAGTTACTATAATTCGGCAATGAACTGGGTACCAAGATTTCTGGCAATGAAATTCCAAAGAGGAAAACATGGTGGATCTTTTCTCTTATTATTGTCTGAAGAAGGAAATCACATATATTAGTCTATAAAAACAAGCTTTGTTTGCAGACAAAATTTCTGATTATATCAGTGGGTCTTTGTCTAAGGAGTATTGAGTAGCACAGTAGACAATATTTTCAACTGTGGTGCTATAAAAGACACAGAAGCACTGTTCACAAATAGGCCATTCTTGTCTAGATCTTTTAAAGGGTCAAAAAGCATAGCATTTCATCATAGCCGAAGGCAGGCTTCTCCTTAGAGTAGGAAACATAGTCTGAAGTATTATAGCACCAAAGGAAATTTTGGTAACACATGACAATGATGGGCCTAACGGAATCCAGAAATGACTAATTTGCATACCTGTTACACCATTTCACTCAAGTGACAGCTGTCTTACCTCAGCCTTAGATACTCTGCGGTTACCTCAAACGAGAGCCATGTATTTGAAGCACGAGATGTGTTAGATTGTATTGTTGTAATATTTCTTGACCTCAACCTTACCCAGAACATAATTATTGGGGTTATCCCTACAGGAGGAATGTACTCCTCATCTCATTGACATCAGGCTTGGCCATGTAATTTGGCTTGGTCAAGGAAACGTGAGTGGAAGTGCCATGTGCCACCTAAGCAGAAACTTTCAGAGCCTTCATGTGACACGTGGTTCTTCTCTTTCTCTTTTCTATCTTTCTGAAATTGGCATATCTCATAAAGGGCCTGCTTCTTCACTTTTCTGCTCAGAATGAAGAGGATGTAGAGTAGAACTGCAGTTGATCTGTAAAGGTTGTAAAAACTGAGTAAGAAATACACTTTTATTAGTGGAAGCTGCTGAGACTTGGGAGGTATTTGTTACCATAGAATAAGTTAACAAAAGCTGACTGATTCACAAAATATACTAGAATTAAGCTTGCCTTCCTTTAGTAAATTGATAGTTGAACTTGTGTGCTGCTAGTATGCTCTGTGGAATATTATTGGAAAATACAGCTTCTATGTTACAATTTTTATTTCGGGGGTATCCAGCTGAAACCCTCAGTTTGTAAAGAATGAATTTTAGCAACTAAACCTTGTTGAGCATGCCAATAACGAATGTTGAGCTAGTTGCAACCCCAGAGGGGTAGGTGAAAGAGAGAAAAGGGCTGCTAATATTTATTATCTTCTGCATACTAGATACTTTACATATATTGTTCCATTTAATCTCACGGGTGTTCCAGTTTTGACCCCATTTTAAAATGCAATTTCCAGGAGCTAGATAAGTTGCTCACAATCAAAAAATAATAAGTGATTCAATTGAAATTGGAGCCTAGATCAGACTGATTCCAAATGCTACATTCTTTCCATTATTTTCTTTCTACTATAGGCTTTTCATTGCACAAGACAGGATGGATTGACAGGATAGACAAAAGTCATTATTCCAGGAACTACTAGAGACTCCTTTGGAAGCCCAGGTTTGCATCAAGTTTAAAGAGAATGGGTCAGGTTGTAAAGGATTTCCCAATATGTTTCTAGGTCTTTAATTTGGGTTTAATATTAATTTCATATTAACTATAGTTCATATTTTAATTATAAAAGGAAACAGACACTCAGGTATAAAATCACAAGTGAATGTCAACTCTTTTGAAAATCAAGAATTTACAAATGTAGAAGCAGTAAAGTAAATTAAATACCAAAGAGAAAGATGTATTTGACTATACAATATTTTAGCCAAATGCTATATCTTAAGTATGGCCTTTAAATTTTGGCAGATACATACCTTTTGGTATGCTCAGTAGTGTTCTATTAGTGGGAAGTCTGATATTTCTACTGATTCCTGTGATAATGCTCACACTTTTAGGTTATGTTTTAATAGCCTTTTTTGTAGCTAACTCTTTAACACATTTGGAATGTGTTTCCATGTGGCAAGTAAGGTAACGATCTAAGTCATCTTTTCCTAAGTATTTATCTGATTTTCCGAGAATAATTATCGAGTAATGCAACTCTTTCCTATTCTATATTATGCACACTTTTGCATATTTTGAAGGTTAATTTCATGTGTCAACTTGACTGAGACAACATGCCTTGAGCATAGGGAGCTAAGGAGAGTGTTGGGAATTGATTTTGGAAAGGCAGAGTATCCAGATTATGAAAGGGTTGTTTGTTACCTTGGGTAAACAATTTGGATTTTATTCCCAGAAAATGGCAAGCCACTAGAGGATCTTAGGCATGAAAGTGACGAGATAATAATTACCTTTTTAGAATATCATTCTGCATACCCTATGTGAGACCATAGGGTATGGGAGTAGAAAGATGTTAGAATGACATTACAAAAGTATAGGCAGGATATGATGCTGACTTAGACCAGGGTGGTGGTGGAAAAAACAGGAGGAAATTGACATATTCTGAAACTATTTTAGAAACAAAGTTGAGAGGATTTATTTATGGATTGGATGCAGGGTGTTGAGGGAAAAAGAGAAATCTAGGATTATTATCAGGCTTTTGGCTTGAGCATTTAGATGAATGGTGATAAAATTTTCTGAGATGCCAAAAGACTAGGAGAGGTACAGATTTACTTAGAGAGAAATGAAAAGGTCTATTTTTTGTATGCTAGATTGGAGATGCCTATTCAGCATCCCAACAGAGATATTGTGTAGAAGTTAGATATGTCCTGAAAAGTCAGAAGCTCAGTGGAGATATCAAGACCGGAGATACAGTTTGATGTCCTTGGACTTTTTGTTATTCAAAACCATGCAGTGAAATGGAATCACCTAGAATACGAGCATAAGGACAGCAAAACAGCAAAAAGTGGCCTAGGATGAAATTCTTGGAACACTCAATTTTCTACACTTTCAGTAGAGAAGTAGAAGTCAGAAAAAGAGACTGAAAAGAATCAGCTGGTGAAGTAAAAGAGAAACCAGAAGTGTGTCATAGAAGCAGATAGAATAAAATATTTTAAGTAGGGAGTAGTCAATTATACCAAACGCTGCTGAACTATTAAGTGGAAGATAATAAAGTGACCGTTGGGTTTGACAAGTAATGTCAATAGATGAATAATGTATTTCATTTCCCATTATGATCATTATTAATATAATCTGTTTACCAACTATCAACAAATGGTTGTGAAAAATGCCATCAGATTTACAGTCATTGTCAGCTTTTATAATTTGTAATACCTTGTGCTTCCTTAGCCTAAATAAATATTTACATTTAGATCAAAAATTTTATTTTTTTCTTTCTAATAGTATAACATAATATATTTTCATAAGATATTAATTATGAATCAATAATGAATTTAAACTAAAGACTATACATCACATCATTCTGAACAAAGAAATTACAGATAATATTTATTTAATAGCAAAATATTTAGTTGTTTAATAAAATGTTTTTAGGAACTCATTACAACATAATTTTCAAAACCAAACAACAAAAACAATAAATAAAACACTTTATGACACAGGACATTATAAATTTATTTGTGCGACACAGCAGGCAGATTTTCATGCTGAAAAGAGAATGGAAGAAAATTCATATTAAACCAAAAATTCAGGAAATTGATATTCCTGAATTTCTGGCTAACCAACGCTGAATTTGGTAAGGAACAAGGTTCTTTGAACAGCAGATTTTGTTTGCTAAAAAAAAAACAAAAAACATGTTTTTTTAAAGATTCATGCTTTTAAACTTGTATTAAAATAGATTGATAAAGGAATGCATAACTCAGCAAAGGATATGATATGTTTTGGATATTTGTCCTGCGGAAATTTCATGCTAAATGTGACTCCCAGTGTTGGAGGTGGGGCCTGGTGGAAGGTGTTTGCATCACGGGGGTGGATTCTTCAAGGCTTGGTGCTGTCCTCATGATAGTGAGTTTTTACAGGATGGGTAGTTTAAATGTATGTGGCACTTCCTCATTATCTCTCTTATTTCTGCTCTTCCCATGTGACGTTCCTGCTCCTGCTTTACCTTCCAACATGATAAAGGCTCCGTAAGGCCTCCCAAGAAGCCAAGCAGATGCTGATGCCGTGATTGTACAGTCTGCAGAACCATCAGCCAATTAAAACTCTTTTCTTTATAAATTACTCAGTTCCAGGTATTCCTCTACAGCAATACAAAAATGACCTAATACAGGAATCTTCTACTCAATTGTCAATTCTCACCATTAAGTACTGAATTTTGCAAGAAAATCATTAAAATTTGGTATGGGAAATCAATTTATAATCATGAAGCTTAGATTTTAAAATACTGTTTTTGGTTCTTTGATATTAAACTGGAATTTGTGTGACACAGGAGGTTTGAAAGCTTAAAAAACTAAACAATAAAACATTAACATAGTTTATTCATTGGTATGTCTATTTCCTCTATCATAAGCTATATTTAAGAATCAAACTATTATTGAGCTAGTCAGATGCTATCAAGCAAACTGCCATCCACAATCCATAATCCTTTTATATTTTTAACTCAGACAAATATGTTAGATTCAATAAATTTTAGTATTCCAAATGTTCTCAAAAAGAACTATCAAAAGCATCCTACTTTGAAAAAACAACATTGGATAATGTATCTACCCCAAATGAGCCACCTGTCTGTATTTTAAGATAGCAGTCAAAGACTATATGATCTTCTGTGGTGGTAATATCCTTACTTCATAAGCATTCCCTCTTCACATTAATAAGAGTATGAACATCAAAAAGAGAGAAAAGAATCACCTTCATTATTTCATTGACTTTTGCTTTTATTATTTCATTGACTTTTGCTGTTTTCATTTTATGATAAATGTCTGATTTCAATTTTACAGCAAATACCAATATTTACTGTTAAATGTAATCATATGTCCCAAGCAACAGATAATAACAAATTCCAACAGGATCTCTAGGAATAACTTGTAGTTTTGAACATGTTTTAGAAAAACATTTCCAGCAGTCTGTGCAGTATTTATTCCTATTCCATCATTGGTATTAATTGCACTTGTTGCAGGAAGTTCTTTAAATTATTCTGCACAAGATTTAAGACTACTGTGAAAGGTGTACTTTCAGGAACACCCTGAGTAATTCCTATGGCAGCCAAGGATCCAACGTTAGCATGATCTTAAAGGAAACCTTTGACATGGTGGATCCACTATGAACAGAGAACCTACACCAACTCAGCAGTAGCCTTACTTCCTCCATGATGCTGGGCACCATCCTATATTCTTTTTTGTAAATGGATCCTTTAAATTGTCAAAAGCTTCCAGCTGCACAAATTCTAGATCCATACATGTTCAGGGTAGATATAGGTATAGGTGTATACCATTTCTTTCACAAATAAACGAAAATTTGGTGCTGTGGTTTAATTTTGTCAATGAAAAGAGTCTAACTCTGTAAAATAATTTATTCTGAGCCAAATATGAATGACCAATGGCCCATGACACAGCCCCAGAAAATCCTGAGAATATGTGCCCAAAGTGATCAGGCTACAGCTTGGTTTTATATATTTTCAGGAGACATAAGACATCAATGAACATATGTTTGATGTACATTAGTTTGTTCCAAAAAAGCAAGACTACTGCAAGAAAGGAATTCCAGGTCATGGGTGATTTCAAAGATTTTCTAATTGGCAGTTTGTTGAAAGAGTTATTGCCCAAAGAACTAGAATTAAAAGTAAGGAACATCTGGGTTAAGATAAAGTATAGTGGAGACTATGGTTTTATCATGCAGATGAAGCCTCCAGGTAGCAGGCTTCATAGCTCTTATCAGACCTTAAAAGCTGCCGGAGCCTTAGTTAATTATCTCCTGAATCAGAGGAAAGATCTGGAAATGAAAGCGTATTCTCTATAGAATGTAGATTTTTCCCACAACAGACAGCTTTCCAGGGCAGAAAATGTGTCAAAGAAATATATTTTTGGGTAGAAGGCTTTGATTTCTTTCAGGGTTTGCTTTCTGTCATGGGAAGCTATACTACAGCAGGCTGGAATTTGGTGCCTTATTGCTACAAAAACTCTATTTTGTCAGTCTTAAGATTTCTGTTTTAATGTTAATGCTGGTCAGATGTGCCTGAATTCCAAAGGAAGGAGAATATAATGAGGTATGTCCAATCCCTATTTCCCATCATGGCCTGAACTAGTTTTTCAGGTTAACTTTGGAAGGGGAGGGGAGGCCGAGAAGAGGGTGCATTCAGATAGTTGGGGGCTTAAAATTTGACTTTTGGTTTACAATTTAAAATTCTTAAGCTTACACTTCTCCCTACTCTCAGCTCTGTGGTCGATAATCTATTGTCTTCTTCAGTTTTGGAGAAGACTAAGGATAATTTGATCTTGTTTCTTTGTGGATAACTATTATTAGATTCACTGGTTTGCTTTTGCTTTGGGCAGAATGTAGATGCTTGACAATTCAAGAATTCTCTATTTGTGACATTTAATAGTTATATTTTATATGAATCTGTTTTGATTCATTGTTCATAGAACTCCGTGAATGCTCTTGTTTCCAGACTTACTGATTTTCCTGAGGTCAGAACCCTTTTACTTAAGTTTTTCTTCAGTATTGCTTCTCTTTTATACATTTTTGCCTGTCTTATAGCTGCCTGTTATTTGTTGCTCATATTTATTGTACCTCCCGTATTTACTATCACTATTCAGGTTTTTTTATGTCTGTTTTCTCTGGGTTCTGAAAAGTTTCTCCAGATTGTCTTCTATTTGCCAGTTCATCCTTCTAAGGCGTAAATTCCAATCATTACTTCCACACAGTTATTTGTTCACTATGTTATTCATCTCTGTGTAGTCTTTCCTTTATGGATATTTACAAAAATAGCAAAAGAAAGTGCGACAGGAACTGGAATTTGGGTACAAAATGGGACAGAGTTAATGGCCCTATATGTATATTACATGCCCACTCATCCTGATTTCCCTAAGGGGAGAGGTCTTAAAAGTTATCACCGAAATTCATTCTAATGTTGACAATATATCAAGAAATCATTGAAAGGGACCACTTTGGGAGAAACTAAGAAAAGATTTTTTCCATATTTGTTGATGAGCACTTGGGTTGACTCCATATTTTTGTCCTTGTGAATAGTGCTGAAATAAACATAGAGATGTGATACACTAATTTCCTTTTCTTTAAAAAAAAATGCCTACTAATGGGATTAGTGGGTCATGTGGTAGTTCTAATTTTAGGTTTTTGAGGAACCTTTTCATAATTGGTGTACTATTTTATATTCCCACCAACAGTGCCCAAGAGTCTCCTTTGATCTGCAACCTCCCCAACAATTGTTATTTTTCATCATTGCAGTAAAAGCCATTCTAACAGGTATGCGAGGATATAGAAATAAATCAATGATATTCAGGGTTTGGTTTGAGACCACCACAATAATATAAATTTTATAATAAAAGGAGTTACATGATTTTTTGGTTTCCTGATGTATATATAAGTTATGTTTAAATAATATTGTAGTCTATTATGTGTGTAACAGCATTATGTCTAAAATCAATGTACAAACCAAAACAAAAATAGTTTATTGTTAAAAATGCTAACTATCATCTGTACATTTAGTCAGCCATAATATTTTTGCTTGTGGAGTGTCTTGCCTTGATGTTGACGGCTGCTGACTAACAACAGTGGTGGTTGGTGAAGGTTGGGTGGCTATGACAGTTTCTTAAAAAAAAAAAAAAAAGACAGCAATGAAGTTTGAAGCATCAATTAGACTCTTCCTTTTAGGAAAATTTTCTCTGCAGTGTGCCATGCTGTTTAATAGCATTTTACCCACAGCAGAACTTCTTTTAAAATTGGAGACACTCCTCTCAAACCCCGCTGCTGCTTTCTGAACTAAGTTTATGCAATATTCTAAATCCTTTGTTGACATTTCAACATTTATCAAATTTTCACTAGGAATAGATTTTATCTCAAGAAACCACTTTCTTTGCTTATCCATAGGAAGCAGCTCCTCAGTTTTATAATGAAATTGAAGCAATTCAGTCATATCTTTAAGTTCCACTTCTGATTCTGGTTCTCTTGCTATTTTCACCATATCTACAATTAATTCCTCCACTGTAGTCTGAAACACCTCAAGGTCATCCGTGAAGATTGGACCCAACTTCTTCCAAAGTCTCGTTAATGTTGACATTTTCACCTGCTTCCAAATGCTCTTAGTGGCATCTAGCATGGTGGATTCTTTCTAGAAAAATTTCAATTTACTTTGCCCAGATCTATTACAAGAATCACTATCTTATGGAAACTGTAGTCTTACAAAATATAATTCTTAAATAATAAGACTTGAAAGCCAAAAATTACTCCTTAATCCACAGGCTACAGGACTGTATTGTTAGTGGACATGAAAATAACATTAATTTCCTTGTACAACTCCAGCAGAGCTCTCGGGTAACCAGGTGCATTGTCAAGGAGCAGGAATATTTTAAGGAATCTTTTTTTCCTTAGCAGTAAGTTCCAATAGTGGGCTTAAAATATTTAATCAACCATGCTGTAAACAGATGTGTGCTGTCATTCAGGCTTTGTTGTTCCGTCGACAGAGCACAGACAGAGTAGATTTAGTGTAATTCTTAAGGGGGCCCTAGGATTTTCAGAATGGTAAATGAGAATGAGCATTGGCTTCAACTTAAAGGTGCCAGCTGCATTAACCCCTAACAAGAGAGTTAGCCTATCATTTGAAGCTTTGAAGCCAGGCATTGACTTCTCCTTTCTAGCTATCAAAGTACTAGATGGCATCTCCTTCCAATAAAAGACTATTTCATCTATATTGAACATTTTTTGTTTAGTGTAGCCCCTTTGATCAATATTCATGGCTAGATCTGAATAACTTATACATCAGCAACTTCACCTTGCACTGTTATGGTATGAGATGGCTTTTATCCTTAAACCTCATGAACCAACCTCTAGGAGCTTTCAACTTTTCTTCCACAACCTCCTCACCTCTCTTAGCTTTCAGAGAATTGGAGAGAGTTAGGGCCTTGCTATGGATTAGTCTTTGGTTTATGTGAATGACGTGGTTGGTTTGATCTTCTAACCAGACCACTAAAACTTTCTCCATATCAAAAATAAGGCTG
The DNA here is from genome assembly GCF_009761245.1 of Sapajus apella. Taxonomy (NCBI): domain Eukaryota; kingdom Metazoa; phylum Chordata; class Mammalia; order Primates; family Cebidae; genus Sapajus; species Sapajus apella. Next base: position 4,703,566 of record NW_022437033.1, on the reverse strand, counting down.
TTTCACTTTCTCATCATTTGTGTGTTCACTGGAGTAGCACTTTTCATTTTCTTCAAGAAGTTTTCCTTCGCATTCATAACTTGGCTCACTGTTTGGTGCAAGAGGCGTAGCTTTTGATCTGTCTCTGTTTTTAGTGTCCCTTCCTCATTAAATTTAATCATTTCTAGATTTTGATGGAACGTTAGTGATGTGCACCTCCTACTTTCACTTGAACACTTAGAAGTCTTTGCAGTTATTTATTGGCCTAATTTCAACATTGAAATTAGGGGGGCCTGAAGGAGAGAGAGAGCTGGGGGAATGACTGGTTGGTGGAGCCATTAGAATACACACAACATTTATCAGTTAAGTTCTCTTTCTTATATAAGCACATTTCACAATACCCCTAAACAATTTCAGTCACAGTATCAGAGATCACTGAACTTGGACATGAAAACAGATATAATAATAGGAAAAATTTGAAATATTGTGAAAATTACACAAATGTAACGCAGAGACATGAGGTGAGCATATGCTGTTGAAAAAATGGTCCCAGTAGACTTGTCCAATGCAGGATTGCCACAAACCTTCATTTTGTAAAAAAATGCAATTATTTGTAAATGGCAATAAAGCAAAACACAATAAAATGAGGTATGACTGCATCATGTTGTGGTTTTAATTTGCATTTATCTAATAATTTGTGATACTGAGAATTTTTTTATGTAGCTGCTATTTGAATGTCTTCTTTTGATATTTTTCTGTTTGAGTTCTTTGCTCACTTTTAAATCCAGTTATTTGTTTTCTTGATATTTAGCTGCCTTAGTTCCTTATGTATTTTACATATTAACTCCTTATCTGATGAACAGCTTTCAAATATTTTCTATCATTTCTGTGGGCTCTCTCTTCATGCTGCTGATTGTCTTCTTTGCTGTGTAGACGCTTTTTACATTGATGAAATTCCACTTGTCTATTTTTCCTTTTGTTGCCTGTGTTTTGGAGGTTGTATCAAAAAATCATCATTCAGACAACTGTTTTGGAGTTTTTCTCTTGTGTGTTTTCTACAGTAGGTTTTAAATTTCAGGTCTTACATTGAAGTCTTTAATCCATTTTGAGTTAATTTTTGTATATGGTCTGAGATAAGGATCCAATCTTATTCTTCGTCATGCAAGTAACTAGTTTTTTCAACATTATTTATTGAAGGAAATGTCCTTTCCTCATTGTGTGATCTTAACACCATTGTAAAAGTCTACTGACCATAAATGTGTGGGCTTATATCTCAGGTGTTTATCCATTCAATTTGTCTATGTGTCTGTTTTTATGCCAGTACAATATGGTTTGGATTACAATTGTTTTATATTTTGAAATCAGGGAGCGTGATGCCTCCAGCTTTGTTTGTTTCTCACCAAATAATTGTTTTGGCAATTTAGGTTCTTCTTTGGCTCTATATAATTTAAGTTTTTTTTTTCTATTTATGTGAAAAATTCCATTGGAATTTTGATAGTGATTACATTGCATCTGCAGACCACTTTGGGTACTATGAGCATTTTAACAATATTAAGTCTTCCAACCCATGATCACAATGAAAAATTGAAAGCTTTTCATCTAAGATCAAGGGAAGACAAGGATACTCACTCTCATCAGGTCTTTTTAACATAGTACTGAAAGTCCTAGCAAGAATAACTAGGCAAGAGAAAGAAATAAAAGGCAACCTAAAAGGAAATGAAGAAGTAAAATTATCTGTTTTTGCTGATGACGTGATCTTCTATATGGAAAACCATAGACTTTACTAGAAACTGGTTTGAACTGATAATTTCATAATACTAGCAGAATGCAAGAATAACACATAAAATTCGTAGGGTTTCTATACACTAATAATAAACCATCCACAAAAGAAATTAAGAAAACAACCTCAATTACAATAGCAACGGCAACAAAAAACATTTAGGTGTAAATTTAACCAAAGAAGTGTAAGTCCTGTTTATAGAGAACTATAAAACACTGATGAACCAAATGGAAGAAAACACAAATACCTGGAAACATATCCCCTTTTGTGCATTAATTTTCATGGATGGTAAAATGTAATTAGCAGATAACATCTCTGATTTCACAGATATTACAGCTTAAGATAAAACAAAATTCAGTAGGAAATGTGGGACAATTTATAGCATAGTGATAAGTAAACAATAATATGGATGGTATAAGAGATATGGCAAGTAGCCTGTAGGTGTCCTGGGAATGATTAAGGTCTGAGCAACGCTGTGTTACACTTTGCTGCCTTAACCATGAAATGAACCAAAAGAAAGATATTTTAAACACCCATCTCATTCTGGTTGACACACTTATCATAAAACATTTATTAAACAATACAGGATATTTAATTTAATATTTGTGGAGACTCCCTTACATGCTAGGAATTAAGCTAGGTACTGGATGTACAAAGATTAATAAACTATTATCTCCCCTCATTAAGCTTTCAGTAAAATCCTCAAAGACAGCTGTAATCAGTCACATATATTGTAGATGCAATCTTTTTTAAAAAATTAATTTTTGGACATTTCTGCCCACCAATCCTAGCCGTGTGTTTCCAAATAACATCGTAAGTTTGTTTTATACCGTATTGTGTGTCCATTTCTTCTTCGCCTTAAAATGGCAATTTTGATGTAAGTTATTTCAGCTGTGCCTTTCACACGATCAAAGGTCAATTGTCAGCTCTGATAAAAAAGGATGTTGTTTCTTTGCATATGTGATATTGGCTTTAAAACAAGGAGGCCCGAGAGCCAGATAATAGGCAACTCTGTGCCCTACAAAGAGCAAAGATTGTAAGGCACTTCAGCGTTCTGCTAGTAAAACTTACGTAAGGTCTTGGTGACTAAAATTATAGGTATTTAGAATGTCAGGAAAGGGAAAAACTTATTATGGTAAAATAGCACAACGTTTGACTTTCTGTAATGGTTATGAGGATTTTTTTCCTTGCTTAAAATAACATGATTTTATGAGCTTATAATATCTGCTGAGAGTTAAGAGGAGTGCTGCATTTTGCAGTTCATTAAGTGTCAATTACGTAAGTATTTCTTGGGTGAAGCATCATTTGAGTTTTCCTCCAAAAGTAAAACTGACAGTTTTTCTCTATCAGTTTTGTTAATATTTTCTCAATTATGTGATTGTAAAGTACATAATTACTCTTAGTTATTATCATGAGTGTTCATTTTCATATATATTAACAATTTTACGTCTGAAAAAAGTTTTATAAAAGAGCAATAGAGACATCTGTGTATTATAAGCTGGAATTAGCATTTATGAATAGTTGTTTTTTTATAGTTTTTTTTCAATCCCATCTTAATCTAAATATGCATTAACATGAATTAATTTAGTTTTCAGTGGAGAACACGTTAAGCAATGGCTGTAATTCTGTTAGTTACATTTTCAGATAGAAAGTGATTGAGAAATGATGGGACCCATGATGGTTGAATCTTGCAGTAAACACCGAATACTCCCATGGCTTTCTCTGAAAATTATTTAGAGCTGGAGAGGGTAGAGGGGGAGGGGCTAGTGTTTCCTCAACAAATGAATGTAGTTCAATGAACTTAAGCATCCCAGTTGGATTCAATCAGGAGACAGAAACCACAGTAATTTTGGAGCTTAGAGGCAATAATAACTGGTACAATAGATACTAGCTTTCACCACCTTTGGGACCTTGGTTCATCTGCTTCTCTCCTCACCCTTCTCATTCCATTGTATTTGAATACAGCAGTGCGAATGAACCTATTAAAATGAAAATTAAGTCATGTCATTCTTTGCAAAATTTTCTAGTGGCTCCTATTTCACTCAGAAAAAAATGCTAAAATCTTTAAATCTATCAAGTCACACACAGCCTGTCTCTCTTTGCCTCCATGACCTCGCTTTGTACGTCTCCTTCCCTCACTCATATGCTGCCTCAGCCACAATGATACTCTTGCTGCTCCTTAAACATGCCAGGCAGCCCCTCCTTCAGACCTTGTCACTTGGTGTTTCCTCTCCCTAGAGAGCTCTTCCCTGAGAGAACCCAAGGTTTGCTCCTTCGTTGCCTTTACTAAAATGTCACTTTCTTAGTGAGGCATGCCATGGGCATCAATCTCATATTGCAACTTGCTCTTAACCTTTCATATCCTTCTTTTACACGTTTCTTTTTTCCCCTCCACACCTGAAATTCTACATACCCATAATCAGTCATGCTAGGATTATACTAGTACCTATTTCTCAGAGATATTGTGATGATTCAGTGATTATATTATATATAATTATATACACATTATATATATAATATAAATATATTATATATTATATTATTATATATATCTATATTATATAATATATATATTATATATATTTATATTATATGTATATATAATACGTGTGTGTGTGTGTGTGTGTGTGTGTATCTATATACATGGAGTGCAGTCAATGAATGTTAGTTACACATAGCCACAAGCCCTATGAATGATGACTTACGAAAAACTGTGTGCGAACCTCAGAGACATCTTTTTCTCCTAGATTAAAGGCCAGGCCTCATCCTACTCTGAAATTTGGCCCAGTGATCGTCTTGTCCCACACTCAAGTATAGGCTCTCAAGATCTTAACCTTATGAGGACAAGAAGAGGAAATTAAAGGAAAACATAAGGAAAAATGTACCACAGGAAATAGTGGATATTTGTTCCATATAACGCTCCGACTAGAAATTTCCAAAGAAGGCTCACCAATAGGAGTTGGCCAAGGATATAGTGATGCCATGTTCCAACTATAGGGCTTGACAGAAGAACATAAATAAGTATTGACCATATAATAGAATGAACAGCCATTTGAGATGCTGGGTCCAAGTGCAGGCACACACACCATGCCTCCAGAGGCACCTACACAACCTGTTTCATTTTTTGCACCATTCTCAGCTATCCACATGAGAAACTTCAGGCATCTTAGACCCCTTCCTAAGTTCCCCTGCCTCTCTCCCTGTCCGTTTTCAAGATTAGCACTGCTTCCTTGTGTCACCCCTTTTCCATTCCTGTTGCTCCAGGTCACGTCTAAGACTTTCTCGGTTGAACTACTGCAATAGCAACCTCGCTAGCCTCTCCATCTTTCTAATCTAATACTCATACTGCAAGTTATTTGATTCCTTTTTACAAGTTGATTCTGATATTATGCACTGAGGCTATATTTTATACATTGTTTTATTTATATACTTTGTCATTTATTTCACTCTTCCAGCAACGTTTTGAGCATAGGAATGATAATAGTTTATACTTCAAATGCAGAAGGAAGTTTGGAGAGGTTGAATGGCTAGCTCTAGGTCATGTCTCATGATTTTCCCCACCTCATACCTTCCTCTCATATGTCTTCCTAAAACACAAACCCCTTTGCAAAATGTAATTCTTACTCACTTTTTATGTTTTATTTTCTTTTTAATTGATGCAAAGTAATTGTGCATACTTATAAGATACAGTGTTAGGTTTCTATATATGTATACCTTATGTAATGATCAAATTAGGGTAAATAGCTTATCCATCCTTTTACACATTTATCATTTGTTTGTGATAAGAACATTCAAAATTCTCTCTTCTGGTTGTTTTGAAATATACAATACAATATTATTAATTATAGTGACCCTTCTGTGCAATAGAACACCAGAACTTACTCCTCCTCTTTCTTTTTAATTTTCTACTTGTGACCAATCTCCTCATTCAGCGCCACCCTTTTTAGCCTCTGGTGCCTAGTCCTATAAGATCAGCTTTGGCTGGGCATGGTGGCTAAAGCCTGTAATCCCGGAACTTTTGGAGGCCGAGGCAGGTGGATCACGAGGCCAAGAGATCGAGACTATCCTCGCTAACATGGTAAAACCCCATCTCTACTAAAAACACAAAAAAATTAGCTGAGTGTGGCAGCATGCACCTGTAATCCCAGCTACTTGGGAGGCTGAGGCAGGAGAATCGCTTGAACTTGGAAGATGGAGGTTGCAGTGAGCTGAGATCGAGCCACTGCACTCCAACCTGGGTGACAGAACGAGACTCCATCTCAAAAAAAAAAAAAAAAAGATCAGCTTTAAAAAATTCCACAAATGAATGAAATCAAGCAGTTTTTGTTCTCCTGGGTCTGGCCCATATCTGTTAAAATAATGTCTTCAAGTTCATCCATGCTGTCAAAGTGGCAGGATTTTATCCTTTTGAATGAATGAATAATATTCCATTATGTGTCTATACTACATTTTCTTTATCCATTCATCTACTGATGGACATTTATGTTGACTTCATATCTTATCTATTGTGAATAGTGCCACAATAAACATGAGAGTGATGATATCGCTTGAAAATGCTAATTTCATTTTCTTTTGATAAATACCCAGTAGTTGTATTCCTGGATCATATTGCAGTTCTATTTTTAGTTTTACTGTTTTTCCATAATGCCTGTAATCATTTACATTCCCAATAACAATGTATTAGGGCTCCCATTTCCCCACTTCAACACCAGCATTTGCTATTTTTTTTTCTTTTGATAATATCCATTCTGAGAAATGTGTGATGATTTCTCATTGTAGTTGTGATTCACAATTCCCTGATGATTAATGATGTTGAACACTTTCTCGTATACTTATTGGCCATTTGTATGTCTTCTTTTGAGAATTGCCTCTCCATGTCATTTGCCCATTTTAAAATCAGATTGTTACTATTGTTTGTTTGTTTTCTATTGAATTGATAGAGTTCTTTAATATTCTGGAGATTAATCCTTTGTCAAATCCATAATTTGCAAATATTTTCTCCTATTCTGTAGGTTGGCTCTTCATTCTGTTGATTGTTTCATTTGCTGTGCAGAAGAATTTTAGGCTTTTTAATTTAATGTAATCCCTTTTGTCTACTTCTGCGTCTGTTGACTGTACTTTTGAGTTCTTCATTTAAAAAATTCTTGGGCAGACAAATGTCTTGAAGCATTTCCTTTATGTTTCCTTCTAGTAGTTTCTTAGTTTCTGGTCTTAGATTTAAGTATTTAATTCATTTTGAGTTGATTTTTGCATGTGGTGAAAGGGAGGGGTCTGGTTTCCCTTTTTTGCATGTGGATACCCAGTTTCCCCAGCACCATTTATTGAAATGACCGTCTGTTTCCCAATGTGCGTTTTTGATACTTTTGTTGATAATCAGTTTGCTATAAGTTTATGAATTTATTTCTGTGTTCTCTAATAATATTATTTTAACATAATAGTATTGTAAAAATAGAAATGTAGAAATATTATTTTCACATATATGCACATATATAATGTAGAAATAAATTATGTAATAAATTATATATTACATAAATAAATTATATGTGTATATGTGTGCATACGTAATATAGAAATAAATATAGAGATAAATTTTAAATTTGTATATATATAAATATGTAAATATATATACACATAAACACACATGTATGCACACATACATTTCCTAACTCAGTTCACTGAGCAGTCCTAGGAGCAGTTACACTACTGTAGCAGTAAGCACATTCAGCATGCAAATCTTGGTTTATAAACACAGTAGTCCCCCCTTATCAATGGTTTATCTTTCCAAGGTTTTAGTTACCCATAAAATATTTTAAAAGAGATGGAGAGGGAGAGAGAGATCACATTCACATAAAGAGTTGTTGTTAACCTCTTACTGTGCCTTATTTATAAATTAAACTTTATTATAGGTATGAATGCATAAGAAAGGCATAGTATATGTAAGGTTTGGTAGTATCTGTGATTTCAGGAATCCACTGGGGATCTTGGAACATATCCTCTATGGAGAAGGGGGAGCTCCTGTACCACTCACTATCCAATAAAAGGAGCCAGAGCCACGTTGAGAAATGATTGCATCTAGGTTTGGGACCAGAAACTAACTAGATGAAACTGGAGCCTTTTTATGGTTCCCAAAACAAGAGAAAGTAATAAAAGAATGCTCTAAGAATGATCAGTGTATGGCTAGTTTTATCTGGGAAATTGAATGGACCATGGAGTACCCAGATATTTGGTTCATCATTATTCTGGATGTGTATATGTGTTTCTGGGTGTGATTAACATTTGAATTTGTAGACTGAGTAAAGCAGATCACCCTACACAATATGAGTGAGCCTCATCCAACCCATTAGTGGCTTGAATACAGTAAAAGGAAGAATAAGGGGAATTTGCTTTCTCTGCCTTACTACTGGCTCTCCAGCTTACAGAGGCCAGGTCATAGAACTTCTCATCATTCATAACCATGTGAGCCAATTAATAAGCTCTCTCTCTCTAGAAAGAGAGACAGAGAGAGCCAGCTTATTAATTGGCTTAATGAGGTTCACATTGGCTAAATCCAGGAAAATTTGAGCATATATATATATATACACAAACACATGCACATATACATAATGGTGATAATGTGTTAAAGTACACTAAACATAGTAATGAATCTTTTCAGATATAAATAAACAAATAGGTAAAAGACAAGGCCCTTTCTTATAGTAATTAGTATGTGTAAAAGGAATGATTAGGTTATAAAATTAGGTTATAAAATCATTTGGCCACCATCACAGAATTAATTAATTCAGGCTAGAAGCATCAACAGCTGCTAAAACTATCAGGTGAAAATGGCATGACGGATAGGATTTTACATAGTTTAATAACATCTTCCCCTCCACCCGCCACACAGACTGATACCTTATGAAGAAGAAAACAAACTTATTCCACACTAGAAGAAGAGAACAGACATCATGTTAATCAAGTGACCAAAACGTGACAGTGCCTTAGGCTGATGAATCAACATCATGTAGCATCTGATAGGGTGACATGAGAACATACCATTACTGGTGATGGTCCAGTAGAAAACGCATAGTTTAGATCTAATCATCGGGAAACTTTAGAAAAACTCATAATGAAACACGTTCTACAAAATGATGTGTCCGTAATCTTTAGAAAATAAAGGACATGGAAATCAAAGAAATATTGAGGTATTATTCTAGATTAAAAGAGACTGGAAGGATATACCAATAGGCTGTGACCTGTGGTTTTGGATTGGATTCTTTTATCATAAGAGATATTATTGAGACAGTTGATGACACTTGAATGGGGTCTCTGGAAGAAGCATATATAGGAGCTCCTTACAACATATTTGCCACCTTTATGTAGGTTTGACATTGTTGGAAATGCAAAGGTTTTTTTAAGGCACCAAAGTAATGGAATAAGTTCACATAGGAAACTGCTTAAGTTTGACTTAGATTCAAGTATTATTTTGAACTCCTACTCTGTGCCAGCCATTATGCTAGTTATAATGATGACTAACATACAATAACGGATAGCGTTCTAGAAATATTTAGCCACGGGCTACTGTGTGCCACACCAGAGTGATCATAGGGCTAAATTGGTTTGTTTCTCTCGGAATACTCATTTTACTGCCGCCTGATCTTCAATATCTGAAAGCAGTTCTATTTGCTTGTACAGTTTACTCATTTACTGTGTGAAAGCAAGCACTCTACCACTTAATCCATCATCCCAAACAGAAATTCTGTGTCATTTTATTTTCTACGAGTATTTGGGGAAGTATTTGACAGTTTCTCTTAGAGTTAAAAATACACTTAGCATATTATCCAGTCATTCTCCTTCTAGATATTTACCCTAGAGAAATTAAGGAATATGACTATGCTAAGATTTATACAGCAGTTTTATTATAATATCCCAAAAGTAAAAATAGCCCGACTGTCTAATGAGAGGTGAATGCATAAAGAAATTGTGGCATATCCATAAAACAGAGCAAAAACTAATGATTTACAGATACTCACACTAATCATATCTCAAAAATATTTTCCTGGGTGAAAGAATCCAGACATAAAAGAGTATATGTGAAATTTACATGGAATTTAAGAACAGTTAAAACAAACCTATAATGACAGAAAGCAGGTGAGTAGCCAAAGAGGGAGCACTTTTTGGGATAATGTGAATATTTTGTGTCTTGATTGTGATGGTGAGTATATGGCTAGTATACATTTGTCAAAATGCATTGAACTGGTCACTTAAAATAAGTGTATTTTATTTTATATAAATTATACCTCAATGAATCTTATTTAAAAAGAAAAGCAAATAGCTTAGTAGGCCTCCCAATAAGAACAAATAAAATCACTCCACATAGGCAACTGTGAATTTAGAATTTCAGATTCAACTATCATTTGTTTAGCTCTTACTACACTCAAGGCATTATGATAACCACAATTATGACCAACATTTACTGAACATTTGCTGTGTGCAGGTATTGTGGTAAATGCTTTCCATGAATTTCTTCTTTCAACAAATATTTTTTAAAGGGTTAGAACACAGCTTATGAATTAATGGTGAAAGACAACTTGTCGATGAAAAGGAAAGCTGGTTAAATTTTAATCTAAACTTTCAGTTCAGGGCACTCTCCTAGTTAAAACATGTTTGTGCATCTGTCAGCACACACACTCACAAACATACCCATTCATATATAAGCACGTGCCGTTCTTGGCTGGCTGCCTTTCTTGTACACACACTCCACAGTTGTTGGCCCAAGATATTCCTGGTTACCCCTGCAAATCCGCAAATGTATTTGGCCACGTCCTCTCCATTCCTAGCACATACTCAGAAGCTTCACACAAGTATACTTTGTACACAGCCACTACACATACGTCTTTCACCTAATTATTTTTCCCTCCTCCTACCAAAAATTATTTTGCTGCACAGAGCCAAAACCTGTAGGCATTGTGTAGCACAGAAATAGCCTGAATCTCACGACAATTGGGAAAACTCTCAAATGAATTCCGTCTATTAAATTTTTATGGGTTGTCTGCTGTGATAGGCCCTGGAATTCAGAGATGAATGAGATTGAATTTGTGGCTTGAATGAGTCCATCAAGCAGTGAGTACTTAAAGGTGAACATCATAACTGTTACTAGCCTGTTGCCCACCATACTTTTTGCTATCCTTAGAGAAACATTGTTGGGCTTTCTGGTCTTCAGATTGTAATTCTCTGTTGTAGAGCAGGCTGTTGTTGTGAACTAGTGTTAATTCCATTTGGCACCAGTGTGTCCAAGCTGGAGGTACCTCCTAAGATCATCTAGGCCAATGCTGCTCAATATGCGTCCATGGACTAGTCTTGGACTGTCATCTGTACACAACGTACTTAAGTGCAGAGTATGAGTGTAAGCACTTAGGAAGTTTTAAAGCAATTTGGCACTGCAGTGACATCCAAGATTGTGATTTTGTGTTTTGCAAAAGTATTGGTCTTGATGTATTGTGATTAAAAAGTCTTCACTATAGGTAGTTTCTTTCTCATGTCACACCTATGGGAACTAAAATTCAGAGTAAAACATGACCTGCCCAAGGGATCCTGACTCTCTGTTCAGGAAAGTTGCCTATCATGCTCTAAAATTTATTTTTGAACTCATCAGAGGTAGAATATCTTATCAATATCCAAAATTACTAATCATGGCTACCATTTGAAGATTACTGCTTATGTGTCAGCCATTGTATGAGGGAGTATTAACACATTACACATTATTGCTATTCCTTACAACACATTGGATGTACTGTTATCACCATTTTGCAAATCCGGAAATTGAAGCTCAGGAAGGTAAATCAACTTGTCCCAATGTCACCCAGGAAGTAAGTGGTAGAATGGGGATTCAATCATAGGTCTGTTAAGATTTGAGCTCTTATCCACTATGTTATGTACGTATTACTTTAGTGAATCTTCAAAATATTCTATAGCATAGAGATTATTATTAATCCCATTTGACAGTTAGAGAAATGAAAGCTCAAAGAGATTAAATGACTTTCCTAAGACCATATAGTGAGTAAGTGATAAAGCTGGATTTAATTCATCTGTTGGCTTTAAAGCTGACAAACTTTCCCAATATGCTGCACTAGTTTAAAATTTTCAAGTGAGAAATGTGAGTCAGTTAGTAGAATATTGTTCTCTTGGTATTGTAGCATATTGGTTTCATGGGAAAGGTCACAAGGCCTGGAGAGGGTGGAAGTCTAATCTGGGACTTATACCAAGGCCTGAGTCCCATCTTGTTGGTACATACTTAGATTGAGTATATATCAGTGTGTCACTAGTGTGAGCTATAGCTCATGCTGAATGTTTAACTCCTTTTCTGTAGCCAAATCTTCTTGAAATGTTCTATTATTATTCTGGACTCTCTGTCCAGGCAGATGCAGTGATCATACCTTTGCCTGGAATTATCTTTTCTACCTCTTCACTTAGCTAATGCTTATTTATAATTCAAATACCAGTTTTCAATTGTATTTCCTTAATCTTCTGATATCCTCAAAGAAGTCAAACATCCTTAGTATGCACCTTCATAGCATACTAAAATTTTTTGTACCATTCCACATAATTGTAAAGAATTGATTAGACAATTTCTGTTGTCCCGTTCCCTTAGAATGTAAGCTTTGAGAGAGCAGGTGCTCTGTCTTTCTCACTCTTGCATCTCCAATTCCTAGCACCCTGTCGACGATGCAAGACTCAATACTTTTGTTTTTGAAATAAAATAACGGAATTCTTATGCAACCATGACTGTCATTTTCTCTGTATTGAATTAGACGCGGATCACCCAAACTTTCATGATCATAACAATTACCTGTACTTACTGCTAAAAGTATAAATTATCAATAAATTATTAGGCAGAGAAGCCTGGAGATGGTTTAGACATCTCTATTTTATTCTCCCAGCACACTAGTTGATTTTCATGACCTTGTAAATTTGGGAAACACAGATATTAAATCTGTGTCTTTTTTTGAGTATTAGCTGTCATTTGGGTCTTTAGCTTGGTTAATTCTGTTCTCGAACCTAGTACTGAAGTATTAAGTATCTAAATGTCTTATATTGAAGAGGACACTATCTACAATGTTCTACTTGCAGTTCTGATCACAGCACCGACTCCCCCAACTTGTTCAATTGTCTGCCATGGATCACCACTGAGGATGGAATGAAACGCAAAGCCATTATCCTGGCATTGAGAGACTTCTTGGATCTGACCCAAAGCTCCTTTCCCATTGCCCCTGTTCACATGATCTCTGCTTCATGTGCATAAAACCACTTTCTACTATTCCCCATGAAAACCTCACAGTCCAAATCTTTTGATTTCAGTTGTGGTATTCTTGTAGATTAAAATGTCTTTTTCCCTTTTTCCTTCAAATACTACCTGTCATTTTTTTTAATTTTTAAATGAGTTTTTATTTTTAATTTTTATGGGTACATAATAGTTGTATATATTTACGGGGTACATGTGTTGTTTTGATACAGGCATGCAATATGAAATAAGCACATCATTGAGAATGGGGTATCCGTTCCCTCAAGCGTTTGTCTTTTGAGATACAAACAATCTAATTACGGTTTTATTTTAAAATGTACAATTAAGTTGTTATTAAATATCATCACCGTAGTTGTACTATGAAATAATAGGTCTTATTCATACTTTGTATTTTTTTGTACCTATTAATTATTCCCAACTTCTCCTCACTCCCCTCCCACTACCTTTCCCAGCCTCTAGTATCCGTCCTTTTATTCTTTGAATCTATGACTTGAATTGTTTTGATTTTTTAATCCCAGAAATAAGTGAGAACATGCCATGTTTGTCTTCCTGTGCCTGACTTATTTCACTTAATATAATGACCTCCACTTCCATACACGTTTTTGCAAATGACTGGACCTCATCCTTATTTACGGCTGAATAGTACTCCATTGTGTATATGTACCACATTTTCTTTATTCATTTATCTGTTGATGGACAGTTACGTTGCTTCCAAATTTTAGCTATTGTAAACAGTGCTGCAGCAAAGAGGAGGGCAGATATGTCTTTGATGAGCTGCTTTTCTTTCCTTCGGATATATACTCAGCAGTGGGATTGCTAGATCATATGGTAGATCAAGTGTTTGTTTTTTGGGTGAACCTCCAAATTGTCCTCTACATGGTGTACAAGTTTACATTTTCACCAATTCAGTTCCCTTTTCTCCACATCCTCTCCAGCATTTTTTATTGCCTGTCTTTTGAATATAAGCCACTTTAACTAAGGTAAGATAATATCTTATTGTAGTTTTGATTTGATTCTCTATGATGATCAGTAATGTTGAGCACTTTTGCATATGCTTGTTTGGCAATTATATGTCTCATTTGGAAAATGTCTATTCATTTATTTTGCCTGTGTTTTTGGTTCTTCCTTTTTAAATTTTTAAACGTTACATAGGGGTGTATGTGATCTTTTACCCATTTTTGATTGGATTATTAGAATTTTTCCTGTAGAATTGCCTTCTTTATATATTCTTATGATTAATCCCTTGTCAGATGAATGGTGTTCAAATATTTTCTCTCATTCTGTGAGCTGTCTTCACTTTGTTGAATGCATCCTTTGCTGTGCAGAAACTTTTTAACTTGATGGGATGCCATTTTTCCATTTTGCTTTGCTTTCCTGCACTTGCAGGGTATTGCTCAATAAATTTTTTCCCAGAGAAATGTCCTGGAGATTTTCCCTAATGTTTTATTGTAGTAGTTTCATAGTTTGAAGTCTTAGATTTAAGTTTTCATTTCACTTTGATTTTATTTTTGTATGTGGAGAGAGATAGGGGTATAGTTTCATTCTTCTGCATATGGAAATACAGTTTTTCCAGCATCACTTATTGAAGAGACTTTCTTTTCCCCAGTGTATATTCTTGGCAAAATTGTTGAAAATCAGTTCACTGTAGGTGTACTTCTTTTTGGGTTCTCTCCTCTGTTCCATTAGTCAATATGTCTGTTCTTATGCTAGTACTGATATGGTTTGGCTCCATGTCACCATTCATACCTCACCTTGAATTCTAGTGATAATACCCATGTCAAGCACAGGACAAGGTGAAGATAATTGAATGATGGGGGCAGTTTTCTCCTTGCTTTTCTTGTAATAGTGAGTTCTCCTGAGATCTGATGGTTTTATAAGGGACTTCTCCCTACCCTTGGCACTCACTCTGTGCTGCCGCCCTGTGAAGAGGTTGCTTCCACCACCATTGTAAGTTTCCCCAGCCTAGTGGAACTGTGAGCCAATTCAACCTCTTTTTAAAATAAATTACTCAGTCACAGGTATTTCTTCATAACAGCCTGAGAGTTGACTAATGTAGTAAATTAGTACTACCTAACGGAGTGCTGCTATAATGATACCGGAAAATGTGGAAGTGACTTTAGAGCTAGGTAACAGGTGGAGGTTGGAACAGAAGACAGGAAGATGTGGGAAAGTTTGGAAATTCCTGGAGACTTGCTGAATGATTTGGCCAAAACGCCGATAGTGATACGGACAATGAAGTCCAGGCTAGGGTGGTCTTAGATGGAGATGAGGAAATTGTTGGGAACTGGAATGAAGGTGATTCTTGCTATGCTTGCTGTGCTTTAGGAAAGAGGCTGGTGGCATTTTTCCCCTGTCCTAGAGATCTGTGGAACTTTGAACTTGAGAGAGATGATATAGCATATCTGGTGGAAGAAATTTCTAAGCAGCAAAGTGTTCAAGAGGAAGAAGAGAATAAAAGTTTGAAAAATTTGCAGTCTGACAATGCAGTAGAAAAGAAAAACCCATTTTCTACCGAGAAATTCAAGCCTGCTGCAGAAATCTTCATAAGTAATGAGGAGCTGAATGTTAATCACCAAGACAATGGGGAAAAATGTCTCCAGGACATGTCAGAGATCATCATGGCAGCCCCTCCCAATACAGGTATCAAGGCCTAGGAGGGATAAATGGTTTCCAGGCCCCCCTGCTCTATGCAGCATCCAGGCATGGTACCCTGTGTCCCAGTTGCTTTAGCTCTAGCCATGGCTAAAAGAGGCCAAGGTACAGCTTGGGCCATTGCTTCAGAGGGCACAAGCCCCAACCTTTGGTGGCTTTCATGTGGTGTTGGGTCTGGAGGTTCACGGAGGTCAAGAACTGAGGTTTAGGAATCTCCACTTAGATTTCAGAGGATGTATGGAAACACCTGTATGTTCAGGAAGAAGTTTTCTTCAAGAGCAAAGCCCTCATAGATAACCTCTAGGGCAGTGTAAAAGGGAAATGTGGGATGCCTGCCCCACATAGAGTCCCCACTGGGTCAGTAAAAGCTGTGAGAAGAGAGTCACCATCCTCCAGACCCCAGAATGGCAGATTAATTGTCAGCTTGCATTGTGCACCTGGAAAAGTTGCAGGCACTCAACACCAGCCAGTGAAAGCAGTCAGGAGGGGGCAGTACCCTGCAAAGCCACAGGGGCAGAGCTGCCCATGTCCATGGGAGCCCACCTCTTGCATCAGTGTGACCTGGCTGTGAGAGATGGGGTCAAGGGAGATCATTTTGAAATTTTAAGGTTTAATGACTTCCCTATTAGATTTCGGACTTGCATGGGGCCTGTAAGCCCCTTTCTTGGGGCCAGTTTCTCCCATTTGTAAACGGTGTATTTACTCAATGCTTGTACTCCCATTGTGTCTAGGAAATAACTAACTTGCTTTTGAATTTACAGGCTCATAGGCAGAAGGGACTTGCCTTGTCTTGGATAAGACTTCTGTTCTCATGATAGTGAGTTCTTTTGAGATCTGATGGTTTCATAAGGGGCATTTCCCTTTGCTTGGCACTCCTGCCTCCCTGTGAAGAGGTGCCTACTGGCATGATTGTAAGCTTCCTGAGGCCTCCCCAGCAATGCAGAACTGTGAGACAATTAAGCCTCGTTTCTTTATAAATTATCTAGTTTTGGTATTTCTTCATAGTAGCATGAGAATGGACTAATACAAGCGCCATGCTGTTTAGGTTACTATAGCTCTGTCTGTAGTAGAATTTCAAGTCAGGTAATGTGATTCCTCTACTATTGTTCTTTTTGCTTATGATAGCTTGGGTATTCTGGTTCAATATAAATTTTAAATTTGTTTTCTATTTCTGTGAAAAGTATCATTGGTATTTTGATACAGATTTTATTGAATCTGTAGATTGCTTTGGATAGTATGGACATTTTAACAATATTGATTCTTCTGATCCATGAACATAGAATATTTGTCCATTTTTTGGTGTCCTCTTCAGTTTTCTTCATCAGTATTGTATAGTTTTTGTTATAGAGATCTTTCATGTCTTTGGCTAAGTTCATTCTTTGGTGTTTATTATTATGTGTGGCTACTGTAAGTGGATTAAATTTTTCTTTTTCAGATTATTCACTGCTGGCATATAAAAATGCTACTGATTTTTGTATGTTGATTTTTTTACCCAGCATCTTTACTGTACTTATCAGTTCTAATAGTTTTCTTGTGGAGTCTTTAGGTTTTTCCAAATATAAGATCATATCATCTGCAAAAAAGGATAATTTAACTTATTCCTTTCCAGTTTGGATGACCTTTATATCTTCTTTATTGTGTTCCACAACTTAGAGGAAGGCTTCAGTTCTTCCTTATTCAATGTGATACTAGTTGTGGGTCTGTCATATGTGACTTTAAGTATGTGGAGGTATGTTCCTTCTATCCCCAGATTTTGAGGGCTTTTATCATGAAGGAATGTTACATTTTATCAGATGATTTTTCAGCATCAATTGAAATAATTATATGGTGCTTTACCCTTCATTCTGCTGGTAATGACTTTGGGAGTATTCCCTCCTCCTCTATTTTTTGGAATCATTTAACTAGGATTGGTATTAGTTCTTTAAATGTTTCATAGAAGCCAGCAGTGAAGCCATCAGTTTCTGGGCTTTTTCTTTTTTTCTGAGAGACGTTTTATTATAGCTTCAATCTCATTCCTTATTATTGGTCTGTTCAGGTTTGGAATTTCTTCATGGATCAATTTTGGTAGGTAGTATGTCCAGATAAATTTTTTCATCTCTTCTAGATGTTCTCATTTATATGTGTATTGTTTCTCATAGTAGTCACTAAGCATCCTTTGAATTTCTTCATTATCAGCTGTAATGTCTCCTTTTACACTTCTGATTTTATTTCTTTGGGTCTTCTTTTTGGTTAGTCAGTCAGGCTAAAGGGTGTCAATTTTGTTTAGGTTTTCAAAAAAACAACTTTTTGTTCCATTGTTTTATATATATTATATATATATTATAAATATATTTATATATATTTATAATATATATATAATATATAATATATATATAATATATAATATATATATAAAAATATATATATATTTCATTTCAATTTCATTTACTTCTTCTCTGATGTATATTATCTCTTTTCTTCTACTAATTTTGGGTTTTAATTGCTCTTGCTTTTTTATTTCTTTAATATGCAACGTTAGAGTGTTCATTTAAAGTATTTCCCCTTTTGTGACGTAGACAGAGCTATAAACACTTCCCTCTTAGTACTGCTTATCCTGTATCCCATAGGTTCTGGTATGTTGTGATTCCTTTATCATTTATTTCAAGAAAATTTTCAACTTCATTCTTAATTTCTTTATTGACCTACTAGTTGTTCAGGAGCATATTGTTTAATTTCCATATGTTTGTGTGGTTTCTAAAATTTCCCTCATTATTTATTTTTAGTTTTATTCCATCGTGGTCAGAGAAGATGTCTGATATAATATCAACTTGTTGACGATACTCAATGTATGATCTATCCTGGAGAATGATCCATGTGCTGAGGAAAAGAACGTATATTCTGTAGCTCTTGGATGAAATGCTCTGTAAATATCTATTAGATCCATTTGGTCTATAGTGTAGATTAAGTCTGACGTTTCTTTGTTGTTATTTGTCAGGAAGATATATCCAACGCTGAAAGTGGAGTGTTGAAGTCTCCAACCCTAGTCTAATGTCTCTGGGCCTAGTTTAGCACTAGGACTTGCTTATGATTTGCTTTCTTTATGGCCTTGATGGCCTTCCACGCTTACTTGAAAACACAGAGCTCTATAGCTCTAGGTTGTGAATTTTCCAGGCACCCGAGGTCTGACCACTGGGGTAGATTTCACTCTGGATAGAGTGTGTTTAAATGCTCCTTCAGTGGGTGGGCATCAGCTGAGTTTGGTTCAGTTTTCCTTTCTGCTCTAACAGGACAGCACTGTGTTCAATGTCTCACAATTACTGTGTTCTGCCTCCACCAGTGCCCAGAGATGTTCTCTGTACCATGTTGCCACTGCTGCAGGAAGAGGGCATCAGCAATTCCAGACTGTTTTTTCTATCCCTTCAGTGCCTCTGTCGGTCATATGAAGTAAAACAAGGACTGTAAGTGCTTTGCTGATGTTTGGTTCATATGAATGTGTTTTTTTTGTTGTTGTTGTTTGTTTTTTTTCTGTGTAGATAGTTGTTAACTTGGTGGCCTTGATTGGCTGAGGGTGTGGGGAACCTATCAATGAAGCTTTCTATTCCACTGTCTTGCTCCACCTCCTCAGACTTATTTTTCAAAGTAATGCTTTTTAGATCCAGCTTAATATCACTTTCTTTACACAGCCTTCTGTGGCTTCCCTTTCTTCTTACCTCTTCTCACATTGCATATTGGTTTTAAACTCTTATCTTATTCACCTTTTTATCATAGTTTTTGTGCCTCTATTTTATCACTCCTTTTAGGCTCTGAGAAACTAGAAGGCTAGATGCATACTTATTTCCAAGTAACTTTGGTCTCCTGTCCCTAGTAGGAACCAGGTCTTAGTTTACAATACTTCTTCTCCAGATCTCCAGCACCATCAAGAAAGCAGACACCATTAGATAGAGATTTTCTCAATAATTTGACTCCCACCACCTCCAGTCCTATCAAGGGCTTCATCATCTTTTCCTTTTGTCTAGAAAAATAGGCATGCCTACTACTTTCTAAAGTGAACCCTCAAAAAAGCTCTTTGAACATCTTGATGAATGAATAAATTAATTCATCGGAATAGCCAGGGTCATTCTATGATAAAAACGAAAACAAATCCCAGTGGCTTAACACATCAAGAGTTTGTCTTTCGATCATGCTACATGCAAAACATGGCTCAGCAGGGGCTTCTACTCCTGGCCACTCTAGGCCCCAGGGTGATGGAGACATCATCTCAATATGTGCTTCCCAGATCACTGTGGCAATGGGAGGAGAACATAGTCAGCTATGCCCTGTTCTGAAAGCTTCCACCTAGAAGTGACACACCCACACATATTATTTCCATTATACCTCAGTTCCACTTGTATTTCATTGACCAAAGCAAATCACGTGGCCATGCCTAATTTAAAGGGAAGCACTGAAGTATAATCTGTCATTTACCTGAAAAAAAAGACAAGAATTGAAATATTTGTGAACATCACTAATGATAACCAAAATATATGTATACAATATATTGCAAAGAGACTTTTATAGCATGACTTTAATTATCTTCCTTAATTCTCTCCTGGTTAAAGGTTACACATTATTTTTCTTTCCTTGGCTCATTAAGATGATGCATACATTTGAAAAAAAAATGAAGTCATCTGTGTCACTGCGTGGATGCAAGAAAGTTTGTTATAGACTGGCTCTTGTTTCGGTATAGAGTCCAGATGGTTTCTCAGATTTAAGACACTGAAAGAGTAGGAGCAAGCCAAGTTTGGGAAGTGTAAGACTCAGTTATTTAAGGGGACATTTAATTACACTTAATAATTTGCAATTCAGTGCCTGACGTTCCATGCAGATAACATCTGCGTTCTTGTAAAAGATATATCAGAAACAATACCCCCAGTGACACTTTTTGGAAAGAGATTTTAAAGATCATCCAGGTAGCTAATAAGTAACCCTTTGTTGTGGAAAACATTTAGGTTCAGTCCCTGACTCCATTCTGACTTGATGTTCCATGATTGATACTGTCACTTAACCTCTTCCACATCATTTGTCTGCCTGCAAGAAGGAAATAAAGACGTAGTAAGTGCAACATTGGAAAAGAGAGCCCTTGAGGATGGTGAGCGTCAGCTGATGTATATTAGTAGGATCTTGAAAATGTATGCCTTTTGAAAGTGTGCATAAGATAGAGAAAGCATCTATTTGGAATCAGAAAGACGTCACTTTTTAGAAGATTCAGCAACTCTTAAAATTGTCCTTTAACTCAGTATACATTTTTTTGCATTTAAAACTAGTTTAAAATTTTAATTGCATATATTTAAGATATACAACATGATGTTTCAATATGCAATGTGTTAGACAGAAAGAACATACTTCAGGATCTCACTTACACGTGGAATCTTAAACAAAATCAATGAATCACTGTTTTAACCCAGAATGTTTGCCATAGTGTGTGCAGCTATGTCAAACATTCTAGGTTAAAACATGCTACTTTCATCAATTTCACTTATAATAATAACGTACAGTGACATTGAGTTTCTCACCTCTTTTAGAATTAATCATTAGAATTAATCATAGTTAGCTATATTGTTCTCTGAGTCAATACAACACTTGGCTCTCAAAATGGATAATAACGTCTCCCAGAATTACATATATTTTAATAGAGGTAACTTACCACGGCTTTATCTCCTAATGATTCAGAATTGGGACTCAAATAGTGTCTACTGTGCTATGTGTAATTAATGCATAATCATGTATTTAAGTTAAAGTTATGAATGTGAACTGTTATGATGTCACAAATTACGGTTCTGCCTATTGAATCATCACCTATATTAAATATGAATAAAATGTAGACAGACGGATATATTTACATGATAAATTGAGCAGAAAAGCAAGAATAGTGATAAAACAACCATCATGAGGAGGGGAAGGTTTCTCTTAAAGTTTGAGTTTAAAATGCAATTTTAAATGCTTGACCGAAAAAAGTTTAAATAGCAAAGGGAAGAAGTGCTTGTGTTAAGTGTCTTCATCTGGCAAACTGCAATAACTAACTGCTATCCAGAAAGATCAGATTTTTTGCCCTCGGTCTCATAACTATTAGAGGCAGAAGCAGAAATAGAACTCAGGCCACCATGCTATCTCCTGCGTTCAGTTTCATTTTCCAAACAGGATTGCCAAGTTGTAAACTACAATACCACGTTCCCATGAAAGGACTGTAAACTCAGTGCTTTCGACTGTTTTGGTGAAACAAAGTCCAAGATAGCTGTCGTCTCTATTCTGTTTCCCTTTTAGAAGAGTCCAGGATCAACATCGAGGTTTTCCAAAGGGAGCAGATATACAGTGATATGTCTGATAGGCAATTTCCCCCCACTCCCACTCAATGGCAAGTATAATCCATTAGACATTGGCAGTAAGAAAAATGTAACAATCCATTGAGATAGGAAAGAGGTTATCACCAGTTTGTCCTTGTTTGTCCTTCTTCATAAAGATATAAAACATACCTGATCTACTTTATTTTTGGAGACAGGGTCTTGCCCTGTTATCCAGGCTAGAATGCAGTGGTGCGATCATAACTCACTGCAGTCTCCAGCTCCATGGCTGAAGTGATCCTCTTGCCTTAGCATCCAAATAGGACTACAGGTGTATGCCACCCTGCCCAGCTAATTTTTATTTTTATATTTTGTATAGCCAGAGCTTCCCTAAGTTAGTCTCAAGTGATCCTCCTGCCTTGGCCTCCCAAATAGTTAGGACTACAGGTGTATGCCACCATACCCAGCTAATTGATTTTTATTTTAATTTTTTAATAGCCAGGGCCTCCTTATGCTAGTCTCAAGTGATCTTCCTGCCTTGGCCTCCTAAAACACTGAAATTATAGGTGTGAGGCCAGTGTGTCCAGCCGTGATCTACATTTCTTTTAGCTCAATCTGGGACATGATTTTAAATTTAAGCTGTTGTCATTGGTTTGTTTCAACAAATTTCCTGTGATGGTAGGTTAAAAAAACAATTATGCGAATTCAGAGGCATTTCTGGTCCTCAAATATACAAGGCTTTGTGAGCTGGAGTTCAATTCTCATTTCTGGCTGCATGTTCCATTGTTATTAATAGAATTCATCATTCTCTGCCATGTCATTAAGTGATAAGTGGCATTAAATAATATGAAACTTGGAATACCAGTTTATGTTGTTAGCCAAGACTTTTGCCTAAACAAATAAAAAATAATAAAAATCAATGATTATCTTCTGATCACACTTAAAGACTTAAAGATCAAATCTAAAGAAAACAAAGAGAAATACCTTGGTATGATTTAACCAAGAGAATAAAAAGGAAAATAATGTAATAATGTTTACCAAGCATATGGATGATTCTTGGGGGAAAAAAGGTGATCAACCCATTAAAAGTTTATCAGACATATGTATTTCTTGACAATAAGGCTTATTCAGTAGAGAAATGGCTGGGCCATCTGACATATACATTTTATCCTTATTTGTTTGGACAACTATATACTATAAACCAACTTCCTATTTGGAAAGGATTGGTGAGGGCATCAATGATAAAGGATCTTTATTTCATAGAATTCCAGTGTAAAAGATCATCAGAGCATCAACTATCAAGCTGCATTTCTGGACTTAGGGGTAGTTTTATCTATAGAACAAAGACTTGAAGACAAATATTGAAATGAGATTCTTTAAATATTGGACTATACAGAGGTGAAATGTAGAGGAGGATGTTGGATGCTTGATTGTGCAAAGCACATTTATACCTGATAAATGGAGGGGTGTATTCATCTGTTTCATACTGTTATTTATAAAGGAAAGCAGTTTAACTGACTCACAGTTCAGCATGGCTGGGGAGGCGTCAGGAAATTTACAATCATGGCAGAAGGCGAAGGAGAAGGCAGGAAGGAGAAGTGCTGAGCAAAGTGGGAAAAGTCCATTATAAAACCATCAGATCTCACGAGAACTCACTCACAGTTATGAGAACAGCATGGGGGAAACTGCCCTCATGATTCAATTACCTCCACCTGGTCTCTCCCTTTACGCTTCGGGATTATGGGAATTACAATTCGAGATGAGATTTGGGTAGAGACACAAAGCCTAACCATATCAAGAGGGCACCACGTCCCCATTTCTCTCTACTAGTTGTCACATTCAGATGTATTAATGAAGTCTTGAGGACTTAAAGCCTCTCATATCATTTCAGAAACATATTTCCACAATCTTTGGAAAGGAGTGAAGAAGAACTAACATTTGCTGAGGACTTGCACTTACCTAACACTCTACTGGGATCCTTCCTATACATCAGATACACACAGCAACCCAAAGAGGTAGGTATTACTGTGATCGCCACTTTTCTTGTGGAAAAGCTAATGTAGAGAGAGGTCACTTAACTTTCCTGAGTTAGTAAGTAGGAGAGCTGAGATGTAAATGCAAATGTGAAATCTCCAGAGCGTGTGTTATTCTCACTACTCTTTGCTTCCTGTCTTATTATGTTTGCTTGAGAGGAAATACTTTTAACTAAGGGCAAAAAGGCAGGCATTTAGTTGAACTACCTCTGGTGAGTTTTAAAGAGGATTTCTACATATGGTATTAAAATTTTACTCAATTTCTTGGTTAGCATGTTTAATATTCAGCTCCACGGAACTGAGGTATGCTTGTGGATTAATTATGTCTATGGAGTGGTGAATACTTTTAGAATCGAACGGTTTTAATAGCTAAATTCAGGCATGTCCATAGGCACTGATGCACATACGCGCGCGCACACACACACACACACACACACACACACACACAGAGAGAGAGAACAGATCAAGGGACCTAATTTTATTGAAGGAAACATCAATATTTATGCTTGGTAAAGTGTGTAGACAGAAATTTTCAGTTAAGTAAGCAGAATAAAGCAGCAGAACTAAAACTGATTCTAAACTAGCTTGAATGTTTAAAAATTAATGGAGTTAATAATATAGTTAACTGAAGATTGGGGATAAAAATCCTCTCTGCGTCACTTGGATGGGAAACCTCTCAGCCCCCTTTTTCTAGTTTTTAGTAAGTGAAATGTTTCAGTTATTTATCTTAAACAATTAATCTTCAATTTATAACTGTTCATCTCTATATACTACATTTAAATAAGTGGCTTAAACCCTTGGGCAGCTGCTCACATGAATACATGGTTCAGGTTTCCCTTTCACATAAATCACCCTATATTGTGTTTTACATTGTATTAGTCTGTTTGCATCACTGTAAAAGAATACCTGAGGTTATGCAATTCATAAACAAAAGCTGAATTGGCTCATGTTTCTGCAAGTTGTACAGGAAGTGCAGTGCCAGCATTTGCTTTTGGTGAGGGCCTCAGGAAGCTTACAATCATGGCAGCAGGTACATCATATGCTGAGAGCAGGAGCAAGAGAGAGAGGGGAAAGGTGCTACATACTTTTAAACAACCAGATCTGCCATAAACCAACTGAGCGGGAACTCAAGTCTCACCCAGCGAATGGAGCCAAACCATTAATTAAGGATTCACCCCCATGATCCAACCAGCTTTCACCAGGCCCCACCTCCGACACAGGGAATCACGTTTCAACATGAGATTTGGTGAGAATGAATATCCAAATCATATCAGACACTAAATCACACACCAGTGTGCTTGTTTATCATTTATACCCACCTTTGTTTATCATGTAAATCTATTGAGGACAGCCAAAGTGTTTCATTTGTCACTAAGTCACTAAATAACCAAACTGAGGCTTGGCATATAGTAGATGTTCAGTGTTATGAGCTGATTGAATGCAAAATAGCTAGGATTTACTGGATGGTTTTTGTATGTAACATTATGCTAGGAACTATCCCATGCGGTTATGAGGTACTTTCTATAATTATTCACATTTTACAGATTAGGACATTATGAGTCATAGAGTTCAAAATGTCTAAGTTCACAGAGCAAACAGGTAGCAGAGTGGAGATATGACCTATTAATACAATGCTCTAATCTCAAAGCCCTTGACCTTCAATATTACAATAATGCCTCTGATATTTGAATTTCCGCTTCCAAGGAAAATGGAGACCTGAGGCAGTGTAGCAAAGATTGGGCCTGTTGCCACAGGAATCTTGGATAAGGTATAATTTTTCCTGAGGCTAGAGCATAAGAAACCATGGAGATTCTATCTAAGAAACATTACCCTGGACAAATGGTGATAGAGATTGGCAGACTGTCCCACTCAGCCATAGGACTGAACGGGGGAGGAAGAGGGTGACTCCAAATACAAGATCCTGCCAAGGGAGCTGGTAAAGAGCAAGAAGCTTCCACACAGAGCTTTGAAGCCTCTGTTTTGAACTAGATTGTTGAACCAGAAAGAGTATCTGTGGCAGGGTATATATTTGTAAGGTTGCCAATCTGCTTAGACAGCTGAGTAAGCATCCATCTATCCAGTCTCATTTATTAAACACCATCTCTTGGTCAGCCACTGAAGATACAGAGCTACTTAGGCCATAGATCCTGGAGCAATGGAGAAGGAGATTCTACATATTTGCACAAACTTTGGTGCACAGTGAATGGTCACACCACCCTGCATCCATGGCTGCCAACTGATAATTGATACTAATAGCGACTTCTCTCATTGAGCATGTAATATGAGGTTGGCACTGTTCTAACAGTCTCTCATGTTTTAAAATCAGTCATCACAATAATGATTTGAGATAGGTCTGAGTAGCATCCTCAGTTTACAGATGAGGTAATGGTGGCATAGAGAAGTAAGGGGATTTGCCCGAGAACAGTTAGTCAAGGTCAGAGACGGGGTTGAAAACTGGGCAGTGTGACTCCAGTGTTTGAGCTCCTAATTTCAACATGTAACTCTGTGCCAATTATTCCCCTAAGTTTTCTTTAATCCAACGATATTTATTCATTCATCACATTTTTATTGAGAATATACTACATGCCTATCATTTGGCTGGGTTCTAGGAATGTAGCAGTAAAGAAGATAGACAAGGCTGTAACACTAATATAAAAGGACTGTTAACTGACCCATGAGATTAGAGAAGGTAATGACACCCCATCTGCCCCTCGCAGGACCCCAACCATGTCCCTTATCTATTGTTAAAAGCTGCACATGCTGCCCAGTAAAAGGCAATGCTGAATCAAGAGAAACTCCATCCACTTTCATGACTCAGACTAACTGGTAGGGCTTTGGTTCGAGTCCCTTCTGTGCTGCGATTGGCTAAAGGATGTATATAATGACACCCAATTCAGCCACTGTATAAAATGGGATTCATACTGGGATATTTGATCTCTGGAACCAAAACATTTGATTTGACAGCAAGCATATTAATTGATGATCTATGGTTTCACTATTGCCCTTAGACAAAAAAAAAAAAAAATGCCCTTTCTTGTTTAAACTAAAGATCATCGGTCTGCACCTCCCTAAGACAGTCTGGATCAGAGTCGGCAGAAGACTAAAAGGTGCGCTTTAAAATAAAAACACATGTCTAGTTGAATTTATATTTTGCTACATTATTATGATAAAAACGTTGAGCAGTTTCATAACATAAAAGCTGAGCTGATTAAAACATTTAGAGAACAAGGTAAACGGGCGTTCAAAATGTTCTTGCTTTCGGGTTCAGTGATGAATAACTGAAAATTCAATTTTTAAGGGTAACAATAGGAAGGATGAAAACACTATGTTTTGAAAACCAGATTTCAGCTGGACTATTCTACAGTGGAATGAATACAGACTATTATCTGAAACAATGTATTTTACTTACTGAGAATCGGTTTCTATATTGCAACTCTCCGTACTTTGACTCATCTTAATCCCCATCTTGACTCTTTTATTCTAGTTTTAATATAAACTTTGTTTTATTGGCTTTGGTCTTAAGAACCACAAATGCTAGAAATCAGTATCATATTCTGGATTAGCCAAAGTGAGTCACCTTTGAATTCCAATGCACAGATTTTGACACGGAGCTCAGGAGAGGGGCCCTGGGAAATTTTATGTTATCCATTCAACATACATTTATGACAGGCCAGGCCTTGTGCTCCGTGGGTTGGGAAACAAAGTTCAGTAATATGGAATCCCTGGCTCAACAAGCTTGCAGTCTAATGGGGAAGTAAGGCACAGTGAGATGACTGTAAGATGGGTGAATCCTGCGAGATACCTGGAGCTGGGTTAATTCCAGCAGGAGTGTTCATCTGTGGCTGATATCCCCAGATGAGGACCATCACAAAACCATCCAGATGGGAGCCATAGGTTAAAGCAGTGGTAGTTAAGGGGACCAGCTTTTGCAAAAGCCAGATCAGTACAAAGGCTCTGTTCTAGGAAGTAAAAGCTATGAGGCCTTGGGCAAGGAATTAAACTTTCGAAGCATCTATTTCTGGAACTGCTGAAGACTTTTATGCAAAGGAAGGATATATTCATATATCTGTTTTAGGGACATTTCTTGAGCATCTGCGTGGAGGGTAGAGGGTTGGAGGAGGCAAGCCTGGAGGCAGGAACAGAGAGGAGAGACCCGAGCTCTGTTGAGGAAATCAATGCCTCCAAATGCAGGCTCTTTTATATGCATTGCCCAGCATCTGGCAATGCTGGTGCTGACAATGATTCACCATATACAGTACTTACTTCAGGTTTGGCAAGTATCCAGGGACAAGCGAGGAAATCTATTCCTCCTCTCTGCTCAGCACACAGGGCCCATTCAGTATCATTCCTTTAGACTACGGCTGGGCTTCTTGCCCTCCAATCCCCGGGCTCCACCAGCCCTTGGGAAATGACAAGCCCTGGGAATCAGAGAGACAGTGCCCTTCCTCATCATGCTCAGCTGCCCTACTGTCTAGGAGATCATGAATTGTCCTGGAGGCAGCGCTGCTTTTAGTGCATTTGCTAGGAGGGTCTCCTGGATGTAAACTCTGTCTGTCCCTAGCCCCCCAACAGGATGTGGGCAGCCTGCATCTCCGCTGGACTGGAGCCAAGATGCCAAAGCACAGCACCTTCAAGCTCCATGCCTCCAGAAGGGCTTGTCCCTGAGCACTGGGACGGTGCTTGTTAGCAAGGTAGATTTTAAAGCAGTTTGCCTTTTTTTTCCAGAGCACTTTTGCTGCTCTATCTTTGGAATTGCTCTTCAGTGACACTAATAGCAAAAATAAGGCTTACGCCTTTTTGTCTATGGAGGCCATTGAGAAATGCTTTCATAAAGAAACCTGTTTAACTTTTCTTAAACCAGCTTTTTCAATTTATTTGGCATTGAACTCTTTTCCCATACGTCTGATAATAGCTCTATTGAAATGACTTGAATAAATGCTACAGTAATTAATCTAGGAGGGGTAGGAGGGATTCAGAAAGGGTGGTGTCATGGAGAAGGCTTGGTTTGGGGTCAGCTTTGTGCTTTACTATCCACGTGACTGGACAAGTTAGTTAACTGTGTAAGCCTCTGTTGTCTTTTCTGTAAAGCTGAGATAACACTTGGCTAGGCGCTGTGGCTCAAGCCTGTAATCCAAGCATTTTGGGAGGCTGAGATGGGCGGATCACCTGAGGTCAGGAGTTTGAGACCAGCCTGGCTAACATGGTGAAACCCCGTTTCCACTAAAAATACAAAGAAAATTAGCTGGGTGTTGTGGCACCTGCCTGTAATCCTGGCTACTTGAGGGGCTGAGGCAGGAGAATTGCTTGAAACTGGGAGGTGGAGGATGCAGTGAGTCCAGATTGCACCATTGCTCTCAAGCTTGGGTGACAAGAGTGAAACTCAGTCTCAAAAAACAAAAAAAAAAAAAAAAAAAAAAGAACTGAGAAGATAACACTCAATTTGAGGATTGTCATGAGAATTACCTGAGATGCCCTAGGTAGATCTTCCAGTATGTAAGAAATAATTGGTAGTTATTATTCTGCAGTATGGGCAAACATGAATCTTCCCAGCTTCTGGGAATTACTTCTTCTAGTAAATTGTATTCACTCATTAAGGTTTTAGCTGCAAAATCTGCAATTGACCCAAATATGATCTATTTGCAACAGAACAACAATAGGTTTATTTCAGGAGTTAGGGTAGAGGCAGAATATGGAATAGTTTACATTTCCTTCACGAAAACTGGGGCTAAGTGGAAACTCGAAACTGTGCTTTCTAATAATGAACAATGCAGGCATACCTTGTAGAAAAGATCCCTAGTCTTCAAGCCTGTAACATTAGTAGTTAACACATCTTGTCTATTTATTGTTATTTCTATTTTACTACTTACATAGGAAAGTAAGGCACTGGACATAAGCTATGAAGACATTTTGAATAATAAGGAAAGCGGTGTGATTTGGGGGGTCCTTTACATGCCTAAAACCTTTACCCACCTGCTGGCTTTTGCTAGAAATCACATCTCACAAAGCTCATTTTTCCACAGTTGGCTATAGAACTGCTGCATCGATGATGGATGGATGAATGGATGCACGGATGGATGGATGGCTAGATTCTGCACAAAGTTCCAGTGCGGTTACCTTGATAAAGTGTCCCTTCACAGGCAGCGTTCCTTTTCTTGTGTGAAGATATCTGTTTTGTAGCCTCCAACTCGTCTCTTTTCCCAGCTACAGGTCCCCCGTTTCTGCTACTGTCACCACGTGCCAGTCTCAGTCTCCCAATTCTCTGACACCCTGACTGCCTCACCGTTTGAAGCAGCTTCCTTATCCACGAACATCTCTGTTAGGGGAAATCTAATTCACAGCCCATGCTTTCAGAGCTGTCAGATACATGCCATAGACACTGGACTCTCAGAAACTCCTGTTCCACCGGCTCTTGCCATTCTTTTGGAGTTCAGAGGTCAAAGGACAGGAAAGCTCCTAGTTCTGTGGGTGGGAGGGGAGTAAGAGTGGGAATAAACGTCAGCAGATGACACTCCCTGACATCGCTTCCCTTTTCTCAGAAGTGGTGTTTTGTTAGTTGCTTTCCCACAGCTGAACTTGTCATAAAGGAGGTCTGTTCTCCCAGGGCTTGTGAATTGCAGCATCGCTGGGTTAAAAAAAAAAAAAAAAAAAAGAAACCCTTCAAGAATGCAGGGAATCTTGTCTTAATTCATTCCCATACCTAGTCCCTTACTGCAGTGTCAGTTTTCAATCTTATTTTTGATACACCAAAAATTATCAATGCAAAGTCATACTGACATACTCAGATTTCCAATATTTAAATAAACCTTTATGGTAATTAAGTGTAAATTACATTAGCTATATCGGGTTACAGCGCTGCATATCATCCAACTGTTACATAATCTTTTGAATTCTGTCAAAACAGCGTTAGCTTTTTTTTTCCCAAGGAAATCTCCGTTAATATCTTGTGAATATCTAGTCCCCTCAGTGAAATTTTTTGACAACTAATTTTCTAGGGAAGCGAATACCAGTTATACTTGGAGTTGGCTTCGATCCTTTGATCTGGTGATGATGTGGGTGTGAGAGTGGGGGAGGAAGAAGGCTGAGTATAGTTCATTTGGTGATTTATATAGCTCCTTTCACAGGATTAGAGTGAGAATCCTAAAGAAAACAGTATTGTTTGAAGCCATAATAATTAGGAGACTTCTTTTTAACTGGATTAAATTCCAAAGTGATCCCAGTGGCCTGCAAGTCAGAGAGTCCATTTTCATTCTGTGCTTAAGAAGCATTCCTCTGAAGGAGTCCTGCTGATTCTGGAGATTAAGGAAACTTCCTGGTGGTAATTAATTAATTGCATGTAACACTTTAATTTAAAATGAGTCTCTCCAGTTTCAGAATAAATAAAATCCTCTAAACTGTGAAAGGAAAATTAAAATAAATGTTGATGGCCATATTGTCAACCTTGTTTGTGCATATAAGTCCATTTCTTTTGAACTGTCAATACCAATGCTTCCAGGAACATGGCCTGTACATTTAAGAGTACAGCTGAGTCCAAGAACGGTCACTGATCTTAAACCAGGCTTTCATGCTCACCATGTGGATTGCCAGGGTTCCAGTTAGGGCTGGAATGGGGCTTGGCAGATCCATTACCAATAACAGGGCTCAGCCCATGCTGTCCTCTTCTAAACTCAAAAACAGGGCAGCAGCATTTACTTCTTCATCAGGTGAATTCTCTCAAGGACCTCAGACCCTCTGTAGGGAACATCGATCCCTGCAGGGAAGTGGACAGAGCATTTTCATGCTACAAATCTTAACCATTTGGTATGCAAGCTCATTTGTGCATTCTTGTTATTCCTGTGAACCAAATTATCCGAGAAAGCAAAGTTTCTCTTGTCTATTTTCAGGTCCACATGAGTGCTGCCTACAAAGGGGCTTCTCCATCTACTAACTCCTACCCATGCTACAGTTTTGAAGCCTTTCCTGAGCCTACTAGACAGAAGACAAAATTTCATTGGAATTTACTCACTTCAAGAGGTGTCAAGAACAAGCACTTTGCTCTAATTGACTTGGCTCCGGTCTTGGTCCATTTTCAGACTTCTTCTCTAGGCTTTTGGCCTGGTAGACGAGAACATGCAAGTTCTCCTTCTAGACTGTGCTATAAGCCCTCCTATCTTACAACATTGCCTGCACCCACAGAAGAATTAGAAAAGGTCCCCACTGCAGGATACTGGTTAACCAGGAAAGTACTTGAAGCTTCGCTGTCCTTTCTCCAGTTCTCCTTCCCCAAGGTTGCAGACTCTCTGATAATGCCATCATAATTGTCCTTTTTTTTTTTTCCTGCTTGGGCTTGATGCTTGAACTTCGGCCTCTTCTCCGTGACTCTCGGAAGTGCCACAGGATGTGGTGACTGTAGATGTGTCAAGGCTTTAGTCTGCCCAACCACAGTGAGAGGAGGCTGTCCTGAAGCACCCCCTGCAGACCTCTGTTATAACATCATACCACTCATGGAAAGGGACTGGACATTTTTTTGTCCATCTCCTACCATGGCTTAGTGCTTTTTGATGGCCATTGGAACCTGTCACACACTGACCACTATCCCCAACCCTGAGCTGACCAGCAGCTGGGGTATTGCTCTTTCTTCTTCACCACACACATGGCTCTTTGCGTCTACTTATCCAGGTAACTCTCATCCAGACTGAGATTACAGAACTTCCTGGTGGTTCTGTAATTGTAAATGGCTTAGTAGCCCTCGCTCTCAACAGAGCAATTCCTTAAGGGTGGATGAAACTCTTAATCATCTTGCTCCTTCCTCTAATGTCTAGCATGTAAAGGGATTTTAATAGTTTCTGAATGAACTGACTGTGTTGTAGCTGTCCATCGTGACAAAATTCTAGGAGAAAATAAACCACCAAGAGGCAAGAAGGGAGAGTTACATTTAAAATGCAGGTTTATGTCTGAGAATCTGTATGCAGAAAGACTGCCTTGAAATGGTCTTTAAACATGCGGCATTATGGATTTAACATTATGAAGCCTTTCCTTAGAAATTTGACTTGGTTATTATCATTGTCTTCATTCAAATGTGGAAACCCCACATATGCATCCTAAGTAAAAACTATTATGAAATTTCTATCTTTGTAAAGACATTGGGTCAGGTTATGAAGCAGTGGGGAAGAGAGAAAGGCATTCTTAGAGGTCAAGTCAGGATTCATGTTCTTTCTGAGTATATTATCCCTTCTTTTCCAATCAGGCCACCCTCCTTAGTTGCTAGATAGGAGTTGTTGTTTTGACACATGCAGCCTAATAACCTAATATAGGCAAGTAGTACAGTTTTATTTTCGTGTTATTTTTAATGGCACTTTGTTATATGCAGATGGCAGCAAGTATCTTTGGGCTCAGAGCCAAATTTTTGGCCTTGATTCAGTGGAAATTCGTGACTAATGAAGTGCTCGGATATTAGCTGTCCTTCTTAGCTCATCATAGAAAACTTTAAACTGGGCTCTCCATAGTCATCTGATAAAGAACCTTTTATCAGGCAGCTTATTCTGTGGAAACAAAAAAAATCTAAAATCTAAATGACTTATGATAGCCAAGGTTGATTTCATGCTCATGCCTCAAATCTACTGTGGGGTGGCTGCACACATCTTTCTTACCCATGCTGATGGAGCTGTTCCTCGCAGGAACAGGGCTATTCTTGTGGCAGAAGGAAAAGAAAGGCAGTGGCAAACAGTATGCTGCTTTCAAGGCTTCAGTTCAGATGTGATATGGATCATTTCTGCTCATTATTTACTGTCCAAACTAAGTTTTGTAGCTAAGCCCAGCAGGGCAGGACAGGGATGTATAACCCTGTCTATAATGGGCACAACTATTTGAACAATAATATAATCTTCCACAGGCCTCTTCCTTCAAGCTCCCTCTCGGCACATTTCTTCCAAAAAAGTCCAAGCTAAGTTTGCATTTGAATCATAGTCTTTTATTTATAAGTGGATCCTCTGTGGCACTCAGGCGGTAGTTTCAGGGCAATCTCTAGGGCCTCTTACGTCAGAGAGACTCCTTGACATGTTTCAGAAGCCCTCTGGGAATCTGTGGCATAGAAGAGAACTTGTTCAGAACTCGTTAACAAGGCCTCTTCTCCCATAGCAGGGCAAAACCGAACAGTGTTGCCTTCCAAAAGTTTGCTACATCCATACAGTTAGCATGGTCATCAGCATGCATGACGTATATTTTATACTATAAACATTAATCTGTTTTTTCTTCTTCAGCTTTTAAGTTCTGGGGTGCATGTGCAGGATGTGCAGGTTTATTACAACCCATCACCTAGGCATTAGCTCCAGCATCCATTAGCTGTTCTTCCTGAAGCTCTCCCTCCCAGTGTGTGTTGTTTCCCCCATGCATCCATGTATCCTCATCATTCAGCTCTAACTTATAAGTGAGAACATTCGATGTTTGGTTTTCTATTCCTGTATTCGCTGAGGATAACAGCTTCCAGATACATCTATGTCCCTGCAAAGGACTTGATCTCCTTTCTGTTTATGTCTGCATAGTATTCCATGGTATACAAGTGTCACATTTTCTTTATCTAGCCTATCATTAATGGGTATTTGGGTTGATTCCATGTCTTTGCTATTGTGAATAGTGCTGCAATGAACATACGTGTGCATGTAATCTTTATAATACAATGATTTATATTCCTTTTGGTATATACCCAGTGATGGGATTGCTAGGTCAAATGGTATTTCTGTGGCTAGATCTTTTAGGAATGGCCACACTGTCTTCCACAATGGTTGAACTAACTTATACTCCCATAAGCAGTGTAAAAGCATTCCTTTTCCTCCACAACCTTGCCAGCATCTCTTGTTTCTTGACTTACAATAATTGCCATTTTAACTGGTGTGAAATGGTATCTCATTATGGGTTAAATTTGCAATTCTCTAATGGTCAGTGATGTTGAGCTTTTTTTCATATATTTGTTGGCCAGATTAATTTCCTTTTTTGAGAAGTGTCTGTTCATGTCCTTTGTCTACTTTTCATGTTTTTTTTTTCTTGAAAATTCACTTAAGTTACTTGTAGACTCTAGATGTTATACCATTGTGAGATGGGTAGATTGCAAGAATTTTCTCCCATTCTGTAGGTTATCTGTTTGCGCTGATGATAGTTTCTCTTGCTGTGCAGAAGCTCTTTAGATTAATTAGATTCTGTCTGTCAATTATTTGCTTTTGTTGCCATTGCTTTTGGCAATTTTGTCATGAAATCTTTGCCCATCCCTATGTCCTGAATGGTATTGCCTAGATTTTCTTCTAGGGTTTTTATAGTTTTTGGTTTCACATTTAAGTCTGTAACCCATCTGGAGTTAATTTTTGTATAAGGTACAAGGAAGGGGTCCAGTTTCATTTTTTCTGAAAACAGCTAGCCAGTTCTCCCCGCACCATTATTAAATGGACATTAACCTTTTTAAAAGTATTTATATACTTACTTTTGCCTTCATCATATGCTATTGTACCATTTTATTACCGTATTTTATGGTCACATAACATTCTACATTCTCCTTAACCATAATCTTTCATAATTACTTTTACAATATTTGTCTCCCTTGATTTATTCATGTGCATCCACCTCTAGGCTAGCCCCGTTCATGACTAACTGTACTCTCCCACACTCCTTTATAGCAATCTCGGTCTTTAGATATCTTTGCTTGTCTCTCTTGATGATGAGCTGGAATGTTGAGTCCCTGATTTAGGATACATTTATGGGATCAATTCTTTTACGTATTCTCTACACCAGGTTTCTAGTATCTCATTTTACTCTCTTTTATCCTCTCTCTTTTTCCTGTGGACTTACATATTTTCCTCTTTACAGAAACTGGGCATACAGTCTTCAGTCTCATGAAACATGTAGCCAAAGTTTAAGTTGGGGTGAAGTTGGAGAGAGCCTAGAACCTACTTCTGGACTTGACAGGCCTGGCTCTTCTAGACAATTATAGGCTGAACAATATTTCCACTCTCAGGCATAAGCTTTGTGTGCTAGAAAAAGCAGAGAAAGAACGTCTCTATGTAGATATGCAGGTGGTGCCTCTCATCGGCACCCTACAAAGTGTTTGCCTTTTGGGGAACGGGGACTGACTATAGCTAGCTAGTTACATTTCTGCATGCTAACAAATTTAAAGGTAAACCAGGAAAAAATGCAGTAATGCTTTATATCCATTTTTTAAATGATTATTCTACAGCACAGTGGGTGTAATGTACTCACTGATCTGTTTTTCTTACCTAACTGTCAAAACTCCAGTTTGAGGGTTCATATCAAACTTATTTTAGTTCACAAAGAGAGGCTGTTGCTATGGGTGTTGGGAGAAAAAGCACCACTGGGTTGCTGATGGCAATCCTTTTATATACAAAACCAATATCCACAAAACAGATGAGGACCTAATCAGAGAAAGTCTTCATAGAAGAATTAATTGATTTCTAGCCTATATATAATGCTGTCAAATACACACATGCCTCCACGTGTGTGTGTGCTCAGATACACACACACACACACACACACACACACACACACGCAAGGGTTACTGCTAATTGGAAGGCAGCTTGTGTGAGCTGGAATTGCGAAAGATGGGGATGGCAGTAAAGACACCAAATAGCACCTTTCCTTTCAACAAGATAGCAGTTTTCTTATCTATAACCTGAGGATAATGATAGCACTTATTTCATAATTATTATTAAGGACGCAATGGGATAATGCACATACAGTGCTTCACATAGGGCAGAGCATGCATGAAGTTGTCAAAAATATTAACAATTCACATTTTCATTGTAAAGCTGTTAAGCAATTTTTAAATTTTAATTTAATTTTACTATTTTATTTTATTTATTAAAATGGATATGGAGTTTCACATTTTCATCCAGGCTGGAATGCCGTGGCAGGATCTTGACTCAATGCAACCTCTGCCTCCTGGGTTCAAGTGATTCTCCTGCCTCAGCCTCCTGAGTAGCTGGGATTATAGGTACCCACTGCCATGCCCAGCTAATTTTCGTATTTTTTAAAAAATTATGTCTGAATTTATTTCTTTACATTTTCTGTATTTAAAACAAATTACAAATTTTGCATTTTTAGTAGAGATAAGGTTTTGTCATGTTGGCCAGACTGGTCTCGAACTCCTGACCCCATGTGATCCACCCGCCTTGGCCTCCCAAAGTGCTGGAATTACAGGCGTGAGCTGCGCCTGGCCCCAAACAATTATTAAAAGTAAAATCAGAGCTATGCTTTACATGCCAAGGTGATGTTCTGAAGGCTCCTCAGTTGATTGTGCAATTAGCATTGATTATCCAGAACTGGGACTGGATCTTTTAATCCAGTTCTAGGTCCTTCCTCAGGCCACCATGTAACCCATCATTGAGCTAACTGCCTGGGGCTGCCACTACTACCTGAAGCCAGGAAAGGCAATGGAGTAATGTTGAACTCTTTAAACTTGTATATATCTCAAACTGTATTTTAACAGCATCCCTTATTTATTGAATGCACTTCTATGTACCTTGAATTATTCCTGGTTGCTAACATACATGATCTTTTAAGCACTTGCCTAGTGCAACCCAGTAAACTATGAAGTGGCGGGCTGACAATCTAACTTAAGCTTGTCTGGGATCAAAGCATGAGGTCTAACATCCCAGACATGAGACTATTGTAATAGCCATAACTGTACAAAATACCTTTTCATTTCTCATTTTTATATTTCCCCAGGGTTCTTATACCTATTATGATCTCAAATAAAAGACTGAAAATCTCTTTTAAAGCTAAAATGATTATAAGTAACTTTTCCTTACATGCTTAAAGATTTATTAAGATACTTTCATTAAAATTTCCTGTTCAGGATTAAACTGTTCAATTTATAGTACTTGATAAATTATTTTGATACACTTACCTACATCTTTAACATCTTCTAAAATTAAAATTTTAGTTTAACAGCAGAGAACACTGACAAAAATGAGACTTCAAAATAAAATGATTCCATCCAGAAATTTGTATATAGCTCTTAAGATTTCTGAATGTCTCAACATTTTGATTCCTATCACATGGATATAAGCTTGTCCTTAAAATATCTACAAACCCACCTTGAATCATACATTTAATGATTATTTTTTATGCCTAGCTGAATTGATTCTGCTCCCTCTCTTCACCATAGCCTTGGCTTCACTGACACTGACATGACACTAATTGTGAGACTAGATTTGATTTCATCTTGGTAATTTGTATGTAGATGTGAATGCTGAGGTGGTATTAGCCATGTACTCATATACTAGATCTAGCAATTTTGGTAGAAAGTCTGGCAAAGCTAAAATACTATGAGGTTTGGGGTTGGATTGTGTTGAATATATTTCCTGGCGTTGCTACATACTAGCTGTGTGATTCTAAAGATATAATTTAATCTTAGTGATCCTTCACTTCCTCACTTGTAAAATAGAGTAATGATTCCTTCTTCCCAGGAAAAATGTTATGATGTACATCAAGGGCATAGTTCAATGCTTAGCATAAAATGAGCTCCCGCCTTAATTAAAAATAGGAAAATTTGCTGATTTCAGTGATTCCAAACCACCCTAACGTCTTTTTTAACAGTAGAAATGAAAATAAAGTAGACCACTTCCAATGCATTATGTAGAAAGGACTTTTCAAGAAAGTGTATACATATATATGTGTGTGAATATATATACATGTATATAAGCACATACATACCTGTGTACAATGAGTCCTTAGTTAACGTCATCCATAGGTTCTTGGAAGCTACTTCTTAAAGCAAAATGACATGCTGTGTAATGAAACCAATTTTGTTGTAGGCTGATATAAACAAGAGGTAAGGTCCTATGGCATACAGTATATAGTTTTGCTCAACATCAATTTCCAAGAACCTGTTAACAATGTTAAGTGAGGGCTTAATGCATATACACACATGCACAAATACAGATACATATATACTTGCACTTGTACATTGGGACACTTATTCATTAATTCATTGTAAACGTACACATGAAGGGAAGGGAACTAAAATCGATCTGTTATAATGGCTGAAATGAGATTCTTACCATGTCATGCCTCTGTTAAATATAAAAAATGACTCTTCATTCTTTACAACTAAATTAGAACTTCTGTTTACTATGTGATTATTTTTATGTTAAATTTTTTGTGTTAGTTTTTGGTGCTTTAACATAAATGATTATATTTAAGTCACATCACAACCCTGGAATGTAGGTGATATTATTGTCATTTTAAAAATGGCTTTGAGATAAACAATAAACAGTATATTTTTAAGTGTGCAATTTGATAAGTTTCAACATATGTATACACCCGTGAAAACATGAGTACAATCAAGTCAATACACACAACTATCACCCACGGAAGCTTCCTTATACCCCTTTGTAATCACTTCTCCATCCTCCCTTCCCATTTCTATATCTCAGGCAACCACTGATACTGGTCTCCCTTCTGTCACTACAGATTAGTTTACATTTCCAGAGTTTTATACAAATGGAATCATGTAATATGTGGTATTTTGTGTCTAGCATTTTTCACTTCGCATAATGTTTTCAAGATTCTTCCATGTTGTAGCATGTATTGTTACCTCATGTCTTTTCATTCCAGAAAAATTGTATAGGATAAATGTTGTTGGGTATTTGAGTTGTTTCTACTTTCTGCCTATCCTAAATAATGTTCTTATTGTTGCAGGACTTTTCCTTAGTTCAGCTAAAGACGGGGTTCTTTGTCCCATAGCCATGAAAATTGAGGCTTGCAGACAATTTGAACTGTGAGTAAGACAGGGTTTCATTGAGTGAAAAGGAAGAAAAGGGGGAACAGGGGCTCTCCCAAGGCCAGAATCCCTGTTAGAGCACTTATGGCCCACAGCTTGAATCCCTGATTCCACACAGGAAGAGGAGGGGCCAGGCTCCTCCCTACTGCAGACATCCTGAACTTCCTGACACTCCATCTCAGTGGGCAGGCTGGTTGGGGTTTCTTCAGGGACACCCTCCCACTTGGCTGTCTTAATCCCCCCTCTAAAGAAGTACATCTAACTGCCTTTAGAATAAGGATAAGGACAAAGACCAAGCTTAACTGTGTCCTGCTGATAGGGGTCGCTGTTTTTGAAAAATGACAGTCATATCTTCCTCAGCAGCCAGTTTATGGGCTCCCAGCAGAAGGGGAGAAGGGGCCATCATCAGAGGCTCTGGTTGCATGACTGTGGCGTTTGATGGCCTGAAGGCAAGAACAGACAAACAGGGTTATTAGAAAACATGTATCAAAACAAAACAAAGAGAGGGGTAAGGACCGCTCAAAAATTATGAGGCCTTTTACCGGTTTGCACAGGGAGAGGGGGACCAAAAGCCCAGCTGGTTAAAAAATCTTCACCTTTTTGCAGGCATGTCAGGCTCCTGAATTCCATTCCCCTGAGCCCAATCCTAAATCAACTAGTTCAAGGGTTGGGAAATTAACCTTTCTCAGTCTGCAGGATGCATCTGAAGGGAGTGTCCCATAGTGCAGAGATGCAACTGCTTATCAGCAAGGAGAGGAGAGAGGAGGAGAAAGGAACAAAAGAAGGCGTTTTTTAAAGGAGTCCCAGAGGTTCAGGATGCATTCTAAAGGAGTACAGACTGAAGATGAATGGCTACCCATATAGAAAGAGCGGGGCAGGCATCTATGGTTCCCTTCTTTTCCTAGCA
This sequence comes from Sapajus apella, assembly GCF_009761245.1. Taxonomy (NCBI): domain Eukaryota; kingdom Metazoa; phylum Chordata; class Mammalia; order Primates; family Cebidae; genus Sapajus; species Sapajus apella. Next base: position 4,662,878 of record NW_022437033.1, on the reverse strand, counting down.
GATACCTGGGTACCTGAGGGAGAACAGGAAGAGCATCCACTTTCCCTTTTCCATCCTTGCATCCCTGAGTTCTGGTGACCTTGGCAGGTGGCACCACGAGTGCCAAAGTAATTTGCACTCATGATGCAGTGGGCCCTAGAGAACAGGAATTACCCACTCTTACCTATGTCTCTTTCACACCAACTGTCAGTAGCCTTGAATTCCCTAGACCTCATTTATGTCATGGATACTAACATGGCCTTTATCCATGAAACAGGAAGCTTGGGCTTGGCTTAATTGGCAGGAATCAGCCACACTCATCTGTGCTGTGCATTTTAACTTCCTTTGTCATCTGCCTCTGGATTCTTTGAATCCAGTTTTCTTTCCTAGGGCTTTGACTGGAAACTTGGAATTGAGTCAGGAACAAAAATGTGTCTCGGGGGATTGCATGGAACGGACTACTTATCATGAGCCAAATGATAAGGTGAAGCTGTGGAATTGAGTTCTCCTCCAACAAGGGAGAGAAAAACCTGTCTCGTGACACACCGAGATAACTGGTAGTTATAGCTATGCTTGCTAGGATTTGGGTGCATGGTACTTGACTTTAGTTAGCTCCCTTGGTGCTACTTTCCCCAAAAGGAAATCTCTCAGTGATGGACACCCTATTTATTCCCTATTTATTCCATCACCTGGCAGGATTTGCAGGATATTTGCTCAGAGCTAGAATATTGATCCAGATTTTTACATTACCTTTCCCTCTTGTTCTTTCTGAGCTGCAGCCAGAAATTGCTGATTGCTTCACAGGAACAAGTAGGGTTAGTTTAAAATGTAGGCAAAAACATAGAAAAACTAATGAGTTTAGAATTTAATGACAAATGTAATGATAAGTTTTAACACATGATTTCTCTCTCTCCTGCCTTTATGTTTGTTAAAGAAATGAATCATCATAGGACAGAGTGGTTTGCAAAATAGAACTTAGTCTTATACTTGGCCTGATTATTTGCATAAAGTGAAGCAAGAATAATTATTTCTATACATGCCTTTTGAATTGGCTTTTATGGAAGTTTGTTCTACAAGGAATCTCAGATAAGACGTTTCAAAACTAAGCCCAACCATGAATTTGCATCCTCAAACACCTGTGAGTTGGGCGATCCTTTCCTCTTAACGTCCCATAATAAACTTGGAGCTCCTGTACCTGTTATAAAGTGACATTCTTTACTAATCACAGGTCAGAAACCCTGTACAGGGACTGTATAGACAAGGGTATGAGGCCAGTTTCCCCATTGGACTTTTATTGGCCTGCAAATTGAGCATTCTTAGAGGGAATCATACTCTTCCAGTCAAAACCTTGGTAAAATAACCAGTTCTTCCAATTGTATCCTGTTGCAAAAGACAAATTGATTCTTATTGCACTAATGCAAACAACTCTATTGTCATAAGTTAAGAATGCTCACTGATAGTTTCTAAATTCTAGAGGAACCAGGCAGAGAGAAACAAACATGCTCCAAATCTTGTTCATAGGAGTGTACTTTACTTAATTTTTAAAGGCCATAAATAGCTCAAAATAGCTTTCCTTGACTCTGAAAAACAACACAAGGATAAGCAATATTCTAAGCAAAATTTAAAAAGGTTGCTTCAGCTTTCTGAGTCCAGTCCATTTAGTTAAATCTTGATTTCCTTGAAATTTGTGAACTTTTCAGCTTTTTATGAGTCATGTACATTTTTCTTTACTCAAATGTCACAATCTCCAAGGCTATCAGAAGCCTGTATTTGAGGGCGCCTGCTACAGTTCTATAGTTTATTATTAACCATCTTTGAAAAGGATTAAAGCAAGACAACAATTGTCTGTGAATACCAAAATGTCCAGGGTAGTTACAGTTAAAAAAATGATTGACAAAGAGATTTGGTTATCTCCATGGTTCACAATAACTTAACATAAAAATCTTAATTATGATTGACAGCATATACTTAGACACTAAAACTTTAGAAATCCCATACAGTTTTTGAACATATATTAGCATTTATTCACCAAAATAAAATCTAAAAAAATTGAACATTATTTTAGCAATTTTATGTACACAAATATGTCAGATAATTCTGTTTATCTCTCTTTCCTGGACATTCCAGGGGCCCTCTGAAACATCCAAAAAGCCAAATGTCAGAAAAGCCAACTTTGAAACTAAGGTCTGATTTTGAGAAGTCTGTTAAATATGTTTAAAGCACTTGATATTATGAAACAGAATTCTAGATTACCATAAATTATTTATTTTCCCAAAATGATGACTCAAATCTTAAAAAAGCAAAAACCTTGTATAACCCTTTACAAATTTTGCCAAAGAGCAGATTAGCACCTTAGGAAAACCGTGTTATGCTTTCATTTCAATGCACAATTTACAGAAAAACCATATGATACCCCTTTTTTTGAATTTAGTCAATATGTTCACACAGAGAACCTCTTCTGTAAGATTAATTTCCGCAATTCTTCCACCACTTCTTTGAACCCTTAGCTTTTCCTAACTGAAAACAATCCTTTCACCCAAGGCCACAATTTGCATTTCCATGCCTTCTTGAAACCTTTTACTACAAAACACATCTTATTGTTCTTATACACCTTGCTTGTAAATCTATTTTCATTAGTTTCAATTACATTATATAATGGTAACTCTTCACAATTTTTTTTTTTTTTTTTTTGAGAAGGAGTCTTGCTCTGTCACCAGGCTGGAATTCAGTGGTGCGATCTTGGCTCACCCCAACCTCCGCCTCCTGGGTTCAAGTGGTTCTCCTGCCTCAGCCTCCCAAGTAGCTGGGACTACCGGCATGTGCCACCACGCATGGCTAATTTTTGTATTTTCAGTAGAGACAAGGTTTTGCCATGTTGTCCAGGATGGTCTCAATCTCTTGACCTTGTGATCCGCCTGCCTCGGCCTCCCAAAGCACTTTGTGAGCCCCGGGGCCCGGCCCCACAATTTTTAACCATAAGATAAAACTTAGTAAGTTGCTTTAATTGTGTGCTAACTGCTGCCAAGGTTTGCCTTCTTAGTTAAAGGCATCATTCATTCCATATGTCCTCAGTGCTTACCAGTTGTGAAGCCGGCAAGTCAAATAGTTTTTGAAACCCAAAAGCAGTTTGTAACCTGAAAACACTTGCGTCTGACCTGCACTTCACCAATCATCTTTAGGGCTGCTTTTATTTCTCAAGGATTAAAGTCACGTGAACTGAAAGGTACTGCAGCTTTTACTTCCCTTCAAAAAAATGCTTGATCCAAGTGCTTTTGTTTTTTTTAGGCCAAATTAATTAGAACTCTTTTGACAGACATTACACACAGGCAGAAGAAAACCCAGTCTCTGGGGGGGGGTCCTTAAGAGACAGAGCTAGGAAAACATGCAGATAGATATTAAGCATGAAGGGGCCACACCCCTCAATCAGGATTGCTAAACAAAGCCCTGCCCCGTGGTTACTGGGCCATGCCCCCAGGATGTAAAGCAAAATGGAGGCTTTGCAGCACAAACCATCCAGACATGCAAAGCACACCAGATTGGTCACAGCCCAAGACTAGTCCCACAAATCCTTTTTCACAACCAAAATTTTACAGAGAGTACAAACAGTGATAGTTTGGGGTCCTGGCCCAGTAAAAACATCTTCTAAAAGTTAAAAAGAAAAAAAACTTTAAAGGTTAACTGACAGGGTGGAGAAGAGGAAAGAAAAGAAACAGTTTAACAATACCTGGAGAAGAATCGCTTATTCTTACGCAACTGGTTCCTCCACCAGTGAGAAAAGTTTAAGTTTTCTTACTGTTTGATGGAGTAAAACCCCTTGGCTGGGGAAGGGGAATGCAGTGGCAGCTTGTGGCTGGAAACCAGCCAGCCAGCTGTGTGGGACCCTTCCTTGGGCCATGCATTCCAGCCACAGCATGGAGTGAGGAGTGACCGAGTGCTAGTGGGTAGTGTCAAGTCCAAACTTCCTAGGGTACATCTTTTCAAAAATCTAATTAAGTTGATGGTGAGCTCCTTTAGGGTAGGTATGTTTCTCAGACTTACTCACTTTACACCTTGGGTAGATCCTTAGTCAGACTACTTGGTTCCTATGTCAGCTCCACCCCTTACTGGTTTTATACCACTAACTAAGCAAGATTTTTAACCTTTCTCTTCTTCCATTTCTCATTTCTAAAAGTGGGGATAGTAGTAATGACAGCTACTTCATGGGATTGCTTGGTGATTAAATAAATCAATAGTTATAAGATCATTTGCCCAATTCCTAGAACATACGAAGTGTTCAGTAGAGGCCGGTTATTTTCATTTATGCTGTTGTTGTTACAGTTTGCACCCGGTGCAGAGCTGGGTTCTTGACATATATGAAATCGACCACCCTTAGTAATCAAACCGAAACGTTGCTCTAGTTCCAGAAGGAATACTTGATTCCTGTCTCAAAATAATATGCCACTGTGTATATAGAAATGAATAAGGGGCTTTGGGGAACCTTTGAGACATTCAGGCTATTGTGGTGGTTCTTCACCTTTGGAAGCTTTGAACAATAGATCCAAGTTATAGGCCTTCTCTCTAGGAAAGTTAACATGCATAAAGAACGTTGTAACTCATTTCAGTGATGGGCTGCCTCCTTGAGAAGGTGTGAAAACCAGCATTTAGTACACATTTATTCTGTGATGGGCCTGCTGCTAAGCACTTTGTACCTAGCTCATTTAGTCCTCAATAATCTTACAAAGGAAAATTTATCACTTCCAATCATAGAAAAGAAAACTGAAATTCACAGAAAGAAGTAACTTCTTCAAGGTCATGTAGTAGTGGTGATGCTTGCTCTATTTCCAAGGCCATTTCTCTTCTGTCACTTTTTCCACTCCTTCTTTTATCAGATACGTTTGAGAACCCTTAAGGAGGAAGTTGTTTCAAAACTCCTACCAGTTTTCACAGTCTACATTCTGGCAATTTAGCATAACTGAAGGAGTCAGTGGGCAGACGATTCTACCTTGCTGAAGGGTAAGCCAGTAAGCCAAATACTTACGATTCTGCTGTTGAAGTTTCTTCTACTACATTTCCTCTTGATAACCCAGCAGGAAGTCATTTTAAAGAATGTCAATTTGGACATGGTTCGTGCACCAAACATGAAACATTAATTTTTGACTGTTGTGAGAAATGTATCCCTTGTATAAATGAGCCTACTCACTTTGACACCTAAATTGCCTTTGAATTACATGGTGCTCAAATCACTCAACCTGAATTCAAGGAAGTTTCATAATGTGCTTGTTAATGCAAGTTGCAGGGTGAAAAGAATGTTTTGCAATTTCAAACCTCCCCCCCCCCACAATTTGCTAAGCATTGAAGTTCATGATAACTTTTAAAGTAGAAGACTTACGGTACTACTTTCTCGAGTGGACTTTAAATCTTGCTGGGGAATACACCTTAGTCCTGGAATCCCAGGAGATGCGGTGGTATTTAAGACAGGGCAGCACTCTTCAGGCCTGAGAGTGATTTTGGAGCTGTGGGGAGGGGAGCTTTATCACTGGCAGAATCCTCAGAGAAGACTCTTGTGTCAGGGGCTGGAATCTTGAAAATAAAAAGGTAATTCATCAGAGGCTGCTGTTTCTCAAAACTCAGTGGAAAGGCCTGGCAATAACCATGGTATGGTGATGTGTCAGGTGGAAAAGGTGGGCAAAGTTGGTGGAGATGTACCAACACCTCTCAAGCCCCCCTGCTCACTCTTACTTCCTTAACTCAGACATCGGCTTTCTCTTATGTCAGAAGCCAGATCATTTCTTTCTGCCTACTCTAAAGTGTGTGAATTGGCAGAAACAGGTATAAGAGTCTGCATATGCTTTTACTGGCTAATAATATATTAAGTACAAGAGAAAACGCTTTCTGGGCTTCATCTCATTGTGTTTTTAATTCTCCTTTTCGGTGTGCCACAGGGATACCATTTTTGGGACCAGTCATCTCCTCCTTCACACATAGAAATTAAAAGGGGTAATTATCCCCCAGGAACACTTTAATTGTTCCAATTAACCTGACCACGTTTTGCAATCAAAGCCAAGCGGAAAAGAGGATTTAAAGTGATCAAACACCATTTTATGGACTGGAGATAAGTAATAGGTAAGGCACAGCACTTACTATAAAGGATGGACTCTGAAATCACATAGGCTTGCACTAAGGGATATTTCTACCACTATTACCGAGAAGAAAAATGACGTTGTAGGACCATTTAATTCTACCATCACTGCACATCTCTGGAATAATATAGCACATAATCACAATTATCTGTGCTCATTTAAGCCGTCTGTCAAAACGTTCTGTAAATTACTGCTTAACAGCTTTCTCAGGTAGGCAGAAAGGCAGGTCTGAGTTTGAGCCCTTCTTCCAACACTACAGTGCACTGCCTATACCACTGGACAAGTAACTAAACTTTTCTGCACCTCGCTATCCTTATCTGTGTGTCAGGTACTTAACAAATATCATCTCAATCAAACCCCCAACTCTAGGAGATGGATATTTTCCCCATTTTATAGATGTTAGAATTGAGGCTCAGTAAAGTGAAGTTTATATTGTAGCTTGCTGGTGAGACACAGAGTTCATTTTTTCTTTTCTTTCTTTCCTTTTTTAACCCCCTGACAATTACTGAGGTCCTCTTACGTTCCAGGCATTCAGCTAAATACTGAGGGTATAATGGTAAATGTGATGGAAATAGTCTATATTTCCATGGAAATTAAATACAACTCAGCTCTGTCAGATTGCAAAGCCCATGTCCTATTAATACTATCATATAATTCTGCCTTCCCCATGATGTTGCCTGGCTCAAATAAATGAATGGATGTAAAAATGTGATAGTCTTTAAAGGAGTTACATTACATCTGTGATGTATTCACACACACATATATTTTACCACAGACTTTTAGAGCCTTTATAAACTTGCAAAAACACAATTTAGAAATGTCTAACGTAACTATACAACTAAAAATCGGTTCATCTGGGTCAAAATCAGCTTTTTGTCTTGGTAAAATGTTATAGAAAGTGTAGAGGCAAATCTATAGAGTTAGAAAGTAGATTAGTTGGTTGCCTGGGATTGGGGATGCCTGCAAGGATTTAGTGTAAATGGGCATGAGTTTCTTTTGGAGGATGGAAATGTTCTAAAGTTGGATTGTGGTGATGGTTGAACAACTCAGAAAATGTACCAAAAATTGTTGCACTGGACACATAAAATGAATGAATTTTAAGGTATGTGAATTATACCACAAATAAAGATGTTAAAACAAAAACACAAAGACCTATGACTTAGTACTGATGAGAAAATGTAGTGAGTTCAGGTATTTCTGGTCTTATTGAGAAAGAGACAGGATCATGGGAGGCATACAAGCTTTATTGGGTAGCATATGAATAAGATTGCATGGGGCATGGATGAGAAGTCACTCCCAGCATGAGACCTTCAAGAGACAAAGTCATGTGCCACCACTCTGTAGAGGAATAAGGCAACGGACACCCTTATGGAGAGGCAAATTGAAGAGGGGGGTTTTATGCTCGGTGGTGTTGCTCAGTAGCACCATAGTCTCTGAATCAAAGAGCACTGAAGAAGAGCAATGGTTTGGGATCTTTATAGCTACAATATTTGTCTTATCTATGGTTAGCAGAAGTTGCCATGTCACTTAGCTCACAGTAAGTGGTCAATCTTAAAATTACAGTGGGTAAGGACATCAGTTCTAAAGTCAGCCCAGATGGGTCATATACCAGTTATGTAATGATCATAAGCTACTTTGCATGTCTCACTTTCCTTATCTATAATACAAGAAAATGTGAAATCTTTGTGACAAGGCTGCGAAGACTATATCTATTAGCACATATAAAATAAGACATTTATTGCCACTTCGTGCATATTATAGGAAACATTCAACAGTTAATAGCTTTTATTATATTCCAGAAACTTAAATAGCAACCAGTTTCACAAAACTCAGAAAGAGCAATAGTTTTGATGAATAAAATGTCTACACTATTTCTAGCGAGTAGAACTGTTTAATCAGCATTGCTGTCAAAATAGCTGTCTCCATAGAAATGCCAACATCTTGCCATCAGCAGAGTATATGAAGTGCTTTGGCACCAATCCATTCCCACGTTCTCCCTGGGAACCATCGCACAAACACCCAGGGGTAGGTGACCCAGGCAGGCTGTTTCACTGATTTAATCATTAGAATCTGTATCTGGTGATAGAATCTGCCTCATAGGATGATTTCGAGGGTTGGATAAACTAACACATGCAAAGGTCCCAGTTCACTTAACTATTATCAGGAAATCAAGGTTCAGAGACATTAAATACCATATTCAAGATGACGTGGATAATAAAAACTAGAACTAAGACTTGAATGCAGTTTCTCTGATTCTAGAACTTGTATTTACGTGTTCATAAACATTATGCTCCACAACTTACAGACTGTCTTGGAGGCAAGTTTAACCTCTCTTATCCTTAATATTTTTATTTTTAAGATACAGGCATTAAGAATACCTCTGTACAGGACTGCTAAGATAATTAAATGAGATATATAAAGCACTTAGAATAGTGTGTGGCATGCAGAAGAAGTTCAATAAATGTCATCAAGTGTTCTATTACTATAGTTATTTTTGTCTGGGGCACTTTCACTAAAAAAACTTAACTCTTAGAATTAGGTCACAACTCATGGGAGGAAACTGCAGTGAGGAGGGACTCCAGCCCAGGGTTTACTTGATTCTCCAGTTCAGTAAATATCAGCTCCATTATTTTGTTAGTTTATAAACCTTGGAGTCATTCTTGATTCCTCCCTTTCTCATACTCCACGTTCACTCTGTCAAGAAATTCTTTTGGCACTGCCTTCAAAATAAGTCCAGGATCTGACTCCTCTCTGTCACCTCCACAAACACCATCCTGACCCAGACCAAAATCGTCTCTCAACTGGTCTATTGCAACAGACTCTCGACTGCTCTCCAGACTCCTTTGACCTTTCCCTCTCAGTCTATTTTCAATACAGCGGCCAAAGTGACCCTGTTACGATCTACATTAGGTCATGTTACTCTTCTACTCTCCTGCTATTTTTCTGCATTTCTACCTAGGTAGCTGCATAGATATGCCTCTCAGTTTCTGTATTAATCATCTACTACTGCTGGACAAATTACCACAAAGACAACAGCTTGAAACAATACCCACTTATTTCACAGCTTCCATGAAATACTATGCAGCTATAAAAAGGAATGAGATCATTTTTTTTTTGCAGGGACATGGATGGAGCTGGAAGCCGTCATCCTCAGCAAACTAACGCAGGAACAGAAAACCAAACACCACATGTTCTCACTTATAAGTGGGAGCTGAACAATGAGAACATGTGGACACAGGGAGGGGAACAACACACACTGGGGCCTGTTGGCTGGTGGGGTAGGGGACTGGAGAGCATTAGGAAGAATAACTAATGCATTCTGGGCTCAATACCTAGGTGATGTGTTGACAGGTGCAGCAAACCACCATGGCATACATTTACCAGTGCCACAAACCTGCACATCCTGCACATGTACCCCAGAAATAAAAACAAAAATAAAAATGAAGTTTACCACCTGCAACCCAGAAGAGGGCCCTCACCAGAACTCAAATGTGCACCCCTATCTCAGACTTTCAATCTCTACAATTGTGATAAATAAATTTTAGTTGTTTAAAAGCTACCCAGTCTATAGCACTTTTTATAGCAGCTCAAATTGACTAAGATAAGTGTCATTCTTATCATATGATAGCAAGGGTAAAAATTATCAACATGACTTATCACTGTTGACATTGACTTTGATTACTTGGCTGATACTGTATTTGTCAGATTTCTTCACAATAAAATTATTCCTTCCCCCATCTTTTTACACTGCACTCTGGAAGGAAGTTACTATGCACAACCCACACTTAAGGAGTGGGAAGTTATGTGACATCTCCTTGAGAGCAGAGTGTCCACATGAATTGTTTGGAATTTTTATATACAGGAGATTTGCTTATTCTCCCCCATTGATTTTAATTTTAGGCTTTCTACCAAACCTACCTCATTTTTTATTCAATTGTATATTTATATCACTTTGTTCTGATCCACATATATATTCCTATCTATCTATCTATCTACCTATCATCTATTTAGCTATAGTTTAATGATGCTCCCTTTTGCTGTTCAATTTTTTCTAGGTTTGATAAACAGGAGCTCTTATACTTGGCTCCTATGCCCATTTGGCATATCCTATACTTGTAGTTTTTTTTTCTTTAACATTTTATTACTTTCTGCCACAAGATTCCCCATCCTCTTGTATATTTCCTTCCCCAGCTCCACAGTGAGCTATTTCTTCAATGAGCCGTGGTTCCTTTCGTTAGAGAATGACATTAGAATATTCCTTTTATTATAGAATGGTATTAGAATATTCCTTTTATTAGAGAATGGCATTAGAATATTCCTTTTATTAGAAAATGGTGTTAGAATATTCCATTTATTAGATAATGGTATTAGAATATTCCTTTTATTAGAGAATGGTATTAGAAACCAAGATCTGGGCACTAGATGTGCTCATTGCCAGGGTCATTGCTTTGAGGCCATGTTAGCTGAAACACTAAGGAAATACAGGTTAAGGATCTCTCATCCAAAATTCCATGTGTTCAAAAATCTAAAACTTTTTGAGTGCCAACATGACACTTAAAGGAAATGTTCAATGATGCATTTTAGTTTTTGGGTTTTTGGATTAGGTATGCTCAACTGGTAAGTATAATGTAGATATTCCAAAATCTGAAAAACTCTAAACTTTGAAACCCTTTGGTCCCAAATATTTTGCATAAGTGATACTCAATATGTATATGTGTGTACATTAACTCATTTCTATGCATATAGCTATTTGTATATGTAGTCATCTATGTCTTTATTAAGTTAAACATGAGTTCACACTGATGTTTTCAGTTGTAATCTACTACCACAGGTTCAGTCTAGGTCTTCCTTTTGCTTATCTTCATACTCCTACCATAACACTGAGAAACCTGGCACCCATCATCTGGCATCTATTTATTTAATTGCTCAATTTCAGTATACATTTATAGTGTTTTCAGAATTGTTAATCCATATCCTTGTTGTAAACAATCTTACCAATTAGAGTACAGTGTTTGTGTGTAGCTTAATTTGGCTTTGGTATTCAACACTACACTCATTTTCAAAGTTAATTAAGTCAACATGCCTTCTTCCTCTACTCATGTCAGTGAGGTTATTTCATACATTTATAGTATGATGAAATTCTCCTCTCACATTCTGCATTCCATCCATGGGCACTTGACCGTTTTTTTTTTTTTCTAGAAGTCCATACATTATGAATAATTCTTTGTACTGTTAAGTTGTATGGTTTTGACAAATGCATAATGTCATATATCCACCAATACAGCATTAAATCAAAATTTAATCCCCCTAAAAATTCCCAAAGTTTAATCTGTTCAATCCTCCCTTCCCCAGCTCTGAGCTCTGACAGCAGCTCAACCTTTTGTTGTCTCTGCAGTTTTGCCTCTTAAGAATGCCGTATATTTGGAATCATACAACATGATGGATTTTCAGATAGGTTTCTTTAACTTAGCAATATAGATTTGAGATTCATTCATGTCTTTTTGTGGTTTGATAGCTCATTTTGTAATACTAATTAGTATTTCATTGTATGGATGCACTACAAATTGTTTAACCACCTATTGAAGAGCATTTCAGTTGTGTTCACACTTTGGTGAATACAAATAAAGACATTATAAATACTTCTGTGCAATTTCTAGCTTGTGTGTATGTTTTAAAATTAGCTGGGTAAATACATACGAGTGTGATTTTTGTGGTAAGTTTATGTTTAGCTTTGAAAGAAGCTGCCAGATTTTATCCAACGGTGTTACACCATTTTGCTTTACCAACAGCCATGCCTGAGAGTTCCTGTGGCTCTCCATCCTCATCAGCATTTGGCATTTTTTTTACATTTAATATATTATTTTCCCCATTCTGATAAGGTTGCGATCGTACTTATTGTTGCTTTAGCTTACAGTTATCTAATAGAAAATGGCATTGAGGATTTTTATATGATTATTTGCTATTTGTATATCTTTGATGAGGTTTGTGTTCAGAAGTCTTGCTCATCTTTAAATTAGGTTTTTATCTAACTTCTTGCATTTTAAGGGTTCTTTGTATATTATAGATTCAAAATGTTTATTAAATGTGTTTTGCAAACATATTCTACCAGTTGTGGATTGTCTTTCCATTCTCTTAAAAGCATCTTTCACAGAGAAGAGGTTTTTAGCTTTAGTAAAGCTCAACTTGCTGACTTTTTTTCATGGATTGTGCTTTTTGTGTTGAATATAAAAACTCCGTGCCAAACCTAAAGTAACCTACAATTTCTCCTGTGTTTTCTTATAGAAATTTTATTATTTCCATTTTATGTCTACATCAGTGATACATTATGAATCAATTTCTGTGACAGCTTCCTAGACTGTGTCTAGGTTTATTTATTTTTCACATATAGATGCACAATTTATTTAAAAGATATTTTTACTGTTTACTTTCCTTTATTCCTTTGTCAAAGATCAGTTAGCTATACTTGAGTGAGTCCATTCCTGCACTCTTTATTCTGCTCTCTTCATTTATGTATTCTTTTGGCAATATCACTTTGCCTTGTTTACTGTAGCTTTATAATACGTCATGAAGTTTGTTAGTGTCAATCTGCCAATTTTGTTGTTCGAATTCAGTGTTTCTTTTCTTTTCTGGGTCTTTTTCCTTTCCATATAAATTTAGAACAAATTTGTCTATTTTCACAAAATAGCTTGCCATACATTTGATTAATATTGTATTGAATCTATATAGATCAAGTTGGGAATCATTGGTATATTGACCATATTGAGCCCTGTAATCCAAGGACACAGAATATCTATCCATTTACTTAGATATTCTTTCATTCCTTTCATCAGAGTTTTATAATTTTCACCATATAGATACTGAATATATTTTGTTAGATTTATACTTAAGTATTTCATTTTTTATGCTAATGTAAATGATATTGCATTCTAATTCCAAATTCTACATGTTTTGGGGTGATGTATAGGAAAACAATAGATATTTACATATTAACGTTGTATCTGTGACTTTCTTATGTTTAGTTATTAGTTGCAGGAGTTTTTCTTGATTTTTTGAATTTTCTACATGGACAGTTATGTTATCTGCAAATTCATTCCCATGTTATATACATTTTATTTTCTTTCCTTGTATTATTGCATTCACTAATACTTCCAGTATGATCTTCAATAGGATTGGTGAGAAGGAATTCCTGCTTTGTTTCCAATCTTTAGGAAAAAGTGTTCAATTTCTTACCATTAAGTATGATGTTAACTTCAGGTTTTCATGGTTCTTTATCATGTTAAGGAAAATCTCCTCTGTTTACAGTTTGCCGAGAGTTTTTATGTCGAATGTGTGTTAGACTCTTCTCAAGTGCTGCTTAGGTTACAACTGAACGACCATATGGTTTTATTCTTAAGTGTATTGATATGGTGTATCACATTAATTTATTTTCACATGTGGAACCAGCTTTGCCTACCTGGAATAAATCTCAACTTCTCATAATATATAATTATTTTTATATAACATTGGATTCAATTTGATAATTTTTTGATAATTTTTTACATGAGAAGTATTTGTTCATGCTTTTTCTTTTTTTTTGCAATATCTTTATATGAACTCGGTATTAGTAAAATGCTACAGAATATGAATCAGTAATTTTATCTCTGATTCTATTTTCTGGAAGAAATAGTGAAGATTTTAAAATTTTATTTATTTAATTAGTTAGTTAGTTTTTTGCTTAAATGTTTAGTAGACTTCACTAGTGAGAACATCTGGGTCTGGAGCTTTCTTTTTTGGAAGTTTATCAACTTTTGACTCAGTTGCTTTGATAGATACAGATCCAGTCAGATTTTCTGTGTCTTCCTTATGGGTTTCAATAGTTTGTTTATTTCAAAGAGCTCATCTATTTCATATTTGTGGGGATAGAATTGTTTGTAGTACTCCTTTTTGTATACATCTAATGTTCACGGAATCAGTAGTAATGATGCCACTTTCATTTATAATACTAGTAACTTGTTTCTTTTTCTTTTTTTGAGATGGAATCTCACTCTGTCGCCTGGGCTAAAGTGGCGCCATGCCATTTCAGCTCACTGCAACCTCCACCTCCGGGTTCAAGCGATTCTGGTGCCTCAACCTCCCGAGTAGGTGGGAGGGACTACAGGTGTGCGCCACCACGGCCGGCTAATTTTGGGGCTTTTTTTTGGTATTTTTAGTAGAGACGGAGTTTTGCCATGTTGTCCAGGCTGTTCTCAAACTCCTGACCTCAGGTAATCCCCCTGCCTTGGCTTCCCAAAATGCTAGGATTACAGGTATGAGCCACTGCGTGGGGCTCTTCTCTCTCTTTTTATTGCTTAGCCTGGTAACAGTTTTATGTGTTGAATTGATCTTTATAAAGAATCAGCTTTGGGTTTTGTTAATTTTAATTATTGATTTCTGTTTTCTATTTCATTGATTTCTTCTCTAATTTTGGCCATTTATTCTGCTTGAATGAGGCCAAAATTCCTTTTATTTCTGTACTGATTTTGAGTTTCTTATTTTCTAATACATGCATTCAATGCTGCAAGTCTCTCTCTAAGCACAGTTTTCACTGCATCAACTACATTTCCTAAAGTTGCAGTTTCATTTCATTTAGTTCAAATAATTTTTAATTTATCTTGAGACTTATTTGATACATGTATCATTTAGAAAAATGTCACTTTCTAAATATATGAAGATTTTTCATCTTTTTTTTTGATAGTTAAATTCTATTGTTATCTGATAACATATTTTGTATGATTTCTATTCTTTAGCATTAGTTAAGGTGTGTTTCATGGTCCATGATGTAGCCATAGTGGTTTTAAATCAGTAACCTGGCTGAATCTCAAATTAATTTTCTGTTTTCTTTCTTTCCTTCCTTTCTTCCTTCCTTCCTTCATTCCCTTCCCTCCCTCCCTCCCTTTCCTTCTTCCTTCTTTCCTTCCTTCCTTCTTTTCTCCTTCCCTTCCCCCCCCTTTCTTTCTTTCTCTCTTTCTTTCTGAATCTCATTTTATCACTGAGACTAGAGTGTACTGGCTCAATCTTGACTCAATACAGCATCCACCTCCAGGGTTCAAGGGATTCTTGTGCCTCCGTCTCCCAAAGTAGCTGGAATTACAGGTGTGTACCACCCTGCCCAGTTAATTTTTTTTGTGTGTATGTTTTTATTAGAGATGGGGTTTTGCCATGTTGGCCAGGCTGCTCTCAAATTCTTGACTTCAAGTGATCCACCTGCCTTGGCCTCCCAAATTCCTGGGATTGCAAGCATGAGCCACTGTGCCAGGATCAATATTACTTTTCTTCATGGCCCATCCTTTATACCCACAAGAACACATTATAAATGAATATTTATTCCCTTCTGATAATTGAAACACAGATACAAAAAGGTAAGGGCCTGTTTTGAGTTCTTGTTTAGGACAGTAATCATACACTAATTGGCCTCCACGGCAACTATGTTTAGCATGAGGAACAGGTAATACACATGAATAAATAATTGACACTGTATATCAGCGGGTGATAAGTATTATAGATGAACAAAAGTAGATCTGCAATGTAAAGAACTTGGAAATTATCATTCCTGTCATCTTAATAAAAATACATCTGAATAAACTGAAAATTACCTTTTCTGGAATCAATCAGATAATTGAGGTTACAGGGCAAATACCATCCTGAAATCTGCAGAGGCAGGCAAATATAATGAATCCTAACCAAGATCTTCCTGCGTTAAGCAGAAGCCATAGAAACCATAAACAGGTAGAAACACACATGGGAATTATGAGGAAATTTTGGAGGTTAAGCGTGGTCTGAATTGAGAGTGAGAAACTGATAGGGTGCCATTTTTAAGTAGAGGCCCATCCTTTTTTGAGGAACTCCCCTATCAGATTATCACAAATAAGAGCCAAAAAATACCTCCTCCTGGCTCTGGCAGGGGGAGGGAAGGAATCAACTTTGTGAAATAATCCCAGAATATTCTCCTTAAATAGATGTATTCTTCAAGAGAAAGACTTCTCCAGAAGCGTAGTTCGTTTGTGAAAGCACATTTACTTGACCCTAGCTACCTCTAGTCTTTCTGGCTTACCTACAGGAGGGAAAACAAAGGTAAAAAACAACTGTGAATGTTACAGTCCAGAAAAAACCAAAGCAGCTAGAACAAGAGGAAAAGGGAACATGAGGTTTAACCTACACTTAGGCTTTCTTATATGGTGAGAAGAAAAGATTAAAAAAAAAAAAAAGAAATCAAAGTGAATCCCTGTTTTCTGACTCAACCTTTGCAAGAGGCAGGAACCAGAAGAGAGAGCTGTGCATTTGGTTGTGATCTCCCAGTGCTCAGTGACCCCATCACATAGTAAACATGGGCAGAGAGGTATCATGGAAGTTAACTTATACCGCCTCTTCAGGAGATATAGAAAGGTGATGAACAGAGGAACAGAATCTTATACTTAGCAATCAGTGTTATGGTATGGGTAATATCAATGTGTGGGGAAAGTGGGCACACAGGATGGCTGGGTAGTTCAGGAAAGACTGTCAGGAAGGAATGCCTTAGCATAGTCTTCAAGCGTGAGAGGAAACTTGATAAAGAATGGGAAGGAATAGAGACGGACATTCTGGCCAGAGCAAGGCTCATGAACACAGACTCAGAGGCAAGAGAGAAAAAGGTCTATTTAGTAGATTATAAGGAATTCAGTGTAACTAGAATATTGAGTGTTGTGAAGGAAGTGCAGCAGATCAGAAAATGAAGTTGAAGCAGGAGGCATGATTCAAATAATATAGAATATTTTATGTATGGCTGAAGAACTCAGACTTCATGAAGAGCAATGAAAAAACCATTGAAGGGGAATAGCATCATCAGATTTCTGTTTTAAGAAGATAATTTAGATTAATATATGGAGAACGGATTGCAGGCTGTGTTATTGAGTGTCCTGATGATATCGCAGTTACCCTGATTTAATCATTACACAGTCTATGCATGTATCAAAATATCCCACGTACCCCAGAAATATGAAGAACCACAAAGTATCAACAACAGCAGTAAATATCAAGAACATCAAACAGAAGTTCCAGTGTCTTGCATTAATCTAAATGAGAAATGATAATGGTCTCAACATCATTATCACAATGGCATGTACAAGACTGGGTGAATCTGGGAAATAACTAAGAGGTCGAATCTGTTGGCATTTATTAGATGAGGGTAGATGGAGGAGAGAAGAGGGACTCAGTGATGATCCCAGGAATATATATCCCCGGCCAGATATCAGTCACATTGGATTAGGACCCACTGAAGTTGAGTATAGTCTCATCTTGAGTTCATCTTAAAGACCATATTTCCTAATAAGGTCACATTAACAGATACTAAAGATTAGAACTTCAACACATCTCTTGGGGAACGTAATTCAACCCACAACAAAGAGTTTCCCAATTTTCGAGTCTGAAAACATTTTTTCAATGCCCTCCCACAATGTTACTGACCTCTATCCACATAAAGGGAGTTATAATATTCGTGTTTGTTGATTGAGAAAAAAAGGCATTAATTTTTATAAACGTTTTCTAAGTACCATAATGCTTTCAAATACATTTGTATTTTATAATTTTTTAAATTAATAACAGCACTCATCCACATTTGGAGACCGGTCATACGTAGAGGTGCAAGACAGTCATAATCAACCACCTGATAGTTTGAAAACTATTGCTTTTGAGTCTTGACTCAGTTCCAAAGGTAACACGTGAGCATGGGCCGGTTCCCTAACCAATTTTTTATAGTTCTTAGTTTCATCTATGCCTGAAAAGTGGATATATTTTTTGACTTTTAAAATTTCACCCCTGACATTCTCTTAAGTTTATATGAGAAAAAACCATTTTAGGCAAAAATGTTTCAGAAATGGTGTTCTTGGTAGATAAGTTCATGTCCAATTTCATAATCACACTTCACCCCCACTAAGATGATATGTCAGATTGAAATCTGACATATTTTGGCAATGGTCTTACAGAGCAACTTAAGATAATTGAATCAGGTAAATAGTTCAGGGAAGTAAATGCTTCATATTTTTTTAAAGTTATCCAACTGAAAAGTTACAAACTCACTTTGTCTGTAACTGATTTATCAATAACAAGGACAGGCCTAGCAAAGAATAAGCACTTAATGAGTCCCCAATTTATCATTCTTTCTGCAGTTATAGTCTTATAACCAGTTGTTGCTTGAACCAAAAACTTCCTTATTACACACCACTAGTGCACATTACTAAAATAGAGAGTTTTTTCATTTCTACAAGTTACAAATGTGTGTTTACATTCCTCACCAGAAATTTAAGCTCACCCAAAGTTTTCATATTCTGCAGGCTCTAATTAAGACGGAATATATCTTTAAACAATTACCTTCATGGTATAAAACCTTTGAGAAGCTACTAAAGGACACCATTTTTCAAAGGCACTGTTGGTACTGGAAATAGGTATCTGGCCGGTGACTATTACATACTTTAATAAGTGTTATAGTAGAGGGAATCCCATGGCTCTATTAATGCCATGAATGAGAAAGTCTAACTTTGCCTTTGTGTTGAACATGTCAGGGAGAACATCCTGAAGGAGGGACCACCCAGGGCTGAATCTTTAAGGAGAACAGGAGGTATCGAAGCACAGAAGGTAAGGACTGTAGAGAGGCCTTCCAAGCAAAGAGAGGAATATAAGCACAAGTATAAGAAAAGTTTGGCATGTTTGGTCAAGTAGTTCATTACCGTTGGATCATGAAATGTACATGTATATGGAGTAGTACTGGGACAAGGCCTTTCATTTTGAATCATTTGAGGCGACAGAAGCAGCATGATCTACTTTTGTTTCGGACGTATCACCCTGGCTACAGAATGGAAAGTGGATTGGAGGTGAACTAGAAGGGAAAAAGAGAAGCTAATGAGAAAATTATTGCAATAGACCACATGAGAAAGGATGGTGGCTTGAAGCAAGGTAGTAGCAGTAAGGGTGATCCGAAACGTACTCTTCAAAGATACTTAGGAGATACATTTGAAAGAACTTGGTGCTTTATTTGATGTCAGGGTTCACTGAGAGTGACAGATGATATTGAGATTTTCGCTGTTTTGTAATGAGCCAGCTTCAACTTCTTTCATATCATATCTTCCACCTCCTTGTGTAACTGAAAAGGACACTTCTTTTCTGAAGTGGCAATGTAAAGGGAACTATATGTGCTCTCAGATACAGTTTATGGGGATGCCAAAATGACATAGGTCAAAAAATGCTTCTTACCATTTTGTATTCAGTTACAATCATTGAGTTTTCAAAAAATTGAATAAACATACTCTGGTTCCACTATGAATTTATTATTTTCTAGGCAAAATCCTAGTATGGAATAGGGAGAGATAGTGCAAACAGATTACACTGCCCTCTGAGCATCAATTACTCTTGCTATATGACTGCTCAAGTGGTGGACCTGAAAGTAGTGACAGTATCACTACTGCGTTCCATGGCTTTTTCTAAAATATTCTTCTATGCTGTGGCTATCATTCGGCTTTAAAATTCTTTCCCTCTCCATATTTCTATCAACTACCGTACTCATTCATCCAGATCTTGGCACATGCTTCACAGTTTTCCTCTCTAATCAAAATCCCTCCATTATCTTAAGAGGACATCAGTGCCTATGCGGATGACCCAATCTACATATCCTGGCCTCCTAGTTCCAATGACCCTCTTGTCCAGTCTTTTTCAGTTCGCTCCCCCATAGCTACTCCCTGGACCTAATCATTATTAAGAACTGCTGCACTTCCAAAACCTCTAATTCCAGAGCCCGTTCTGTTACCACAGCTACCTGTCCTTTCAGTTTTATAGTTCAACTAGTAGCACAACTGTTATTTAATCTCTTTAAGATACCCAGAATACCCACTCTTTTCTTCTCATCAATTAATTATCCCTTTTCTCAATTTCCCCTTTTAACCAACCTATTTCCATAGCTAACCATTTCAACAATGTCTTTGCCAATATCCCAAAAGCCTCAGATTATGTCCTTTCATTGCGAAGGAAAACTCAGTATTTTGCAAAAGCCCAACTGTGCATTGATCCAACTGCTAACTTCTCTGATTGTGCTGATAGTCAGCTGAATTCTTTAAAAATTGTGATTCAACAAAGCAGATGACTTATAATATGAATTCATGAATATGAACTCCCAGTGGGCCCTCAATTCTTCATGAAAAACATTTCATATTTCTATGGTCAATGTGATTTCCCTATGTCCACAAAGGCTACGTCAAAAATTTATTTCACATCTGAACGCTACCTTATATCCCTTTTTGTAGACAAACCTTTTTTTCTCCTGTTTTATCAAGGAAAATAAAGTTACAGAAGGAAAATTCTGTGTCCCCCATCATACACATGTCTGCCTGAACCTGAATCTACTCATTTTTACCTTCCTTCATTTTTGTCATAAGAGCTGTCTATCCTTCAAGCTGAGGCCAGACACCCAACTCAAGCTTCAGACAGCACAATCTGCCACTCTTTCAAGACATTTGTATTCAGGAAACTTTAATTATTGTTTGCTCCTTCTCTTTATTATTTTCACACTTTACCTCTCAAATAAGTGATTTGCCTCAGCTTTCATACATGTGTAGTTCTTTTGCATTGAAAGAAAAATAAACATCCACTTGATACACAGTCTTCTTCCCTGTACAGACAGACTTATAGATAGGTTGCTTATACTCACTGCTTCACACCTCAGCCAACACCGACCAGCTGCTATCCCCTCAAACTGTTATCAATATTTTTCCTTTTGACCACTTCTTCGTCTTTGGAAAAAAAAGTCAACAACATGCCTTAGTTTTTATGACATATCTCTTTATTTCTTTTCCATTTCCCCCTCATACCCATTAATTGCTTTCTTGGATGGTACATTCTTTTCCTCTTTGTACATACCAAATATCAAACTTCCCTCTCCCCACGTTTTTTGCTGAGTGGCTGAAGAATGTGGTAAGAGACAATGCCATAAATCGATGGAGCATCTTGCATCATTGTATTCTGAGTTCCTTAATGCTTCCAGTGTAACAGTTCAGTGGGAAACAATTCTACCTCAGACTTCTCAGAGTTCACACCCTAAGTCAATGACTTTCAAACTATGTCTGCAAAGTCCTGGACTTCGTGAATCTGATTCAGGGACCACTGTGTGGTAAAAAAGAAGAAGGCTAAGCTAATGGAACTGCACGTTCTTTGCTGTTTCAAAAAACCCAGCTCCAATTTTAGTTTTAATTATTGGATTATCATATAATATTTCATTTAAAAATGTAGTTATATTTAACCAAATAGACCTAACAGACCTCTGCAGAACTCTCAACTCCCAAATAACAGAACATACATTCTTCTCAACACCACATGGCACATACTCTAAAATTGACCACATATTCAGACATAAAACAATTCTCAGCAAAGGCAGAAATCATACAAGCCACAATCTCGGGCCACAGTGCTGTAAAAGTAGAAATTGACACTAAAAAAATTACTTAAAACCATACAATTACATAAAAATTAAATAACATGCTTCTGAATGACTTTTGGGTAGATATTAAAATTAAGGCAGAAATCAAGAATTTATTTAAAACTATTGAGAACAACGACATAATATACCAGAATTTCTGGAAACACAGCTAAGGCAGTGTTAAGAGAGAAGTTTAAATGCCCACATCAAAAGGTTAGAAAATTCTCAAATTAATAACCTAACTAGAGAAACTAGACAAGCAAGAGCAAACCAACTCCAAAGCTAGCAGAATATAAGAAATAACCAAAACCAAAGCTGAACTGAAGAAAACTAAGACATCAAAATCATGCAAAATATCAATGAATCCAGCAGTTAATTCTTTGAAAAAATTAATAAGATAGATATAACACTAGCTAGACTAGTAAAATAAAAAAGAGAGAAGATCCAAATAAACACAGCCCGAAATGGCAAAGAGGACATTAAAACTGACCTCACAGAAATGAACAGAAATACAAAAATCCCTCAGAGACTACTATATACATCTCTGTGTACATAATCTAGAAAATCATGAGTAAATGAAAAAACTCCTAGCCACATACAGACTTCCAAGACTGAACCAGGAAGAAATTGAATGCTTCAAAAGACACTTTAATTCTAAAATTGAATTAGTAATAAAAAACCTACCAACCAAAAAAAGCCCAGGGCCAGAGGGATTCACAGCCAAATTCTAACAGATAGATAAAGAAGAGCTGATAAGATTCCTACTGCAACTATTCCAAAAACTTGAGGAGGACGGTGTCCTCGTCAACTCATTCTATGAGACCTGCGATATCCTGATACTGAAGCTTGGCAGACACAGCACAAAACAGAACATTTCAGGCAAATATTCTTGATGAACATCCTCAAAAATATAGTAGCAAAATCCTAAAAAAAATCTATCAAACTGACTTCAGCAGCACATTAAAAATTAATCCATCATAATCAAGGAGACGTTATCCCTGGGTTGCAAGGCTGGCTCAACATACGCAAACCAATACATGAATTTCACCATATAAAAACTGAACAAAAACCAAAAGCCACATGATCATTTCAAAAGATGCTGAAAAGACTTTCAAGAAAATTCAACATCACATCATGTTAAAAAACCTCCATAAACTAGGTGTTGAAGGAACATACTTCAAAATAATTAGAGCCATCTATGACAAATCCACAGCTAACATCATACTGAATGGACAAAAGCTGGAAGCACTCCCCTTAAAAACTGGAACAAGACACCCTTATTCAAAATAATACTGGAAGTCCTAGCCAGAGCAATCATGGAAAAGAAAGAGATAAAAATAATCCAAATAGGAAGAGGGAAAGTCAAAATATCTCTATTTGCAGATGGTATTATTCTATATATAGAAAATCCAATAGTCTCTGCTTAAAAGCTCCTTGTTCTGAAAAACAAACAAACAAACAAACAAACAAAAAAAAAAACTTCAGCCAAGCATCAGGATATAAAATCAATGCACAAAAATCAGTAGCATTCCTATATACCAATAACATCCAAACTGAGAGCACAATCAGAAATGCAATCCCATTTACAATTGACACAAAATGGATAAAATACCTACGAACACAGCTAACCAGAGAAGTGAAAGATGTCTACAATGGGAATTACAAAACAGCACTCCAAGAACTCGGAGATGACACAAACAAATGGAAAAACATTTCATGGTCATGGATAAGAAGAATCAACGTTGTTAAAATGGCTGTACTGCACAAGGCAATTTACACATTCAATGTTATTTCTACTAAACTACCAATGATGTTCTTTATAGAATTAGTTAAACCTATTTTAAAATTTATATAGCCAAGGAAATCCTACAAAAAATAACAAAGCTGGAGGTATCACATTACCCACCTCCAAACTCCACTATAAGTCTACAGAAGCCAAATCAGCATAGTACTGGCAGTGGCACAAAAACAGACTCATAGACCCATGAAACAGCATAGAGAACCCAGAAGAAATACTACACACCTACAGCCATGTAATCTTCAACAAAGCTGACAAAAATAAGCAATAGGAAAAGGGCTCCCTACTCAATAAATGGTGCTGAGATAACAGACTAGTCATATGCAGAAGACTAAAACTGGACCTCTTCCTTATGCCATACACAAAAATCAACTCAAGATAGATTAAAGGCTTAAATATAAAACACAAAACTATAACAGCCCTGCAAGATAACCTAGGTAATACTATTCTGGAGAGGGGATCTGGCCAAGATTTCATGATGAATATTCCAAAACTAATTGCAATGAAAACAAAAACTGACAAGTGTCACATACTTAAAGGCCTTCTGTACAGCAAAAGAAGCTTACAACAGAGCAAACTGACAACCTATAGAATAGGAGGTCATATTTGCAAATTATATATCTAATAGAGGTCTAATATCCAGAATCTATAGGAAACTTAAACAAATTTACAAGTAAAAAACAAATAACCTCATTAAAAAGTGGGAACATTACACGAATAGAGACTTTTCAAAAAAAGACATACATGTGGCCCAAACATAAAAAAATGGTCAACACCACTAACCATTAGTGTATTACATTGTTCTCACATTGCTATAAAGAGTTACCTGAGACTGGGTAATTTATAAGGAAAAGGGATTTAATTGGTTCATGGTTCGGCAGGCTGTACATAAAGCATGGTGGCCTCTGCTTCTGGGGAGGCCTCAGGGAGATTTTTCTCATGATGGAAGGCAAAGTGGCAGCAGAAAACTCACATGGTAATAGGAGGAGCAAAATGAGAGGGAGCGGGTAAGTGCCACATACTTTTAAATCCCCAGATCTCACAGTAACTCACTCACCATCATGAGGGCAGTACCAAGGGGCTGGTACTAAACCATTCAAGACAAATCTTCCCCCATGTTCCATTCATTTCCCACCAAGTCCCACCTTCAACATTGGGGATTACAATTTGACACGAGATTTGGTCAGGATAGACATCCAAATCATATCAATTAATGAAACGCAAGTCAAAACTACAATGAGATACCATTTCACACCAGTCAGAATGGTTATTATCAAAAAGGCAAAAAATAACAGATGCTGGCAAGGTGCAGAGAAAAGAGAACATTACACACTACTGATGGGAATGTAAATTGCTTTAGCTGTTGTGGAAAGTAGTGTGGCTCTTCCTTAAAAAATTGAAACAGAATTACCATTGCTCTATCATAAGGACACATGCGTGCCTATGTATCTTGTAACACTATTCGCAACAGCAAAAACATGGAATCAACATAAATGCCCATCAATGGTAGACTGTCTAAAGAAACTGTGATTCATATATATCATGGAATACTATGCAGCCATAAAAATGAGATCATGTTCTTTGCAACAATATGAATGGAGCTGGAGTCCATCATCATAAGCAAACTAATGTATGAACAGAAAATCAAATACCACATATTATCCCTAAGTGGGAGCTAAACAACAAGGAGAAATATACACAAAGAGGGGAACAACAGACATTGAAGACTACTTAAGAGTCAAGAGTGGGAAAAGGGAGAGCAGAAAAAAATATCTGTTGAGCACTACACTTATTTGTTGGGTACTACACTTATTACCTGGGTGACAAAATAATCTTCACATGAAACGCCCGTGGCACAAAGTTTACCTATATAACAAACCTGCACATGTGCTCCTGAACCTAAAATAAAACTTATAATAAAATAAAATATAATGCTTGAGGTGTCAAATTTACTAATCATCAACTTTGTCATTTTTTCCACTGCTTTTAAGTGCACAAGATGTCTTCCATTCTGAGATCCAGAGTTTGGATCAGTAACTACCTTCATTTCATTCTTCTTTATTTTTGCTTTAACTTAATTTGATGTATGATATGAGAAAAGGCTCTAAAACCATAATTTTTTTCTAAATGGTTATCCGTGGATCTCTTTTATTTATTAAATAATCCTTTTTCAGTAAAAATGTGGGTTTTTTGTGTATACAGACAGATTTATATGTATACACATACATATGCTCACACGCTCACATTAACCTATTCCAAAGGCCACACTAATTTTGAGACCAAGAAACAAAACCTGTTGGTGTTAAGTTTCAGTTATCTGTTTTCAGTGTATAAGTCGTCCTTAGTGACTAAGTGTTGTATGTGACACTTTCAGACTGTGCACAGTATGCTGGTGTCAGTGTGCCTTATTTTGACTCAGAAGAAAAATATGTTCCTTTATCTGCCTGAACTTGATCTATCTTGAAATTTCTAACTTCGCATCCATTTAATTTGTCATGGCATCTAAAGCCTTTTGCTGATTCTCTAAAATGGAAATTGCCAACTAGGGATGGCAATATCTGAACAAGACTGATGAGTATACTAATTATTTCAGGCGACAGATTCTCTATAAAGAGGACCCTGTCAATGTTAGCTACCAAGAAAAGGAAAGACAGCATTTTAGCAAATAGGATGCTTAATCAGCAAGAGAAAGCCTTGTAAACATCAGTTTAAATCTTAAGCATGAAAACCTACTTTATTGAATGTCAAGTTGAGTATTCAGCCTGTTCTTTCCAATTTTACTTCTATTCAAAGCACATTTATTGAGACCTAGTATATGTTCAGCATCCTGTTCCATGCCATAGGGTATACAGATGAATAAGTCATAGTTTCTACCCTTAAGGAGCTTCAGTGTATTATGCACAGCTCACATGTCTTTTGTACCAAATGATTAAACTCTAAAGTCTCTGAGTTGCTCAGGGTGAGTCGAGAATGCAGAGTACAACAGCATCAAACAAAAAAGATCATGGCACTGCTCAGCATCCAGTTTCCAGAAAGACTAAAACAGTTGGTGAAATTTTCTCTAAGAGGGGTTTAAGAGACTCTGTGTTGCCACAACACTCTGAGAACAAAGATAAAATATAAAGAATACATCTAACAAAACCAGTACATATCATTTAGTCATTATAGAGAATATTATGGCATTATAAAGCCAGCCACCTAAATCCACAGAGCAGAAAGCCAGTATTTTGCATGGTTAACTGAGTCAAGGGTGCTGAGAAGTCACACAGGAGAACGAAGAATCACTTTGTGGATTTATTAATATTACTGCTACTGTGCTGCAGCTGGTGCTGCTACTACTGCTGCTAGAAATAGATAATGTTTATGGAGTTTTACTCTGTTTCAAGTACTTTTCTAATGATTTCACTAATATTCCATTATTTAATCTTCGCAACGACTCTACAAAACCAATATTATTTCTGTACTTTTGTCAATGACAATCTAAACCTTGGAGGCAAACTAACTCATCCAAAGTATATGGTGTAGCCAGAACTTATCAATTAGGCGTTGGTAACATGTACGAAAATGATTTGAGTGGAGGAGCAAGAATCTGAGACAGATCGGAATGGGTTACAAAGTAAATATACATGAGAATGTACAAACAAGCAGCAGAGGAAACATATTTGGAGAGAAATTTGTATGAATTGTTTTTAATTAACGAAGGAAACCTCTACTGTAATGAGGAGGAAGGAAAAGACTGGAGCAGATATAGGTGAGTTTGTAATATGAAATAGGCAGAAACTGAAGGGCTTTTTGTCTGACGGCATCTATTTCCCTTGTGAAGGAAGCAACAAGATCATTTTGCACACTAAAAAGGGGAAGGTGGAGTTAAGAGCTTTGGAAGGGGGTGATTATGCTTGACCCAGACCTTGGAAAGCGTGGAAGCATCAGTTGAGAAAAGAAATATACCAGAAATGTGTAGCAACACTGAGGATAGATTTATTTAAGGTTAGTGACCATGAATTTATTGTAAAATAAACTTGCAGTATTTTAGAATTTCTCCTGCAGCTTTGGAATTTCCCATGGCAGGGAGAGAAAGCGTAGATATTTGAGGTTAGCTCTTTTTGGGTTTTACCAAATAAGTGCAGGGACAGATGAGTAAGAGGATTAGAATGATGGCAATAGTATTATTGATGGAATAATAATTGTGGAATGTGGAATCTAAGCTGGTTAAAGAGGACTATGAAGAAAGACGAGGACTGATCAATAGGGAGAAAGCAGAGAAGTGAATGGGCTGAATGTCACAAGAAGTAGGGGCTAATTTTACACAATTGGGATTCTTTAAGCTAGCTGGAAGGGTTAGAGATAGCGTTCAAGAAAGACATATTTGAATCAATGCTTTCCGTGGCAGCATAGCTTTAGGTACGGACAGAGTCCACAGTGTAAATGTAGGAATGGGTAGATAAACTGGAATGGAGAAGAAAGGTTACTTCTTTCCGGATATGCTTATCTTGGCATAAATTCTAGGGGTTTCCACTATTTCTTTCATTATTTCCATAACTTGTGAAATTAGAATATCTATGGTTTATCGATATGCTATTTTTTTGTTTTTGTTGTAGGAAATGTGAAAAATCAAAAGGTAATATTTCCTTCTACACTCAAGTTTTGTGTTTTGTGACCCAGGCCACTGGCTTTAAGCTGGAAGAGAACATCCGCTCCCCTGAACACAGGAACTACATTGCAAGTATCTTGTAGTCACTGTTTTTTTTTTTTTTTTAAATTTTAATTTTTAGATGTCACAGGGCTTACAGAGAACTATAAACATTCAGTGACTAGTGACCAGACAGCCTAGATGTTCTGCAATGCTGGAATAGGCTTTGGAAAAAGAAGACTCATACCATTTTCTAAACTATTTTGGAATATCCCACTAGACATTACTGTATGTATAAAAACTGTTCATACTTAGCTGAGTTTGAAAACAACTTTGAAGAAACCCAAAGTATTTGTTGAGCATTTTAATAATCATTAAAATTTTTTGGAGATGCAAAATTCCTTGTAAAAATGGGAAAGTCTGTCCTTAGTTTTGTTTGGAATTTTGTCAAGAGTTGTAAACCATATCACAAACTTTAGCATCAATAGGGGTTCTGCTAGACCTATTTGAGGCATCTGTATCTGAGAATTGATCAAAATAAATTTTTACTTTGAAGTTCATTCAATGGATCTAAAAGTAAATATTTTCGAATTTGCAGAATTATGAGTTGCAGTGATCTTATTGAATTTCATCAATAAATGTTGTTTTAAGAATACTATTAGTATTATTGCAATACATAAATTAGGTCAATTAGATATATTATTTGTAATCATTTCATACGGAAATTTTCATTAAATTGTTTGGGTTGCCTATTTGTTTTCAATTTTATTCTGATCCTGCACCCTGAGGTTTATTACAGCCACTCTAGAACTTGTTTTATTAGGTTCCTTTTCTAAAATATCCTTTATTCTCATTATCTATTGAAAGATATGTTATCCCAGATTTATTTATGTATTAGAGACCTAATGTATACCTGGACATGTGGTAGGATTTCAAATCAGAATGTGTGTTTTTCCTGATAACTCTTACTTTCTTGTCCTATCTCATAACTCATAATAGTGGGAACAAATTCATTTGCAAGAATCACATGCTTGTTCCTTTTCTCATCTTGAAATGCGTAATTTGTTTGGCCATAATTATGGTCATTGCAACAGTGGTTTTCTCTTTGTTTGCTTCATTACATAAAAATCCATCTAGCCCATTATTACTTAAACTAGCATGCTTTCACTCATTATTAGTTTCTTTCCTTGAACTTACATTTTATATTCTGGCATTGTATTATATTTTCACCTTAATTACATAAGTATTCAGATTTCATTTTGTGTGACTTTCTTTTCATGGTAGTAAAATGAGTATTCAAAATATTTGTTAAAAAAGAGAGCATCCTGTTTGATATAGTTGAACTTCAAATGCTGAGCTGCCCTTCCAACTCCTTTTCTCCCAGTTAAGAATTTGTATGTTTCAATATTAGTTACCTCAAGAAATCATGCTGGACTTTAGGAGAAGGAAACTGATGCCTAGACCAAAAAGTGAGTAATGGCTTAACCTGGGATACTCAGTGGATTTGCCTAAAGATTCCAAATTGGGTTAGGTTGTAATTTTGGTAGCAGACTTCTTGAGTAGAAGATACATGTTTCCTGTTTCCATGCAAATCTCCAAAGGGCAAATGGCTACGTGGTACAGATGGACATTAGAAGCTTTAGCTTGGGAATGCTGTGAAGTTCTATGCTTAAGCTTGGCATGAAAGGAAGAGAGAGCCACCTGAGTTTGAGCAAAGTAGGCTGGTATGAGCAAGGACCATGAAGCACTGGAGAACAGAGGCTCATCATTACATTTTATTTACTGAATAGTCCTTCTGTCTCCTGTATAATCTCACGTTGGGGGTAGTCTCTTAAAACACTACGGAGATTAAATTTTCTATCAATTTTAACAGATGGGTACTAAATTAGATTTATTCGATTAAGAAAAAGGAAAACTAAAAGTTACTAGCCTTGAAATGTACTGATGAAAATTCATACCAGTTGTACTTGAGCTTGATGATATTATTTTAGACATATTTTCATCAGAGAATCCTTGAGAAACCTTTAATGAGAGACTGCTATTTCTGTGGCTTTGTAACTGCATATTGGGAAGCACTAGTAGCTTCTGAGTGACCTTCTGTCCTATCCTTCCATCACCTGTAGAATGATTATCTTTCTATCTTTATATCTTCACATCTACTAGTCTCTCTGTGAAGGCCCCAGGGGAACAAGTCAAATACGAGGTTCTACTTTGCAGAAAGATTAACACATGTTACTCCGGTTTGTACACTGCAGAGGGCATGATAATATTCCTGCTCAAAGAGGTACTGCACATTGTCAAAACCCAGTGCTTTTTGTGAAGCTGATGTTTGTAAGAAAGTGGATTGAATTAGTCAGGGTCAGACAATGGTTAGAGTAAATCACCAGGGAAGACCATGAGTGGCAGAGAGAGGCTATTGGGGTGCATACTCTTGGGAAATAAGAAAACGGATTTTTGAACCATGCCAAATAAACAGAGCTCTCTGGGCATATCACTTAAAAGTGATTGGATAGTGAATTAAAACATCCACATTTGTATTTCCCTCTGAATGACTGTTGCACGATGAGCTAATCTGAATGCTTTTGAGGATAGTTCCATGTGGCTTATTTTCTACCCAACTGAAAGCTCTCGAGCCCAAGACAAGATATTTCAATTGTGTGGCTTCAATTGTGCAAGTTGTCACAAAATGAGGTGGGGAAGAAATATTGCTCTTTAAAAGTTAGTGAACCGTGGGGATTTTACGTGAATTGTAAAGAGTTCAAACTAGTCAAGGAAAGAAATGGCAGATGAACAACTCAAAGAGAGTTCCAGCAATGCTTGAAAGACATAGGCATTGAGTTCAAAGGGCTTTCCTTTCAGAGATGCACAGCCTCGGCCTTGGTGACTTCAATAGATGGTCAAGAAAATGTCTGTGTTATTACTCTGTTCTTTTTGCTGAATACAGTTTCCACATCCATCCTCAAGACAAGTTTATAGCTAGCTCCACACAGCACGTAAATTGCTTTGAAAAGACTCCAGATAGTTAAATTTGATCAAACAAGTGGTTACTTTGAAAACTACTCATTAGCATCCAGTTACCAAGCAAAGCATTGACTGAATTAAGTTGCTTGTTTTCAAACACCTGTTTGAAAATATACCATATGCCGACTAACTCAAATAGAAGAGAACTTTTACTTTTAGAGACAAAATCTTAGACATTTTTTAAAAAACAAATCATAAGTTTCAAAGCGTTTTATGTCCCTTTGAGGACGACATGTTTTTGGGTATCTTTTAGTGACTATTTTATAAATACTGCAAGAATAAATCATTGCCCCTATAAAATCTTCATTCTTCTTGACTCCTAAGCAGCATTTGACACTGTTCACCTTCCCATTTGCAACTCTATTTTCCATTGTCTTTCGATATGCTGGGTTCTTGCTTTAGCTTGATGACTCTTTCTAATAATATTTGTCTTCCCCATCCCTGAAATGCTCATTTGTTATCCTCAGTTCTCTTTTAGACTTTTCACCCTTCTCAGTCTGCAGTCTCTCTGGGCAATCTCATCCTCCATTAGTCAGTCTTCAACTTTCCTCTGTATGTGTGCTGTCCAGTAGGGCAGCCACTTGCTCCGTGGTTATTTAAATTGAAGTTAATTAAAAGAAAATTAAGTAGAAAATGTAGTTCTTCAGTCATACTAGCCACATTTCAAATGCTCGATAACCACATGTGGCCAGTAACTACTATATTGGATAGTGCAAACGTAGAACAGCTTTATCATCACAAAAAGTTGTATTAGAAAATTTTGCCTTTTATGCAAATGGTTCTCAAATAGGTCTCCAGTCCAGACATTTCTCTAGGGCCTCAGATCCATAATAACCTAGTGGATATTTCCTCGTGGATGTTCTGTAGAACTTGCTGACAAATTATTGACACCAAATGTCTCCTTTCCTGGAAGTTAAACTAGACCCTTGAATGAAGATATAAGAAATCTCATCTTTCTTCATTTTCTTTCATTCTTTTTCCATCATTTGCTTAAAATAATCTTTATTTTTTATGAAGAGGAGGACCATTATGATTTTGACTTTCCCCAGATGATTAATTTTAATATTGATGGCTCTTTCAAGTAAAGAAGGCACCCAGTTATCGTGTGTTGCATGTGACAATTTCTAAGTTGAATCATCCCTTGAAATGACCTTGTAACTGGCATGATTCCTTCACATTACCCCTGCCCCCAAATTAATTTCACATACTGAATGCAAAATGAGGCTAACAAAGCAATCTTTGTGAAAGGAATTCCACAGATTGCTTAATTGACACTTCCAAATCTCTCATTTATTTGGATTTCTAAATCAACAGAATTAGACTACAAATTAATTCATTAGTACAAACAATAAAAAATGAGGTCAGGATTATTAGAAGAAGAATAAATGAGAAGATGAATTGATCCATAGATGTACAGGTTGATCTCTGAAACTCAAAAAGTAGGTCAACTTTTTCCCTCTCTCTTAATTACATGCCCACATGCTTTCTTCTGTCAGGTCTGGAAATCTTGAATCTTATTTCTACCCAGTGTAATTATGTTTCCATATCTGATCACGTCCAATTTTGAAGTGAAATAAACAGTAGGAGCTAGGCACATTAGCAAGTGGAGCCACCAAATTACATTCATTAAGGCATTGTTCAACTATGGAGTGCAATCCTCCAGTGACCTCAGGAAAGTAAAAAATCAGTTTACAATTAAGGATCTATGATACTTAATAAATATACATCCTGTATTAGAAAGAATGTGTTATTTCCCCTTCTATCAAAGAGAATCTTGATCTGGAAAGGGCTTGAATAAGGAATAATTACACTTTGATGAAAGAAGTTGAATTCACCTTGATCCAAATCGGGTCCGTAATTATCCACTCTAATGCAGTATAATGATCCTTTGGATTTATAATTATAAACCTTCAGGACAGTCTCCGTGTAATTCTAAAGTAACAGCAAGGTAACAAGCTATGTTTCCTATTTCATTTTCTACAAAATATGTCACAATTCTATACCGAATTACTAGTCATCTTTTATTATAGTCATTTCTCATAGTTTCTAAAAATTCTCTAGTCCCTAGACAAATATATAGCTCCCATTGTCAGTCTTTCTACCCCCTTTTAAATACATTATTCTCCACAACTCTGAAGCAAACTACTTCTGATCAAGCCAGAAAAATATCTGTGCCTTCTTAAAGATTTTTTTTTTCTCAAATTTTTTTTTTCTTGATCAAGACTTTTTTCAGAAAGGCCAAGCAAAACCAAGGAGGGGTGATACTTCACCTCAATAACTAAAATGGCCATAGAGACTACTGTTACTCTTGTTTGTCCTGTGTTTGCCTATGCACTACATTGGATGACATCTCATTTGACTATTTAATTAGATTATAGAGCAGAGTTGCACGTAGTCTACATGACAATGACAGAAACTTGCACACATTCACAGACAGAGACAGATATCAAAAGAGAGACAGGGAGCGAAAGAAGAAGAAAGAGAAACAGAACAAGTTCACGTGTGCGTCAGAGAAATGAAGTAGTATTACCCAGTAGAAAGGACATGACCTTTCATTATGTAACTTTGAACCAGGTATGGAAACTTCTGAGTCTCAATTTCCTTATATGTTAGAGTACATATCTTGTAGGGTTGTTGAGGATTAAAAAAGAAAAAAACTTTAAAATATTTAATATAGCACCTGCTACAGAGTAACCATTCAAAAGAAATAATCACTGTGTTAATTACTAAACAGCTGCATAGACATATTAGGCATATTGGCATACATAAATAGTTAAGAGTATAATAGTATACCTATGTTATACACATTTGAATTATAAAGCATAAATATTGGGCAGATATGTAATGTGGAATAATCAAAACAGTGAAATGTCTGTAATTAGGAAATCAGTGTTTGAGCTTTGATTCTGCTAGTCAGCTGTATGACCTTGGAAAAGTCACTTAACATTTGAAGCAGATGTTTCTGGCCTGCCATATAGGAGTCACATTACTCATCCTGGACATAAGTGTGATAATATTTGCAGAAGGGTTGCTGTGTATAAAGCTCTTTATGCATGTGTAAAACTTAAAGGCATAAGATTCCATTCATATTCTTTTACCAATGGAGAAGCAGTCTCTGGGACAGACCCTGTCTATATGTGATTGAGAATACTCACACAGAACTCTTTTCTCTGAAATGGCACTTTTGAGTCATATCTGGAACCTGGGCCAGTCTTAGACTTGGAGTCTGAGAACAGCCCCTGGCCCTGTGTGCATTCAGCTTCTCAGTTATGTTTACTGAGGGACAACTGCCACAGCTGCAGACCATACCCAGGCACATCTCACCCAGGGGTTGGGGAAAGGAATAACTTGGGCATCGGATATGGAGATATGAAGGTCATGGTGCAGCCTTGTTAATGATGACTCTCACAGGCAACTGGGATGAACACAGCAATTGTCAGAGATAACGGTCACAATATTGAAATTATGTTTTGCTCATCATCATCTAAAACAAAACCCTAACACACAGTAGATGACCAGTAAATATTTGTCAAAGAATTCCAGGCCATCTCAAGGTTTGTGATCTCAACACACCGAACAATTTGGAGTCAATTGTCTCTCCATTCAGTCACCAACACACTGTATTTAGTGGAAATCGTATGCCTCATTTTTGGGAAAATGGCTTGTCTCACTTGTGTTTTCTACCCCCCCATCACAAGCAACCTTACTTTGTACTCTCTTACAATTTCACTTTTAAATCTCCAGTGAAATCAGGTAAAAAGCAACTTCTGGATTTTTCTTTCCCTGCCAGCTTTCGGTTGCCAATAGGGTTGCCATTTTGGATTGCTAAATGGCCTTCTATTTCCCATTTTTTATGCCCGGTGCTTTGTCTTTTGTTGGTTCTACGGGACTGTCAGATCCTATTTAATAACCTTGCCTATCTCCTCCTTTGGAACTCTTCAGCGAGGCTCTCTTTGCTGCTCTGTATTCTGTTCACTTCTCTGCCACCCTCACAGGCCTCAGCTGCAAATGAAGAGTCCATGTGAAATAGGGAAGTCAGCTCCATGATGCATACATTTAGAAGAGAATTACTCTCTCTTTCTTGAGTCTGTGAAGTTTCGAATACCAGAAGTCTGTATCTTTAAAAAGAGTTTAAAAAAAAATGAGAAATGGACTTTAACAAAATATCTGTGTAATTGCAAGCCACACAAGTTACATTTGGGTAAGCCTGTTTTGGGGAAGGAAACACTGCCAATCATGATTGAGCATATTCGGTTCTCTGGAAAAAAAATTATTCAAACCAACTGGAAAAGCAAACCTCTCTATTATCTGATACAATTTTGAATCCTCTCCTTTCCTGTTGTAGATTTTGCACTAAG
Source organism: Sapajus apella (assembly GCF_009761245.1). Lineage (NCBI taxonomy): Eukaryota > Metazoa > Chordata > Mammalia > Primates > Cebidae > Sapajus > Sapajus apella. The sequence continues at coordinate 4,627,522 of NW_022437033.1, read as the reverse complement.
GACCTTTTTCTGGACATGTATTGATGGCCAAAAAATTTAGTGATTCTTTAATGTTAATAAAATTTTAACATGAAAAAACAGGTTTTCTGAGACAGCAACTGGCAGTTTGGGGCTAGAAGTAATATATTCAGTAAATAAATTTCACGCAGCCTGACGGAGCACTCCTACAGACTATTCAGATCAATATTTGATGAGAATGTATCAAAGCAAAGTTATTGCTATGAGGAACCACTGCTGTCTTTTGATTGAAGTTAATGAAGCAGACATATTAGTGTAAAGCACTTGCTGGATGCATCTGAAATTTGTCCTAACCACTACTAGTGCTGCTAATGGAAAATGGTAATTACTGTCCACATAATTCTGAAATTATTAGGAAAATAGGTACTTTTCGGAATCATCTTATTAAAATGCAGACTCCATAATAGAAAAGTTTCTGGACATGTGTTGACTTGAATCAGTGAAGATAAAAGTGACAAAATATCTTTTTTACATTACAATTGAAATGTCTCTTCTATTACATACTGTAAAGCTTTAAGAGCATGACAAAATCTTAAACCTTGCCAATGACACAGTGTAGGGAAATATGCAGAAAGTAAACTGTGGTAGCAACGGAACTCCATACATTCATTCCCACGACACTCAAAGGTACTGTAGCCATCCCATAGCTTAAGCACTGTCCTCACTTCATCCATATGAAGGAAGACACCTGATTTGGACTGGTCTCTTGGCTGTTTCCCTGAAGGCATATATAGATCACAGCGTTGACAAGGACTTCCCAGGACTGAAGATGCTCAGGGCATTCAGCTCCATTTATGAATAAATCAGGGCAGAGTTGGCAGTGCCAGACAGGTGTGCCCTGATCCCAGCATCAGGCCTGGATGCAGTGGATTTACAGTCAGTGCACTCTTCTGTCTGAAACATGGGAGAATGCTAAATGTGGTATGCATGAAAGAAAAGACGAATGGCTCCCGGAAGCATATTGGCAGTTGTGAGACAGGGCTCCTTCCCATAAAAGAGAAGGAGATGCTTAAAGAAAGGGATCCTGAGACAGGATTAATAACAAGGAGACAACATGATAAGCAAACATGGTCGCCATGGACCAGGACATGTGCGTAATTCCCCAGTTGATTTCAAATATCTTGAAAGTCATTTGTAATTGCAGCATGTCTGATCTAAAAAAAGAGAAAAGCCTTATAAAGATGGGCCCACCCAGAATATGTAATGGAACGCAGTCTCCCTAAACTGAGATGGTGGCTTGGGAAATAGCTCACCCATTCAATAAAAGTACGCTGCTAGGGATGACGTAGGAAATCTCTGTCACAGATATTCTGAAATAAAGGGATAAATCAAGCTGTAATATTCACAGTCTTTTGCCAATTTTTTGCAGTGCAGAAAGTTCTCAGATATGTAGAATCTTAATTCTCTGTACGGCCACTCTGTGAGAAACACAAGGTGGGGATTATTATTTCTATGTTAGAGATTAGAGGATGGACCTTCTGAATCCCAGCCCAGTGCTCTGCCCACTGCAGCACTTGGTGGCTGCTATGCTCTGGGTGGCCATGTTCTATAATGGTATTCTCAGCTCCTGTGGGTTAAGAGAAACTATGTTTCAGGGTGAGCCCTACTGCCCACACCTAGTTCCTAGCAATTCCTGGGAAGCCTGGCAATGAACATTCTCTGTAAGAAAACAAACATCTTCTCAGAAAGAAAGAGAGACTGAGAGAAAGAGAACTTTCCCCAGAAAAAGAAAAAAAAAACCTGTCCTGAGATTCATGCTCTTGAAAAACACCACTTCTGTTTGTCTTTCAAGACTTTCAGGTGAAAGTCCAATCGTCTGAGCTTAGCACCCAAGTCCCTTCATATTTAATGCTTCTTCATATTTACCCCAGAAAGAAGCCACTGTCCAGCTGGTAGAACTCTCCCCTGGCATTTGAAACCATGTTTATTTTTAAAAGGACACGTTCTTTTAAGCTGTTCTCTCTATTTGGTAGGGCCATCTTTCATTTCTCTTTGGCCAAATTGTGCCCTGGTGTCCTAATGCTGACTCAATTCCCACGGCCGCCACGCCACTTCTAGCGCAGGTTCAGCACATGGATTATAGGCCTTTGAGTGTCTTTTTCATGCATTGAATCCTGAGTGATTGCTGACTATAGCAGTCACAGCTGATCTGATTGCAAGTGACAGAAATTCAATTTGATCTGGCTGAGGCCAAAAGGGAAATTTACCGGAAGGCCCTTGAGGAATTTAATCTACTAAGAAAAGGTGGGAAGATCAAGGGCAACTGGGCCTTGGGGACATTTGGAATCAGAGACTCAGAGTGCTGCCAGTGCCCTTTCCCTCTCTCATCTTTGCTTCTGTTGTCATGATACCTTCTTTCTCTCAGCTTCTTCTGGGAGACATGGTGACCAACAGTTCCTGTGCTGTGTATATACTCACAGGCTTTCCACTAGAGGAGGATTTAGATTTTCTCCTCCATTTCCTTTCAGATAATTTTAGGGAAGTATTCTGATGGGCTCACTTGCTTCAGACGCCTATCTCCAGAAATCTCTGGCATGGCGTGAGGCAGAATCACTTAACCTAAACTCTGTCTGGAAACCTGAGGCTAAGTATTATTTCCAGAAGAGAGAAGAAATCACTGTGATCCAGGCAGCCTCCCTGGCAGCTGTGTACCACATCAGCCTGCGTTCTCTGGGGAATTATCGCTTCACTTTGAAAGCACCATGTCTCCTCTCCCAAACAGTTCTGACAACGTCTTGAAGGTTGAGCTTAGGACCACGTGTTATCCTGGAGTTCTCATAGTACCTAACATAATGCTATAACATTTCATTCATTTACACAATATTGAGTGCCTCTTTTGTGGCAAGCCAGTACTAGATGTTGTAAGCGGAAACTTGTAATCTGCTCCAACTCTTGGCAAAAATTACTTTTAGTTCTCTAAAATCACCATGCTATTTCCCACCTTGTTTCCATACATGCTATTTCTTCCATCCAAAGTATATTCCCAATTCTTCCTCCCCTGACAGAAAATCTCACTTAACTTCCAAGACTCAGCTGAGGTGTCACCACTTCTGGAAAGCCTTTCGTGACCTCTTACCCTCATCCCCTCATCCCAATGCTGCATAAAATGCCCCGCATTTGTGCTCTTACAACACACTTCATGACACTTACTACTTATCACTGCCCATTACAAACATTTGCATGTTCCCTCCTGTATGAACAACCAGTTGTTCTAGAAGTCTGGTCCCCTGACTATCAGCTTCTCTTGGGCAATTGTTGGAAATTGATATCCTTGAGCATCCCTGCAGACCTAATAAGTCAGAGACTGTAGTGCTGGGACCAGCAATCTATTTTAATGAGCCCTTCAAGTATTTCTGGTATACATTCAAGTTTGAGAACTACTGAGACAGATACTCCCAGTGGTCATCACAGAATCTAGTTCATAACATGTGCTTCATCAACTTTTGATAAATAAATCAAAGAATCAATATTTTCTCCTCCTTGTGAAGATTTTAGATGTGTTGTTTCTTATTGGTTTCTTTTCAGGCACTATCATCAGGAAGATAATTCCCATTCATTCATGCATTAGATCATACATTCATTTATGCACTAATTAGACTATCTAGAAAACAAGGGATTTAGGGATCCCAGAGTTAAATTCATACTGTTTGCCACAACAGTGACATGATAGCCCTCCTAACCACAAGGAGTATTTTGGAAGCCTTATTCCATGACTATAGGTCACAGTTTTATAAATATGATGTCTTTCATTGATCTTTTCAATAGTCAAGAAGAATTGAAGAGAAAATAGTATTCTTGCAGCTGCTGGTATCCTTTGGGCTTTGTATGATTTCAACAGAAAAAAAATACCCACTTAATCCTGAATACCTCCAAATCATATTTGCTGATAAACCCTGGATTTAAGTTGTAAACAAATTAAAGATTGAAAACTTTCCTTTGGCACACTCTTTCAAAAACTTTATTACTGTCTGCGAGCCTCTTGGTTCCTTTCAGAGGGAACAGTTCTCTGTGTGCTAGCGAACAGTTCTCTGAGCAAGGCCTTCCTGCACCTTGGCAAAGCCCAGTGGGAGTGTGTGTGAGAAGCTGAGCTGTCTCAATGGCCCAATGTTATACTTTCAGCAAGCTTTTGAGAACAAAGTCTCTGTTTTTATTGCTTTCCCTGCCAGTGATCACTGCTGGCTTCTTTCAGCAGGACATTCCATGCCTTCACACTTAGTGCCAAAGCAGGGCATCCCTGAGTACTCCAGGCTCCTCACAGAGCCCTGAAATGAGGACATTCTTGAGACTACCCTTTATCCCATTCTGCGCGCACACACACACACACACACACACACACACACACATATTTTCTGATAATCCTTTCCTGCATCCCAAAGAAGCCAGTGAATATAAAGCCCCCAAGAACAAAAGTTATCTTATCACCAACATAAATTGTATATGTAAATTTTTAATACTGTATGTCATTAGTATCTGGAAACTTGTTTCACATTGCAATGTGCATACCTTGTGCCACAAAAAATGACTTAAGGGAATGAACTGTTTAAAGCTTAGAGGTCAGGGTTGTACACATACAGGATAAAACACGAATAATGTGGAAAGGTGTCACACATGGAATACAAAATTGGGCTACTTAAAGTGATTTCTGACTGAGAATCTCTGGCTGTGTAACAACTTTCAGAGATTCATATTAAGCATGCAGATTCACCTGGAGTGTCTCATTCAGTAGATAGTCCAGGAAAATGTTAAATTTTACAGTTGCCCCAGGTAACTCTTATATGAAACTACTGTTGGGAAATACCAGATAAGATGTTCAACTTTTCTTACAATGCAGAGTCTGTGATGCTCTGTATTATCACACACTTCATGAACTCTCTCTCCCTCTCTGATTTCTATCCAAATAAGGGAGGAGGCAGCAATAGCTTTTACATTATATTTGGGGTCAGTAAACCTGGGTTATGTTTCCCTCTCTGCCACAAACTAGCTCTATTACATTGGATGAGCCACTGGCCTCCTCTAACCTTCAGTTTCTTTAGGCACCAACCAGTCTATACTACTAAGCCAGCCATTTGCTTGTAAAAAGAAAAAGAGGCCAGGCACAGTAGCTCACACCTGTAATCCCAGCACTTCAGGAGGCCGAGGTGGGAGGTCACCTGAGGTCAGGAGTTTGAGACCAGCCTGGCCAACGTGGTAAAAACCCGTCTCTACTAAAAATACAAAAATTAACCAAGCGTGGTGGCAAATGCCTGTAATTCCAGCTACTTGGGAGGCTGAGGCAGGAGAATTGCTTGATCCCAGGAGGCGGAGGCTGCATTTAGTTGAGATCATGCCGCTATACTCCAACCTGTGCGACAAGAGCAAAACTGCATCTCGAGATAATAATAATAATAAATAAATAAAAATAGGAGGGAGATCCAAGATGGCCGTTTAGGAACAGCTCAGGATTGCAGCTCCCAGTGAAAGCGCAGAGGGTGAGTGGACGCCGCGTTTTTATTGCCCACAGACTAGGAAATTCCCGGGCAGAGGTGCTCCACGCTCGCCAGCGCGGCTGTTGTGGCCAGCGCTGCTGTGCCGGCCAGCGCCGGCCGGCGCCGACCAGCGCCGCTGCTCTGCCCCGCGCGGCTGCTTTGTCGGCGCCCCGGAGCCGCGGTTCTCCGTACAAAATACACCGGTCCGGGGGCCCTTTTGGCTGGCGATTGGAGCCACGGGAAGTCGCCCATATGCTGGTTCAAAAAGGGGACTGAGCAGAGAACCAGGACAGTAGATTCCAGGGCAAAAAAAAAAAAGAAAAAAAAGCGCCAAAAACCTCAGTGCCGCTGTTTAAGCCAGCGCAGTGAGTGGCCGCAGGGGAAAACAAACAGACCCCGGCGCCTCTTCAACAGGCGACTGGAACACCAACTTAAAAAAGGCTCTGAGGCAGGGAGCCAGGCGATCAGGCTCGGCTGGCCCCACCCCCACAAAAGAACAGCAACCAGAAACTCTGGATTGAGAGTTTCACAGCAAGCGCAGCTGAACCTGGGACGGTCCAGCTCTGTGGGGGAGGGGCGTCCGCCATTACCGAGGCAGCCCGCCGTTGCCAAGGCAACACGCCATAGCAGAGACTCCGCCCCAACAGAGGCGGGCCACCATCGCCAAAGCAGTTCTAACTACACCCATATAAACAGGACTGCAGGGAAGTTCACTCAGCAGCGGGGTGCAGCCCACAGCAGCTCAGCAAAGCTGCTATAGGCCGACAGTGACTAGGCTGCCTCCTTGCTGGGCTGGGCAGGTCTGAAGGAAAAAAAGAAAAAAAAAAAAAAAAAGAAGGCAGCAGCATAACGGAAACTCATAAATAAAGCCCTAAATCCCTGGGACAGAGCACCTGGGAACAAAAAGCAGTTTATGAGTTCTGCTGCAGCAGACCTAAAAGTACCTGCCCAGCAGCTCTGAATGAACAACAACAGAGCACACAGCTCACCATTTGAGCTCCTATAAAGAAAAGACCGTCTCCTCAAGCAGCTCCCTGACCCCTATATATCCAAAAAGACACCTCATAGAGGAGAGATCAGATTGACACTAGGCGGGTATCCTTCTGGGACAAAGATAGAAGAAGAAGAAAACTGGTAACAACCCTTGCTGTTCAACAGCTGCTGCAGGTGAACCCCAGGCAAGCAGGGCCTGGAGTGAACCTCAGCAGACCTACAGCAGAGGGGCCAGACTGTCAGAAGGAAAACCAAGAAGCAGAAATAACCTCATCATCAACAAACAGAACGTCAATCTGAAAGATTTGAGACCCAATCTGAAAGCCAGCAACTACAAAGTCGACAGGTGGATAAATCCTTAAGGATGGGAAGAAACCGGCGCAAAAAGGATGAAAACACCCGAAACCAGAACACCTCTCCTCCTAAAAGGGATCACAACTCCTCGCCAGCAAGGGAACAAGGTTGGATGGAGAATGAGTGTGATGAAATGACAGAATCAGAATTCAGAAGATGGGTAGTAAGAAACTTCTGTGAACTTAAAGAACATGTTCTAACCAAATGCAAAGAAACTAAGAACCTTGAAAAAAGATTTGACGAAATGCTAACAAGAATGGACAAAATAGAAAGGAATATAAGTGAATTGATGGAGCTGAAAACTGCAACACGAGAACTTCGTGAAGCATGCACAAGTATCAACAGCCGAATTGACCAAGCAGAAGAAAGGATATCAGAGGTCGAAGATCAACTCAATGAAATAAAACGGGAAGGCAAGACTGGAGAAAAAAGGGTAAAAAAGAATGAACAAAGTCTCCAAGAAATGTGGGACTATGTGAAAAGACCTAATCTACGTTTGATAGGCGTACCCGAATGCGACGAAGAGAATGAATCCAAGCTGGAAAATACTCTGCAGGATATTATCCAGGAAAACTTCCCCAACCTAGCAAGGCAGGCAAACATTCAAGTCCAGGAAATACAGAGAACACCACAAAGATATTCGTCAAGAAGAGCAACCCCAAGGCACATAATCGTCAGATTCACCAGGGTCGAAATGAAGGAGAAAATACTAAGGGCAGCCAGAGAGAAAGGTCGGGTTACCCACAAAGGGAAGCCCATCAGACTCACAGCAGATCTCTCAGCAGAAACCCTACAAGCCAGAAGAGAATGGGGGCCAATATTCAACATCCTTAAAGAAAAGAACTTTCAACCCAGAATCTCCTATCCAGCCAAACTAAGCTTCATAAGTGAAGGAAAAATAAAATCCTTTGGGAACATGCAAGTACTCAGAGATTTCGTCACCACCAGGCCAGCTCTACAAGAGCTCCTGAAAGAGGCTCTACACATATAAAGGAACAACAAGTACCAGCTCAACTAAAGGGCAAAACAGCCAGCTAGCACCAAAATGGCAGTATCAAATTCACACATAACAATATTAACCCTAAATGTAAATGGACTAAATGCCCCAATCAAAAGACACAGACTGACAAATTGGATAAAAAGACAAAACCCATCGGTGTGCTGTATCCAGGAAACCCATCTCACATGCAAGGATACACAAAGGCTCAAAATAAAGGGATGGAGGAAGATTTACCAAGCAAATGGAGAGCAAAAAAAAGCAGGAGTTGCAATTCTCATCTCTGATAAATTAGACTTTAAAGCAACAAAGATCA
>NW_022437033.1:4568637-4614379 GCF_009761245.1 Sapajus apella | reverse complement strand
CAGGATATTATCCAGGAAAACTTCCCCAACCTAGCAAGGCAGGCAAACATTCAAGTCCAGGAAATACAGAGAACACCACAAAGATATTCGTCAAGAAGAGCAACCCCAAGGCACATAATCGTCAGATTCACCAGGGTCGAAATGAAGGAGAAAATACTAAGGGCAGCCAGAGAGAAAGGTCGGGTTACCCACAAAGGGAAGCCCATCAGACTCACAGCAGATCTCTCAGCAGAAACCCTACAAGCCAGAAGAGAATGGGGGCCAATATTCAACATCCTTAAAGAAAAGAACTTTCAACCCAGAATCTCCTATCCAGCCAAACTAAGCTTCATAAGTGAAGGAAAAATAAAATCCTTTGGGAACATGCAAGTACTCAGAGATTTCGTCACCACCAGGCCAGCTCTACAAGAGCTCCTGAAAGAGGCTCTACACATATAAAGGAACAACAAGTACCAGCTCAACTAAAGGGCAAAACAGCCAGCTAGCACCAAAATGGCAGTATCAAATTCACACATAACAATATTAACCCTAAATGTAAATGGACTAAATGCCCCAATCAAAAGACACAGACTGACAAATTGGATAAAAAGACAAAACCCATCGGTGTGCTGTATCCAGGAAACCCATCTCACATGCAAGGATACACAAAGGCTCAAAATAAAGGGATGGAGGAAGATTTACCAAGCAAATGGAGAGCAAAAAAAAGCAGGAGTTGCAATTCTCATCTCTGATAAATTAGACTTTAAAGCAACAAAGATCAAAAGAGACAAAGAGGGACATTACATAATGGTAAAAGGATCAATGCAACAAGAAGAGCTAACGATCCTAAATATATACGCACCCAATACAGGAGCACCCAGATACATAAGGCAAGTTCTTAATGACTTACAAAGGGACTTAGACTCCCACACAATAATAGTGGGAGACTTTAACACCCCATTGTCAACATTAGACAGATCAACCAGACAGAAAATTAATAAGGATATCCAGGACTTGAACTCAGACCTGGACCAAGCAAACCTAATAGACATTTACAGAACTCTCCACCCCAAATCCACAGAATATACATTCTTCTCAGCACCACATCACACCTTCTCTAAAATTGACCACATAATTGGGAGTAAATCACTCCTCAGCAAATGCAAAAGAACGGAAATCGTAACAAACAGTCTCTCAGACCACAGTGCAATCAAGTTAGAACTCAGAATTCAAAAACTAACTCAGAACCGCACAGCTTCATGGAAACTGAACAACTTGCTCTTGAATGTTGACTGGATAAACAATGAAATGAAGGCAGAAATAAAGATGTTCTTCGAAACCAACGAGAATGAAGACACAACATACCAGAATCTCTGGGACACATTTAAAGCAGTCTCTAGAGGAAAATATATAGCAATAAGTGCCCACATGAGAAGCAAGGAGAGATCAAAAATTGACACCCTATCGTCAAAACTGAAAGAGCTAGAGGAGCAAGATCAAAAAAACTCAAAGTCTAGCAGAAGACAAGAAATAGCTAAGATCAGAGCAGAACTGAAGGAGATAGAGACACAAAAAACCCATCAAAAAATCAATAAATCCAGGAGCTGGTTTTTTGAAAAGATCAACAAAATAGACAGACCACTAGCCAGATTAATAAAAAAGAAAAGAGAGAATAACCAAATTGATGCAATAAAAAACGATAAAGGGGATATCACCACAGATTCCACAGAAATTCAAACCATCATCAGAGATTACTACAAACAACTCTATGCACACAAACTAATAAACCTGGAAGAAATGGATAAATTCCTGGACACTTGCCTCCTGCCAAGCCTAAACCAGGAAGAAGCTGAAACCCTGAACAGACCCATAACAAGGTCTGAAGTTGAGGCAGCAATTAAGAGCTTACCACCCAAAAAAAGCCCAGGTCCAGATGGGTTCACAGCTGAATTCTACCAGACATACAAAGAGGAGCTGGTACCATTTCTTCTGAAACTATTCCAAACAATACAAAAAGAGGGAATTCTTCCCAAATCATTTTATGAGACCAACATCATCCTGATTCCAAAACCCGGCAGAGACTCAACAAGAAAAGAAAACTTCAGGCCAATATCCATGATGAACATAGATGCAAAAATCTTCAATAAAATACTGACAAGCCGATTGCAACAGCACATCAAAAAGCTTATCCACCATGATCAAGTAGGCTTCATCCCGGGGATGCAAGGCTGGTTCAACATACGCAAGTCTATAAACGTAATTCACCACATAAACAGAACCAAAGACAAAAACCACATGATTATCTCAATTGATGCAGAGAAGGCCTTTGACAAAATTCAACAGCCCTTTATGCTAAAAACACTCAGTAAGCTAGGTATCAATGGAACGTATCTCAAAATAATAAAAGCTATTTATGACAAACCAACAGCCAATATCATACTGAATGGGCAAAAACTGGAAGCATTCCCCTTGAAATGTGGCACCAGACAAGGATGCCCGCTCTCACCACTGCTATTCAATATAGTATTAGAAGTTCTAGCCAGAGCAATCAGGCAAGAAAAAGAAATAAAGGGCATTCAAATAGGAAAGGAGGAAGTCAAATTGTCTCTATTTGCAGACGACATGATTGTATATCTAGAAGACCCCATTGTCTCAGCCCCAAACCTCCTGAAACTGATAAGCAAGTTCAGCAAAGTCTCAGGATACAAAATCAATGTGCAAAAATCACATGCATTCCTATACACCAGTAACAGACTTAAAGAGAGCCAAATCAAGAACAAACTTCCATTCACAATTGCCACAAAGAGAATAAAATACCTAGGAATACAACTAACAAGGAATGTAAAGGACCTCTTCAAGGAGAACTACAAGCCACTGCTCAACGAAATAAGAGAGGACACAAACAGATGGAGAAACATCCCATGTTCATGGTTAGGAAGAATCAATATCGTGAAAATGGCCATACTGCCCAAAGTAATTTACAGATTCAATGCTATCCCCATCAAGCTACCAATGACCTTCTTTGCAGAACTGGAAAAAACCACCTTAAACTTCATATGGAACCAAAAGAGAGCCCGCATAGCCAAGTCAATTCTAAGCAAAAAGAACAAAGCGGGGGGCATCACACTACCAGACTTCAAACTATACTACAAGGCTACAGTAATCAAAACAGCATGGTACTGGTACCAAAACAGAGATATAGACCAATGGAACAGAACAGAGGTCTCGGAGGCAACACAACATATCTACAACCATCTGATCTTTGACAAACCAGACAAAAACAAGCAATGGGGAAAGGATTCCCTGTTCAATAAATGGTATTGGGAAAGCTGGCTAGCCATGTGCAGAAAGCAGAAACTGGACCCCTTCCTGACACCTTACACTAAAATTAACTCCAGATGGATTAAAGACTTAAACATAAGACCCAACTTTATAAAAACCCTAGAAGAAAATCTAGGCAAAACCATTCAGGACGTAGGTGTAGGCAAGGACTTCATGACCAAAACGCCAAACGCATTGACAACAAAAGCCAAAATAGACAAATGGGACCTAATCAAACTCCACAGCTTCTGCACAGCAAAAGAAACAATCATTAGAGTGAATCGGCAACCAACAGATTGGGAAAAAATTTTTGCAGTTTACCCATCTGACAAAGGGCTGATATCCGTAATTTACAAAGAACTAAAGCAGATTTACAAGAAAAAAACTAACAAGCCCATTCAAAAGTGGGCAAAGGATATGAACAGACACTTCTCAAAAGAAGACATACGTGAGGCCAACAAACATATGAAAAAATGCTCATCATCACTGGTCATCAGAGAAATGCAAATCAAAACTACACTGAGATACCATCTCACGCCGGTTAGAATGGCGATCATTAAAAAATCTGGAGACAACAGATGCTGGAGAGGATGTGGAGAAATAGGAACACTTTTGCACTGTTGGTGGGAGTGTAAATTAGTGCAACCATTGTGGAAGACAGTGTGACGATTCCTCAAGGACCTAGAAATAGAAATTCCATTTGACCCAGCAATCCCATTACTGGGTATATATCCAAAGGATTACAAATCGTTCTACTATAAGGACACGTGTACACGAATGTTCATTGCAGCACTGTTTACAATAGCAAAGACCTGGAACCAACCCAAATGCCCATCGACGATAGACTGGATAGGGAAAATGTGGCACATATACACCATGGAATATTATGCAGCCATCAGAAACGATGAGTTTGGGTCCTTTGTAGGGACATGGATGAACCTGGAAACCATCATTCTCAGCAAACTGACAGAAGAGCAGAAGATCAAACACCGCATGTTCTCACTCATAGGCGGGTGTTGAACAATGAGAACACATGGACACAGGGAGGGGAGCACTACACACTGGGGTCAGTTGGGGGGAAATAGGGGAGGGAGGGTGGGGGGTGGGAAGCTGGGGAGAGATAGCAAGGGGAGAAATGCCAGATGTAGGTGATGGGGAGGAATGCAGCAAATCACACTGCCACGTGTGTTCCTATGCAACAATTTTGCATGTTCTTCACATGTACCCCAAAATGTAAAATGCAATAAAATAAATAAATGGGAAAATAAATAAATAAATAAATAAATAAAAATAAAAATAAAAGAAGACTTTATTTGTGCTGTTTGTAGCATTTGGTAATTTTCACCATGCAAACACTCCAACCCAGCATGGATGTTTTCAAGTTATGTTTGGGCTGTCACTGAACATGGAATTAGGAAGATATTTACTCTTGCATGCTATTATAAGCTGGCTCCAGCTTACTATGGACTACATTCTTTCCAACCTTAAATGCCTACTCCATGTTATGTAACTAATGTCAAGGCGCTGGAGAAGAAGAGGAAACATATTTGAATAATATAGGGCCTCTGTCACTAGAGAGACAGCCTCAGGCATGAATGACACTGATTTAAGGATGTCTCAAACCAGGTTTTATATTCCCTTACTCAGACTGTATCTGAAGCCATTCACCTGGGTGTCCAGTTTCCAGACTTTGTTACAAATACACTGTACTTTCCTTCTCAAACTATTCTAAAAAGTGAAAGAGGTGAAGACATGTCCAAATATATTTTATTAGGCTAGCATTATTCTCATACTAAAACTGGACAAGGACACCTCATGGAAAAATTATGGACTAATATCTTTGATGAACTTAGATGTAAAAGTTCTGAACAATATACTAGCAAAAAAATCTTCAACATCACATTAAAAGGATCATGCACTATGAACAAATGGGATTTATACCTTAGATGCAATGAAATTTCAGTATATATAAGTCAATAATGTGATAGCATTAATAGAATGGAGGATAAAATCCGTATGATCACTCCCACCAGCAGTGTAAAAGTGTTCCTATTTCTCCACGTCCTCTCCAGAATCTATAGTTTCCACATTTTTTGGCAACCGCCATTCTAACTGGCATGAGATGGTATTTCAATGTGGTTTTGATTTGCATTTCTCTAATGACCAGTGATGATGAGCATTTTTTCATATGTTTGTTGGCCTCATATATGTCGTCTTTTGAAAAGTGTCTGTTTATGTTCTTTGCCCACTTTTTAATGGGTTTGTCTGTTTTTTTCTTGTAAATCTGTTTTAGTTCTTTGTAGATTCTGGTTGATAGCCCTTTGTCCAATGGGTAGATTGCAATTTTTTTTTCCATTCTCTTGGTTACTACTCTAAAGGGAGTGTAAATTAGTTCAACCTTTGTGGAAGACAGTGTGGTGATTCCTCATGGACCTAGAAATAGAAATTCCATTTGACCCAGAAATCCCATTACTGGGTATATATCCAAAGGATTATAAATCGTTCTGTTATAAAGACGCATGCATATATATGTTCATTGCAGCACTGTTTACAATAGCAAATACCTGGAACCTACCCAAATGCCCATCAATGATAGACTGGACAAAGAAAATGTGGCACATATACACCATGGAATACTATGCATCCATAGAGAACAATGAATTCATGTCCTTTTTAGGGATGTGGTTGAATCTGGAAATCATCATTCTCAGCAAACTGACACAAGAACAGAAAATCAAACACCACATGTTCTCACTCACAGGCAGGTGTTGAACAATGAGAACACATGGACACAGGGAGGGGAGCATCACACACTGGGGTCTGTTGGGGGAGACGACGGGAGGGGCAGCAGGGAGAAGGGAGGTTGGGGAAGGATAACATGGGGAGAAATGCCAGACATAGGTGACGTGGGGATGGAGGCAGCAAACCACATTGCCATGTATGTACCTATGTAACAATCCTGCATGATCTGCACATGTACCCCAGAACCTAAAGTACAATTTTATATATATATATATATATATATATCCATATAATCGTCTGAATAGATGCATAAAATCATTTCACAAAATTCAAGATCCTGTCATAAAAAAATGCTCAACAAACTAGGTGTAGAAAAAAATGCACTTAAATATCATAAAAGCCATATATGACAAGTCCATAACTACCATCATACTCAATGCTGAAAGCTGAAAATTTTTCTTCTTATATCAGGAGCAAGACAACAAGGCTTGCTTTCACCATTTATATTCAACAGAGTGCTGAAAGTCCTACCCAGAGCAATTGGGCAAGAGAATAGAATAAAAGGCACTGAAATAAGAAAGGCACTAAAGTGAAATTGTCTCTGGTTGCAGGCTAAATTATCTTACACATAGAAAACCCTAAAGATGTCCCTCCAAAACTATTAGGACTAATAAACAAATTCAGTAAAGTTGCAGGATACAAAATCAACACACGAAAATCAGAAGCATATCTATACACAAACAACAATCTATTCAAAAAGTAAATTAAGAAAAGCATCCCATTTATAATAGCACAAAAATAATAATATAGTTAGGAATAAATTTAACTAAGGACCTAAAAGACCCTGTACAGTGAAAAATATACAACACTGATGAAAACAATCAAAAGGGACAAAAATTAAGAGAAATATATCTCTTGCCCATGTATCAAAATTATTAATATTGCTAAAATGTCTGACAAAAGTTATCTACAGATTAAATGCAATTCCTATCAAAATTTCAATGACATTTTTTACAAAAATAGAAAGAATGCTGAAATTTACTGGAATTACAAAAGACCTCAAATAGCCAAAACAATCTTGAGCAAGAGGAACAACGCTGGCGGCATCACACTACCTGACTTTAAAATCTACTACAAAGTTATAGTAATCATAGCAGTATGGTACTGGTATGAAAACAGGCACATAGACTAATGGAAGAGAATAGAAATCCCCTACATAACCCACTCATATACAGTCATCTAATCTTTGCCAGGAATACACATGATGGGGAAAGGAGAGTCTTTTTGATAGATGATGTTGGGAAAACTTGATATCTTCATACAAAAGAGTGAAATTGGATCCTTGTCTTACACAATACACAAAAACTAACTTGAAATTGATTAAGGACTTAAACGTAAGATTTAAACTGTAAAACTACTAGAAGAAAATATAAGAGAAAAGCCCCTTCACATTGGTCTTGCAATGATTTTTTCTATAATATGACTGCTAAAGCAAAGGCAACAAAAATAAAAATAAACTATTGAGACTACATTGAACTAAGACTTTGTTGTACTTCCTGCAGTCAAGGAAATCATAAATAAAATAAAAAGGCAACTTTTCAAGCAGGAGGAAATATTTGTATACTGTGTATTATATTCAAATTATAATATCAAGTGAAGAGTTAATATGTAAAATATAAAAGGAACTGATATAACTTAATATTTGCAAAACAGAAATCTCAAATGATTCGATTGAACAAGGGGCAAAGGATCTGAATAGACACTTGCCAAAAAAAAGATATAAAAATGACCAACAGTTACATGAAAAGGTATTCAGCATCGCTAATTATCAGGGATATCACAAGTCAAAACCACAATCAGATATCCCATCACTTGATGGGATGGCTGTTATCAAAAGGCAATAGACAACAATTGTTGGTGACAGTGTTGAGAAAAGGGAACGCTTGTACACTGTTGGTTGGAATGTAAATTAGTAGACTTGTTATGAAAAACAGTATGGTGTTTCCTCAAAAAGTTAAAAATAGAACTACCATATGACACAGCATTACCACTTTTAGGTGTATATTTAATAGTGATAAAATCAGTATGTGAAAGAGATATCTGAATTCCCATGCTCATTACAGCATTATTTGCAATAGCCAAGATATGGAAACAACCTAAGTGTCTGTGCATGGATTAATGGATACATACACAAACATATAGACACATACACAATGAAATATTATTATTTAGCATTTAGAAAGAAGGAAACTCTGTAATCTGCCACAACATGAATGAATCTCAAGAACATTATGCTAAATAATGTAAGCTAGAGACAGAAAAACACATACTGTATGATCTCTCTTATATATCAAATCTAAAAAAGTCTGTGAACCCCAAATATCTGAGACAGGTCTCAGTCAATTTAGAAAGTTTATTGTACGAAGGCTAATGATGTGCCTACGACACAGCCTCAGTAGGTACTGATGTCATGTGTCCAAGGTCATTAAGGCACCGCCTGGTTTTATACATTTTAGGGAGACATGAGACATCAATCAATATATGTAAGATGTACATTGGTTCAGTCCAGAGAGGCGGGACAACTCAAAGCAGGGAGGCGCCTTTCAGGTAACAGGTAGATAAGATACAAAGGTTTGCATTCTTCTGAGTTTCTGATTAGTCTTTCTAAAAGAAGCAATCAGATATGCATTTATCTCAGTGAACAGAGGGATGACTTTGAGTTCTGTCTGTCCTTTGTCCACAAATAATTTTCTTATAGACAAACTGTGAAGGAAATATGTAACTTTTTTTATTTTAGTAGCTATCTATTTTAGGAATAAGATGGTAGACAGGTTTGCCATTAGTAGTTCTCAGCTTGACTTTTCCCTTTGGCTTAGAGATTTGAGGGTCTTGAGATTTATTTTCCTTTCATATTTTCCACCCTTTTCTTTTTAAAATATTCTGGAAAAAGGATTTTAGAAGAAAACGAGTCTCTGGTCTCAGGTTTTATCTGATCTCTCATAGTGAGAATGATTTATTCTTAGATGAGTAGGTCCCACATTATTAGGAAAGCTTATTTTTAGCAGATTGTAAGCTGAAAAGAGATGGCCTCAATAGGCAAAATTATTTAACTCTTGATAATTTTGTGTGTGTGTGTGTGTGTGTGTGTGTGTGTGTGTGTGTTTATGTATTTATTTTTGGCAGGGAGGATTCTCACACAGAAGAAATAATTTTTTTTTTTGTAACAGAGTTCAGAAGACAGAACCCAATATATCCCCAGAACTGCAGTCTGTTTTTATCAATACTAGAGAAACAATGAAGTGCTTTTCATTCATTCTCTTTGCATTGCTATTTTTATTGCATATTTGATTACGGTAGTGACAAGGTAAGCACTAAATTCTCATATCTTAATGTGTTTTAAGCGAAGAAACAAAATATGGTGAACATAGTAAGTGGTCAAAAATTGATTGAAGTAAAATTTTTGGAAAAGAAGGTGGAGGAAGAAAAAAAGTAGGACACATTTATTGACTGCCCTACAACTGCTGTGATAACACATTTATTTAAGACTCACCATGTTTCAGGCATTGTGATGAAAATAGTTTTATATAGATTATAAGTTATTTATCCTCTAAAGAAGTCTTAGAGTAAATCATGTCCTTATCCTTAATTTTATAGATGAAGAAACAAAGGCAAAGATAATTTAAATAACTTAAATGTCATACAATTTAGAAGTGGTACAGAGGATACTGGAACACAAATATGCTCTTGCCTTCAACAATTCTATTATAATTTGTTATATGCCAGGTTGAGGCTCCCATGAGGTTAAGTAATGTCTTCAATGTCACATAGCTAGTTAATTATGGTTCCTGGAATCAATTTCATAAAATAAAAGCAGCGTGCCAGAAAAGATGGCTGGAACAACAATGGGCAGGTAGCATAAGCCTCTATTTCAGAAGCATTCAAGTACATATATAAGAATTTATTTTATCTGTTTTATCTGCCATTGTTTTCAACCCAGACCTCTCATGTAAGCTACAAATCTAGATGTGCAGCTGCCTAATTGATTTCTCCCCAAAACCTACTTCTCAAAGTCTTGCTCATTTCAGCAAATGACCTCCCTGTCTCTGCAGCCCCCATCTTACTCATGATGGAAGCCTGGGAAATATCTCTGACATCACCTTCTCCCTACATCCATCTCTTTAGAATCTGAATTTTCAAGATATTATAGATAGACTTTAGGGGAGAGGCATAATCCCTTGAGATCATTATTAGCATGTTAGGTTTTCAGTTGTTTGATTACTTACATTTTTCATTTACAAAAAAAGATTAAAAGAGTCAAACCTGCAGTTGTTTCCCACAATTCTATTTTACCCAAGGCAGCTGATAATCCATTCTATATACTTTAGCTAGGGTAAAATTTTAAAACACCAGCCAGATTATAACAGTATTCTGCTTAAAACTCTTAAAAGACTCCCCATTGCCTTTAATACACAGTAAAATATGCTCAACACAAAGGGCAAACCCTGCATGATTAGAGACCTGCCAATCTTATCAGTCTCTTCTTGTTCTACTCATTCTCTTGCTTTTTTTTTTCTCTCTCTCTCCAAATACTTTGACTTATCTGAGTTATTAGATCACATTTAAAAGCTTTCTTATCTCAAGGCCTTTGCATATGCTGTTCAATATGCTTGGAATTCTCCCCTCACTGTACCCTACTTTTACCTGGATAAATCCTAATTCATTCTTTTGGTATCAACTTTAATATAACTTTCACAGGGAGATGTTTTAGTCTGTGTATTAGTCTGTTCTCACACTGCTATAAGGAACTACCTGAAACTTGGTACTTTATGAAGGAAAGAGGTTTAACTGGCTTATTGCTTCCACAGTCTGTAGAGGATGTGTGACTTGGGAGGCCTCAGGAAACTTACAATTATGATGGAAGGTGAAGGGGAAGCTGGCTGAAGCAGGAGGAAGAGAAAGGGGGGGAAGGTGCTACACACTTTTAAACCAGACCTCATGAGAACTCACTCACTATCACCAGAAGGGGAATATCTGCCCCATGATCCAATCACCTCCCATCAGGTCCTTCTCCCCAAATTGAGAATTATAATTTAACATGAGATTTGGGTGGGGACACAGAGACAAACCATGTGATTCCACCCCTGGCACCTCCCAAATCTCATATCCTTCTCACATTTCCAAACACAATCATGCCTTCCGAACAGTCTCTCAAATTCCTAACTCATTCCAGCATTAACTCAGAAGTCCAAGTCCAAAACTTCATCTGAGGCAAGGCAAGTCCCTTCTGCCTATGAGCAAGTAAAATAAAAAAAACAAGTTAGTTACTTCCTAGATACAATGGGGGTACAGGCATTGGGTAAATGCTCCCATTCCAATTGGGAGAAATTGGCCAAAACAAATGGGCTACGAGCCCCATGCAAGTCCAAAACCCAACAGGGCAGTCATTAAATCTCAAAGCTCCAAAATACTCTCCTTTGACTTCATTTCTCACTTCCAGGCAGCAGTGGTGCAAGGGGTGGGTGCCAAAAGACTTTTTCAGCTCCAACCCTGAGGCTTTGCATGGTACAGCCCCTGCAGCTGCTTTTATGGGTTGACATTGAGTGCTTGCAGCTTTTTTAGGTGCATGGTAGAAGCAGTTGGTTGATCTACCATTCTGGGATCTGGAGGATGGTGGCCCTCCAGTTCTCATAGCTCCACTAGGCAGTGCCTCAGTGGAGACTCTGTATAGGGGCTCTAAATCCATATTTTTCCTCCACTTTCCCTGAGCAGAGTTTCTCCACAAGGGCTCTGCCCCTGCAGCAGACTTCTGCCTGGACAAACAAGCATTTTCATACATCCTATGAAATCTAGGCAGGGGCATCCAAGCCTGAACTCCTGCCTTCTGTGCACACAGGTCCAACACCATGTGGAACCCACTAAGGCATGGGGATGGCACACTTTGAAGCAATGGCCCAAGCTGTACATTGCTCCCTTTCAGCGATTGCTGGAGATGAAGCAGCTAAGACACAGGGTGCCATATCCTCAGGCTGCACAGAGTAGTGGGGCCCTGAGCCTGGCCCATGAAACTATTTTCCCCTCATAGGCCTCAAGACCTGTGATGGTAGGGGCTGCTGCAAAGGTCTATGAAATGCCCTAGAGGCATTTTCCCCATTGTCTTGGCTATTACCATTTGGCTCCTCATTAATTATGTAAATTTCTGCAGCAAGCTTGAATTTCTCCCCAGAAAATAGGTTTTTCTTTTTTTCCGGCCTGGTCAGCTCAAATTTTCCAAACTTTTGTGGTCTACTTGCCTTTTAAATATGTTCCAGGTTCAGGTCATTTCTCTGTTTATGAAAATTAGCTTAGGCTTTTAAAAGCAGCCAGATCACTCTTGAATGCTTTGCTGCTTAGGAATTTATTCCGCCAGATACCCTAAATCTCCCCTCTCAAATTCAAAGTTCCACAGACCTCTAGGGGCAAAATGCCACCAGTCTCTTTGCTAAAGAATAACAAGTGTCACCTTTACCCCAGTTCCCAACAAGTTCATCTCCATCTGAGACCACCTCAGCCTGGACTTCATTGTCTATATCACTATCACCATTTTGGTCACAACAATTCAACAAGTCTCTAGGAAGTTACCAACTTTCCCTCATCTTTCTCTCTCCTTTTGAACCCTCCAAAGTGTTCCAACCTCTGACTGTTTCCCGGTTCCAAAGTTGCTTCCACATTTTCAGTTATCTTTATAGCAATGCCTCACTTCTCTGATAGCAATTTTTATATTAGTCCATTCTCACACTGCTATAAAGAACTACTTGAGACTAGGTACTTTATGAAGAAAAGAGCTTTAATTGGCTCATGGTTCCAAAAACTGTACCGGAAGCATGACCAGGGAGGCCTCAGGAAACTTACAATTATGGCGGAAGGGAAAGGGGAAGCTGGAATGTCCTACAATGCTGGATCTGGAGGGAGAGAGAGTGAAAGCAGATGTGCTACACACTTTTAACTGTCCAGATTTTATGAGAACTCGCTCACTATCACAAAAACAACAGGAGAAAATCTGCCCCCGTGATCCAATCACCTCCCAACAGGTCCTTTCTGCAACATTGGGAATTGCAATTCAATATGAGATTTGGGTGAGAACACAGAGCCAGATCATATCAGTCTGTTAGGGGTACTATAAGAAAATATGATAAACTGTATGGCTTATAAACAGCAAAGCTTGATTTCTCATAGATTTGGAGGCTGGAAAGTTAAATATAAAAGTGCTGACAATTCTGTGTCCAGTGAGGGCTTGCTTTCTCACAGATGGCACCTGCCTTATAGATAACTCTGCCCTCACAATCTAGTCATCTCTCCAGAGCTCCAGCTCCTAATACCATCACCTCGGGGGGTAGGATAACCACATGTAAATGTTGGGCTTTGTAAGCATTCAGTCTATTGAAATAGACCATTCCTGATGCCACTGTCTACAGCAGACCCCTTTAGGGTATATTCAGCACTCTCAACTTCATACATGTGAATCATCACAATTTGTAATTATATATATTTTTTAAATTTAGCTTTTAATTGACAACATTGTGTATATTATGATATATAGCATGATGTTTTGATATATGTGTGCATTGTGAAATGGCTAAATCATACTAACAAACATATTATTATCTCACATACTTATTTTTTTCATGCTGAGAGCATTTAATGCCCATGCTTCTTATAGCAGTTTTCATATGGAAGATATATTTTTATTAACTGTAGTCACGACAAAATTTTAGCTAGGCAGAAAGATAAAGTTCTAACTAAAATTAGAAGGATAAGTTCTTGAGCTTATCCTTCTAACTAAAATTTTTTGTCCTTTGACCAATATCTTCCTAATCCACCTACTCTCAAGCTCTGTTAACAAGTACTTTACTCTCTGTTTCTGTGAGTTTGGCTTTTTTATTATCTACCTATAAGTTAAATCATTTGACAATTTTCCTTCTGTCCTGAATTATTTTACTTAATATAATGTGCTCCAGTTTCAACCACATAGGTGCAAATGACAGGATTTCCTTCTTTTTAAAGGCAAAAAAAATATTCTAGTATGTATATATACCACATTTTTTATTCCTTCATGTGTTGATGGAAACTTAAGTTGATTAAGTATCTTGGCTATTCTGAATAATGCTGCAAAAACATGAGCGTGCAGATATCTTTCAACATACTGATTTAATATCATGTGAATATTTACTTAGTCGTGGAATTACTGGATCATATTGCAGTTCTATTTTTATTCATTTGAGGAACCTTTACACAGTTTTTTATAATGGCTCTTCTAATTTACATTTTCAGCAACAATATTCACATCAGCTATCTATCACATCCCACTATCACATGCCACTATATGTCCACATCCACGCCAACACTTGTTATCTTCTGTTATTTTGATAATAACCATTCTAACGGGTATAAGATAATATTTCATTATGGTTTTGTTTGCATTTCTCTGAAGACTAATTATATTAAGCATGTTTTCATACACCTTTTTGCTATTTGTATGTCTTCTTTGAGGTCTTTGTCCTATTTTTGATTGGGCAATTTTTTTTTTTGGCTGAGTTTAGTTTCTTACCTATTGTGAATATTTACCTTTTATCAGATTATGGTTTGCAAACATATTCTCCTATTCTGTAGGTTACCTCTTTACTCTGCTTATTGTTTCTTTAGCTATGAAGAAGGTTTTTGGTTTAATATAATCCCATTTGTCTATTTTTGCTTTAGTTACCTGTGCTTTTGGCATCATATTGAAAAGAATCTTTGCCCAGAACAATGTCATGGAGTTCTTCTCCTTTGTCTTTGTCTAGTAGTTTTACAGTTTATGGTCTTACATATAAGTCCTTAAACAATTTTGAGTTGATTCTTGTATATAGAGATAAGGGTCTAATATAATTCTTCTGTGTGTAGATATCTAGTTTTCTCAGCACCATTTATTGAAGAGACTGTTTTTTCCCCTCTTATTACCTTTGCCAAAAATCAAATGACCATAAAAACATGAATTTTTTTTCTCATGCCTGTATCTTGTCCTATTAGTCTATGTGGCTGTTTTATGCAGGTACCATGCTGTTTTGATTGATACAGCTTTGTTGTAGATTTGAAGTCAGGTAGTGTGATGCCCCCAGCTTTGTTCTTTTTGCTCAAGGTTGCTTTGGCTGTTCCAGATAATTTGGGGTTCCATACAAAAGTTAGGATTGTCTTTTCTATTTTTGTGACAAACGCCATTGGAATTTTGATATTGATTGAATCTGTAGATCACTTTGGGTAGTATTAAGATTTTAACACTATTAATAATTCTAACTCATGAACACTGGATATCTATCCATTTACTCATGTCTTCTTCAATTTATTTTGTCAATGTTTTGCAGTTTTTAGTGTTCAGATCTTTTTCCTCCTTGGTCAAATTTATTCCTGAGTTTAAATTTTTTTTTTGTATCTATTGAAATTAAATTGTTTTTGAGTAATTTGTCGTTAGTGCCTAGAAACAAGGCTGATTTTTTATGTTGATTTTGTGTTCTTCAACTTTACTGAATTTATTTGCCCTAACAGTTTTTGTTAGAACAGTGGCTCTAGGATTGCTTTTTCTTTTGGCTCAACCAAACTTCCCTCTCTTGCTTACTTTCTCATCTGACAGCTTCTATCTAATCACCTTCACAGTTCTCTATTTTTCTCCTCTATTTACCTGCTCATCTCCTAGCTATTTAGCCTCCCAGATTTCTGTTGTTAGGTCACTACTCTTTTGTCCGTGTGCTCTACTGAGATGATCTCCTCCAAACCAATCACTCCTTTGTTAATGGCTCTGATGATTTCATATATCTAGACAATAATGTGCCCTGAAATTTCAGATAATGTGAACTGCTGGCATCTTCATTTTGAGTTTCAAATCCATCATAACTAGAGCCAAGCTTATATTTTCATGCAAATCTGCTTCTGTTTCTATGTTTTCTATCTGCATTCTTATGTGTGGAAGTGTGTTGCCCCCCTGTGCAAATATCTATCATAGCACTTCAGCACATTTCACTGAAATTCTGCTTTTATTATATAAGCAGTTAACAACTTTTAGACAGGAGCCATGTCTGATTTATCTTTGTGCTCTTAGCACAAACATGAGGCTGGGCATGGTGGCTCACACCTATAATGCCAGCGCTTCGCGAGGCAGAGGCGGATGGAGCACCTGAAGTCAGGAGTTTGAGACCAGCCTGTCCAACGTGGTGAAACCCAGTCGCTACTAAAAATACGAACGTTAGCCAGGCATGGTAACAGATGCGTGTAATGCCAGCTACTCAGGAGGCTGAGGAAGGATAACTGCTTAAACCCAGAAGACGGAGGTTGCAGTGAGCCAAAATGGTGCCATTGTACTTCCAGCCTAGGCAACAGAGCAAGACTCCATCTCAAATACATAAATAAATAAATATAAAATAAATAAATCAGCCATGGTTCCTGTCTAAAAATTGTTAACTGCTTATGTAGACTTAGCACTGTATATGGCATAGAGTTGGTATTCGGGTGCATTGCTGATGTGAGTTCATGTCTGAATGTCACAATCATTGCAAATTCCTTAACTTGACCTCTTGTAGTTATATTTGATATATCTTTGCTGCAGGATTATGGCATTCAGTCAACCACTAAATTTCATGAATTCTACCTCTAAAATATCTTAGGCTCCCTTCTTTCCAATTTTTCTTCCCTTATCCAGAATCCTTCACAAAACCATCGCAATGACTTATTAACTGTTATGATGGCATATATATTTTTCTTATCAGTATATCTTATAAAATGTTCTCCTCCTTCTCGTCTATCTGACAGATGTTCAATGGGTGATTACCATTTCCCAAACAGTTTTAGACCCTGGAGATATAACAGTTAACAAGACAGAACAAGTTGTCAAGGAGCTTTCTTTTGATTGGAGGAGACCTAAAATTAAGCAACAGCCAGATTTATTATATATTTTAAAATAGCGTTAAGTGTTACGAAGAAAAAGGAAAGCAGAAAAAGTCGACAGACAAGTGGTTCCTTGGTGTGTTAGTGAGGAAAATATTTAGATTGGTTAGTCAGGTAAAGGTGTATCTGAAGAGGTAACATTTTAATAAAGTAAAAGAGTAAATTCCAAATGAAAGAGGTAACATTTTAATAAAGTAATAAATTCCAAATGAAATTCCCTTTTGGCAAACCAGACTCATGTGACATGTTCTCTAGAAAGTGTTCACCAATATCTACATCTGGAATTGATATTTTGATCATTGCTGTCCCCATAGTTCTTTGCTAATGTGTCAGCTATAGGTGTTCTTAAATACAGCTTTTTATTAGAGCCCAGTTGATTCAATGTCTCCAAACATTTCTCTTTGGCCCTATCATATTTCCAGTTAAAAAAAAAAAAGTAAGGATCTTCGTAATAGTTTGAAAAGCACTTGTCCAGGTCATTGCCCCAATTTTATAGATTTCAATTTAGCCCCATGTATTGTAGTTTACAAGCTCAAACACGTACTGGCAATTATTCCCCTTTGTCCATGTATCACCAATTAGAATGTGACATCTTTGAAGGCAGGAATGTGATCTAAATTCTATTTTCTCCCACTTCTGCAAATTGCTGCTGTTGCACATCATATTTGTTGAATTCGTACTATTATCATAGACTATACAGAGAGATTCATTAAGTGACATTTGTAGAAGAGCCATAATAGAGTTAGAGTAGGTAATCACTGCAATGCAAGTTTTTTTATTGGAAGAATACTTGCTGTACATTGGCTTATTATGGAAATTCAATGCACTGTGGATCAAAACCAACTGTAAAACCAGTATTTTTTCTAATACTTTGTTTTTCCACATATTTTAGTTCTCCTATATATTCAATACTTTACTCAGAATTCTTGGTTATAGATGAGGAATTCTTCATTGAGATTTATCTTAAGAATACTATAGGAAGAGTGAAAATTATAAATAATCTGCCATTTCTCTGAATCAAATAAGTGTCTCACTGTGCAGGCAGTGACATGGAAAGCAAACTGCTGGGCCCTGCCATAGTTCCAGGAATTACCTTTTCTTTGAGGTGGGGGGTATTGAGCCATCTGCTCCAGGTTAGCAGTGTGGAAAAGCGATATATTGAATAGATTAGAAAGCCATTTCGAAGAAATGAACAATTGTTTGACAATAACAAATTTTTTAGATTTTTTATCTTTATAAAATTTACTGCTTATTATTATAAAAGAAATGCATGTTCATTTGTAGATGCAACAAAATACAGAAAAATATAAATAAGGAAACACACCACAATGGTAATCTATAATCTTATTGCCCAAAGATAATAACCGTTTGAATTTTGGTGTACCTTTTTCTAGTGTTTTTGTCTATGTGTATGTATATGTGTGCATGTACAAAAACGTATATGTGTGTTTGTGTTATTTTTAAAGGTTACTAAAAATAGTTGAACACATTACAAAATTCACTATACTGTGCAACTTCTACTTGTGGATATATGTTAAAAACCTTGTGTTTTTGCAACCTTTTTTTCATAGCCTTAAGGAAATGAAGGAATGAATCCTGGCTGTCACTGGTAGTGGTGCTATTCTGTGATGAACAGACCACAGAACTGATGAGTGCCATGTGCCAGGAAAGGCACATGTGAAACATCTGTAAGAGGAGAAAAATAACAGAGTTTCTTTACAAATAGGTTTTGATTGCATGTTCACATGTAACTTAATTACTGAATAATTCTTCTTTTGTAAATATCCATTTATCTTTGAATAACTGCATTTTCAAAGTTAAAATCTATCCTATGTACAGTTTATAGCTTGCTCTTTTCTTTTTTTAAACTTTTATTTTAGGTTCAGATGCATATACACAGGTTTGTTATGTAGGTAAAATTGAGTCACAGGGGCTTGTTGTACAGATTACTTTACCACCCAGGTAATAAGCCAAGTATCAGCAGCTATTTTTCCTGAACAAATGTTTTGGAAGATAAATTTTAAAATGTATTTTTGATACAAATAGTACTTTTCTAGATGAAAAGTTGCTATATTTTAAATATAATGTAGAGTTGCTTCCAAATAATTTTTACTGGTTTAATTATTATTTAAGTACACATGAGTGGATTTTATTCAAATGTGGCATTGACCTTATGCTGATGTTTATTTATACCTAGTACTATTATAATGAAGAGGAGACAGCATTGCACTGAAAGGCAAGAACACAAGCTTCTTGCCTAGACATTTGCTGTGAACCATTATATGATGTTGAGCAAATTACTCAACATAATGTTTTTATCTCTATGTTCAGTCATTTATAAAGTAACTTTTAGTAATAACAATATTGTATAAATGTTATTGAATACAATCCTTTTTGTTGTAATAAGAGCATGCTCTAATTAGCGTAGGCGAAAGAGAGAATTATTAAAAGAATAGTAGATGTCTCATGGAGCCGAAAGTCAATATTGCAACCGAGCCTCAGCAGTGATCTGGAACTTGGGACTGGTATGGCTCACATAGAATTTTCTTCCCTGACGTTCTGCACGTCTGTATCATTCAGTCAAAATGAAATTGGAATTTATTCCCAGCTTTGAATTATTTCGGAAACAAACATTCACACAAATTGTGGCAGAAGCCCATCTTTATCTGGTTCAATCAACTGTAGTCTATGAGTAGGGTTCAGATAAGAGGGTCATGTTATGTGAGTGTGTTTTCCAGGGGCCCTATGACTGTAACTATGGGGGTGAGAGGTGTGTAAAGGTGATTGGGTGAGTACTGAGATTCAGTTCCCAGGAAAGAGAGTTTGAGAAGTTTGAGAAGCTGTGGTATGCAGAATAATTTTTCCTCCCTAAAATCTCTATGATGTAATCCCCAGAATTTTTGAATATATTATATTACATGGCAAGGGAGAATTAAGGTGGTATAGAGAATTAAGATTGCTAATCAACTGACCTTGAGATAAGGAGATTATTCTAGATGATGTGGACAGGCCCAATGTAATGTGAAGGGTCTTAATCACATAGAGGAAGAAGATCAGAGTCAGAGAGAGATTTGAGAATAATATCCTACTGGATTTGAAGGTAAAGGGGCCACAAGCTAAGGAATGCAGATGGCCTCTAGAAGGTGGAAAAGGCAAGAAAATGGATTTCCCTCAAGATCCTCCAGAAAGAATGTCACCTTGTTCATGGCTTGATCTTAGTCCAGTGAGACTCATTTTGTACTTCTGCCTTCTAGACTATAAGGTAAGACATTTGTGTTGTTTTAAGTCACCACACTCCAGTTCATTTGTTAGAGATGCAATAGGAAATTAATATAGAGGTTAATTCAATAGTATTTCTGTATATTTAGAGATGGCACCTTTACTCAGCACAAAATATGTAATCGTGAACTATTCTAAATACCAGGAAAAATGAATTTGTTATAAAAATTATGAAAAGCTGATCTTTCATAAGTATAATTTCTTAAATTATTTTATAAATAATTATTAAATTGTTGAGCCAACAATGTGCTAGCCATTAGAGGAAACAACAGTAAATGAGAGATGCAAACTAGGCACCAAGGAGATTAGCACTAAACCACTGTTGTCATTATACACATTCTCTAGGTCGTCCCAGACACACAAGAAATATACTTTGTACACATTCATATTCAGTGAGATAAAGCTTATGTTTTACCTAAATAAGTGCAAAGTCCCCAGAATTAACTTCCAATCATTTTTCTATACATTGAAACATTCGTCTTTTGTTCATGACTGTAATATAGAATTCAGCTGATTCTGACCTCTTCTCTAGGCTCTATTCCACTGTGGCACGAAAATCTCCACCCTCAACTGCTCCAGTAATTAAAATAGCATTAATTGTGTTAGATAATTTCAAATTCTATTCAACATATAATTTCTGAAGTCTTTTTCCAGTGTGCATAAATTCCCGCCCAAATGCGTATTATCCATTTGTAGCACTGTATTACAACAGAAATTTTTTTCAGGGAGACTCTTTAGAACAAAAGAATTCTAAAAGACAGGTATTATACAACTTGCAAATAGATTTTGGGATTTTTAAAGTCTTGAGATAATTAGTTGCCTTTGATTAAGAGAAGCTTATGTTTGTGTACATCAGTCAATGAATCCATGGAATCTATTTACTTCTTACAGCAAAATGTTTTCAGCAAAGAGTATCTATGAAGACATAAAAGTTTAGATGTAGCTGAAAATCATCACCACATCAATTCTTGTCCCTTTCATCATTAGATTCTATTTTTTTCCATGAGAACTCTGTTAAATATGTCTTTTAGAGAGAGGTTGTACAATGCACCTCTAGACAGGATTCTATGATGGCACTGGATTCACAAAGGCCCCCCCTCAACTTCTGGAATATTGATGGGGTCTTAAGTATTTAGGCTTATCTCTGTCTCAGAGTTGCCATCTGACATTTCCTTTTCCATTTTGTATAACACAGATAAAGTAATACACCACAGCCTCTTCCTCAATTGCCACATACACATATACATGCCAACCATACTCACACAAAATATGTGCTGGTATGTTACAGTTCACAAATTTGATTGGAATGAAAGGGCACAGAATACTGAAAGAAAGGTGAAATGGTTCACCTTTCAGCAACAGAAAAAAATGTCAAATTCAACATTCTGGCATGCCTGATTGTATTAGGGTTTTATTGTTGCCATAGCAAATTGACACAAGCTTAGTTGTTCAAAACAAAACAGATTATTTACAGCCCTGGAGGTCAGAAGGAAATCTCACTAAAATCAAAGTGTCAGCACATCTGGTTTCTTCTGGAGGCTGCAGAGAAGAATATGTTTTCTTCCTTTGTCAGCTTCTAGAGATGGGATCATGGATCTTTTCCCTATATTCAAAGAGAATCACTCAGACTTCTGCTTTCATTGTTCCATCTGCTTTTTCTTACTTTGATCTTCTGGCTTCTCTCTTATAAGGGTCCTTGCCATTACATTGGGCTCACTGGATAATTAAAGATAGTCTCCATGCTCAAGATCCTTGATTCAATCACATCTGAAAGGTTTCTTTTGCCATGTACTGGGGATTATAATGTGTAAATTGTGGGTGGGGATCATATATTCTGCCAACAACAGAGATAACAACATATAAAATGTTTATTTTTCTTCCCATCATCAGGGAAATTTTACTGCAATTTACATAGTGCCTCAGTCTCATACATCTTAACAGCTCCTCTATCCTCTCCTCCTCCCCACTCCTCCATCAGTTTTTCTCTTCACCATGATTCTCCTAGATTTCTCTAGGTAACTTCAAGCTTGTCCTACTTCTTATATTTAGCCATTCAACTCTGTTGTGCTATTACAAGCTCACTCTAATACTTGTCTACCTTTGCCAATCTGAAATTATCAAAGTTTAAGCAGAAAGGCAGAGTTTTTCATTCAACTGGAAACATTATCTCTAGTGAATGAATGTGGAAGGAAAAAATACCCTTATATTATGTAGAGCTTTGACCCTAAGACCTAGAGAACTCCTCCCTATTATAGCCAGCTCAGCTGGATATTATGTGAATTGTGAAAAGTTGCCTTTTATTTTGTCTAGACTATTTATTGATCTCTTACCTTTGGACGTAGGCAAAGTGAGTCTTTTTTTTTTTTATAAGGTCCGGATGAGAGACTGCCAAAGCCAACCGTGTTATGTAGCTTTTAGAACTTTTGGAGCTTTGAGAATTCATCTCCTATTACAATGTCTTTCCAGAGTAGAAACAGAAGCCTTCTCACTTAGAGGCTACTGCAACATTATTTTACCACATTGAACAGATAGGAAGGAAGAACCAGAAAAATAATAAAAAGGGAGTTGTTAGGAGTTCAATTGTGTTCTCCAAATTGCACAAGTTGAAGTCCTAACTCCTTGTAGGTGAGAATGTGAACTTATTTGGGAGGAAGATCTTTAGAGATGTAATCGAATTAAGACAAGGCCATTACGGTGAGCACTAAATATAGTAAGACTGATGTATCCAAAGGGAAGATGACCACATGAAGATTTAGACAACAGAGGAAAATTATGCAAGCTAAAATATGCCAAGGATTGATGGCCACTACCACTAGAAGTGAAGAGTCAAGGAAGGATTCTACCACACAGGTTTCAGAGAGATTGTGGCTTTGACAATACCTTCCTTTTGGATTTCTAGCTTTTGGAAATATAAGACAGTAAATGTTGTGCTAAGCAAACCAATGTATGCATGGTACTTGCTACAGAAGTCCTAGGAAACAAAATCAGGTGCCAAATACAGAAAACGGAGCTTTCGACTTCATAGCAACTTCAAACTCTAAGTGTGTGGGTGGAACCTACCTATGTCTACTCCTTCCAGCAATGGAAGAAATAAAGATGAGGAAACTTGAACCCTTCAGAATGTTAGATCTGCCACTTCTTCTTCACATGCTGTTGTTTAGTATATGTTACATTTATGGCCAAACAAATCTATAGTCAATGTGGTACATAGTTGATCATTCAGGGAGGAAATTTTTAGATAATCAGAATAGTCCTACTTGCCTCTTGGTGAAAGTCATATCCCAGAAACAAAGGCCCAATATAAGACTGGGATTTAATTATAAGAATATACATAATCTCACGACACACACCTACGAGATGCAGATTTTCTAAGAGGAGATAGATAGGAAGTACCTAAGTGAAGAGGGGAGTCATAAGCAAGGATATTAGAGTTATATGAAGCCTCTGGAACCTCCAGCTACAAAAAAAAAAAAAAAAAAAAAAAAAAAAAAAAAAAAAAAAACCTTAAACATAGCTTTCTTCCTAGCCAGCTTAAACTAAATTCTCACTAGAGTCCTATTTATCTTAGTTTTTGTTATCCAACATATGTCTGATTTTTAACACAAAATTACAATGCATGCCAAAACACAAGAAAAATATAGCATGGAGAGACAAACATCAGAACCAGAATTATATATGACACAGTTGTTGAAGTTATAAGAGAAGAAATGTGAGCTGATCATAATTAATAATATAAAGCCTTTAATAGAAGAAGTAAGCAACATGCAACCTACAAAAATGTTAGATTTTAAACCAACTATGTCAGTAATTATTTTAAACGTGAATATATAAAAGCAGCAATTAAGGAAGAATATGGTCACAGTAAATATTTTTTAAAAAAGAACTTCATCAATCTCATGTACATGAAAATCAATTTAAATGTAAAAACTCAGATAGATTAAAAATAAAGGAATTGAGAAAGATATGCCCTATTAATTGATAATGAGAAGAAAACTTGAATTACTATATAAGTTTCAAACAATGAAGAAATAAAGAATATTATTAGGTTATTCAACAATGGAGTCAATTCTCCAAGAAAACATCCCAATTCAAAATCTGTATATGCTTAATAATAAAGGGTCAAAAAACATGAGAAAAAGTGATAAAAGTACAAGAAGAAATAGTGAAAGTAGCTATTATTATACTTGAGACAATGATAAGTTTAGAGACACTCCTCTGCATAATTGATCTGCATGATTGATAAATACAGCAGGGAGAAAATCAGTAAGGTTGTAGATAATCGGAACAGCACCACCAATCAGCTGGATCTAATTGATATTTATAGAATATCCATATAAAAACACCAGAAAGCATATTCTTCTTAAGCTCTCATGGAACATTCACCCAGAAGGACCACATTCTGTGCCATAAAACACAAATGTAAAAGAATAGAAAGCATACAAAGCATGTCTAAGACCACAATGAATTTAGCTATGAATCAGTAACAGAAAGATAGCTGAAAGACCACAAGATTGCCTTCCTTCCTCCCTCCCTCTCTTCTTCCTTCCCTCATTTTCCTTCCTCTTCCTTTCCTAAAAAAATGTAGAAGTGACTTTGGAACTGGGTAACAGGCAGAGGTTGGGGTAGCCTGGAGGGCTCAGAAGGAAACAGCAAGATACAGAAAAGTTTAGAGGTCCCTAGAGACTTGTTGAATGGTTTTGACCAAAATGTTGAAGTGATATGGAAAACGAAGTCCAGGCTGAGGTGGTCTCAGATGGAGATGAGGAATCTGTTGGGAAGTAGAATAAAAGTGACTCTTGCTATGTTTTAGCAAATAGACTGGTGGCATTTTGCCCCTGCCCTAGAGATCTCTAGAACTTTCAACTTGAGTATGATAATTTAGGGCATCTGGTAGAAGAAATTTTTGAGTGGCGAAGAATTCAAGAGGAAGCAGAACATAAAAGTTTGGAAAATTTGCAGTCTATGTAATAGAAAAGAAAAACCCATTTTCTGAGAAGAAATTTAAGCCTACTTTAGAAATTTGCATAAGTAATCAGAAGCCTAATGTTAATCACCAAGACAATGGGGAAAATGTCTCACTGCCATGTCAGAGATCTTCATGGCAGCCTCTCCTCTCTGCTCTGTGCAGCCTTGGGAAATGGTACCCTGTATCGCAGCTGCTTCAGCTCGTGCCATGGCTAAACAGGGCCAAGGTACAGCTCAGACCATTCCTTCAGAAGGTGCAAGCTCCAAGACTAGGTGGCTTCCACCTAGTTTTGGTGTTGAGCCTGTGGGTGCACAGAAGTCAAGAATTAAGGTTTAGGAACCTCCACCTGTATTTTAGAAGTTGTGTGAAAACGCCTGGATGTCCAGGCAGAATTGTGGTGCAAGGGTGGAACCTTTATGGAGAACCTCTGCTAGGGCAGTGTGAAAGGGAAATGTGGGGTAGGAGCCCCCACACAAAGTCCCCACTGCAGAACTGCCTAGTGGAGCTGTGAGAAGAAAGCCACCATTCTCCATACCCCAAAATTATAGATCCACTGACAGCTTGCATTGTGTACCTGGAAAAGCCACAGACACTCAATGCCAACTGATGAACACAGTTGATAGGAAGGCTATACCTTGCAAGCCACAGTGGGTGGAGTTGTCCAATTAAAATTTTGGGGAAATGTTGAAAAGGCATAGCTGCTTTTTGAAATGTGAGGACGTGAGATTTGAGAGGGCCGAGGGACAAAATAATATGGTTTGGTTCTGTGTTCCTACTCAAATATCACCTACAATTGTAATCCCCATAATCCCCACATCAAAGGCAGGAACAGGTGGAGGTAATTGGATCATAGGTGTCATTTCCCCATGCTGTTCTCAGGACAGTGAGTGAGTCGTCGCGAGATCTGATGGTTTTATTAGCATCTGACATTTCTCCTGCTTGCACTCCCTCTGTCCTACCACCCCGTGAAGAAGGTGCCTGCTTCTCCTTTGTCTTTTGCCATGATTGTAAGTTTTCTGAGGCCTCCCCAGAAATTTGAAACTGTATCAATTAAACCTCTTTCCTTTACAAAGTAACCAGTTTCAGGTATTTCTTCATAGTTATATGAGCACAGACTAATATATACCCTATCTATTTTATCAATTTTTTTTCAAAAACCAACTCCTGGATTCTTTGATTTTTTAAAAGGTTTTTCATGTCTCAGTTTCCTTCAATTCAGCTCTGATTTTGGTTATTTCTTGTCTTCTGCTAGTTTTTTGGTTTGATTTGTTTGTTCTGGCTGCTCTAATTCTTTTAGTTGTGAAGTTAGGTCGTTTAGTTTTTTGTTTTGTTTTGTTTTTTGATGTGGGCATTTAGTGCTATGACTTTCCCTCTTAACACTGCTCAAGCTCTGGCCCATAGATCCTGGAATGTTGTATTTTTGTTTTTATTGTTTTAAAAGAACTTATCAGTTACTGCCTTAATTATATTATTAACCCAAAAGTTATTCAGGATCATGTTGTTTAATTTCAATGTAATTTCATGGTTTTCAGCTATTTTTATATTCTTGACTTTTATTTTCATTGTGCTATGGTGTGAGAGTGAGTTTAGTATGATTTCGGTTTTTCTATATTTTTTAGGATTGCTTTATGTTCAATTATGTGGCCTATTTTAGAGTATATGCCACATGGCAATGAAAAGCATGCATGTTCTGTTGTTTCTGGGTGAAGAGTTCTATAACGGTCTATCAGATCTATTTGGTCCAATGTTGAGTTTAGGTCCTAAATACCTTTGTTAATTTTCTGCCTCAATGATCTGTCTCATCCTGTCAGTGGAGTGTTGAAGTCACCCATTATTATTGTGTACTTGTCCATGTCTCTTTGTAGTTCTTTAAGAACTTGCTTTATGAATATGGGTGATCTTGTGTTGGGTTCATATATATTTAATATAGTTCTTCTTGTCAAATTGAACCCTTTACCATTACATGATGCCTTTTTTGATCTTTGTTGATTTGAAATGTTTTGTATGAAATTAGGGTTGCGACCCCTGCTTTTTTCTGTTTTTCATTTGTTTGGTAGATTTTCTTTCATTCTTTTTTTTTTTTTTCAACCTATGAGTGTCATTACATGTGATATGGTTTTCTTGAAGACAGCATACAATTGAGTCTTGCTTTTTTATCCAGCTTACCACTCTGTGCCTTTTAAGTGGAATATTTAATCCATTTATATTCAAGGTTAGTATTACTATATGTCAGATTCTGTAATTTTGTTGTTAGCTGGCTATTGTTAGCTTGTTTGTGTGGTTGCTCTATAGTGACACTGGTCTGTATGTTTAAGTGTGTTTTTGTATAAGCTGGTATTGGATTTTCCTTTCGATATTTAGTACTCTTTCTGAAATCTCTTGTAAGGCAGGTCCAGTGGTAATGAACTCTCTTAACATCTGCTTATGTGAAAAGAAACTTATTTATTCTATACCTAGAAAGCTTAGTTTGGCTGAATATGAAATTATTGGTTGAAGATTTCTTTTCTTGAATAATGTTGAATGTAGGCCCCCACTCTTTCTGGCTTGTGCGATTTCAGCTGAGAGATCTGTTGCTAGCCTGATGAGGTCTCTTTTTTAGGTGACCTGTCTTTTCTCATTAGCTGCCTTTAGCATTTTTTTCTTTCATTTGAACCTTGAAATATCTGATGATTTAGTGTCTTAAGAAGTATCTTCTTGTGTAGAATCTTGATGAAGTTTTCTGTATTTCCTGGATTTGACTGTTGGCCTCTCTAGCAATGTTGGGGAAAGTTTCATAGATGATACCCTGAAATATGTTTCCTAAGTTGTTTGCTTTCTCCCCCTCCCTTTCAGGGATGCCAATAATTAATAGATTTGGCACTTTTACATAATCCCATATTTTGGGGAGTTTTTGTTCATTGCTCTTTATTTTTTTTCTTTATTTTTTTTGACTATCTTATTTCAGAGAACCAGTCTTTAAGCTCTTTCATCAGCTTGGTTTATTCTGCTGTTCATACTTGTGATTGCATTGTGAATTTCTTGTATTGTGTTACCCAGCTTTATCAGACCAGTTCTTTTTTTTATACTGGCTATTTCACCCTTCAGCTCCTGTATCACTTTATTATCATTCCTCTTTTCCTTGGATGGGGTTTTGCCATCCTACTGAATCTCAATAATCTGTGTGTCTATTGATATTCTTAATTCTATTTGTGTCATTCCAGCCAGTTCAGCCTGGTTAAGAACTCTTATTGGAGAACAGGTGTGATCATTTGGAGGACATACACACTCTGGCCATTCGAGATACTGCAGTTCTTGTATTGATTCATTTTCATTTCTGTGTGTGAATGTACCTTTAACTGCAGTGTAGATTTAGTCCAGTCAATAGACTTCTTTTCTGGATGTTTTCAGCAGGCTAAAGCTTTGTGCAGGGTCTTTATTGGAAGCTGACTTCTTGTTTCTGGTTTCAGAGGTGGTTATGTTAGGTATTTTTGATGTTGAACCTTTGAGGTGTGATCCAGCAGGTGGCGCTTAGGCTTATTTGTCAGTTGCTGGACTTTTGCTCAGTTGTGTGGCTCACCTGTGTTTCCTCACCGTTGCAGCTGGGTTCCCTCTCAATGCTTTGAATGTGTGGGTTGTTCTCCCCTTTGAGTGCTGGCTATAGATTATTACTTGACACTCTTGGGCTGCCCACAGCAGCTTTGGGAAAATCTTGGTGTTTATCTTCCTTCCTCAACTTGGAGGGAGCAAAAGAAGCCACCTTAGTAGTGCTTGTGGTTGAAGGTTGTTTACTTCTCTCCTGAGAGCTCTACCCCAGAGTGACGCAGGTCAGCAATCACCTAGTGCAATCAGCCCAGGATGGAGTGACTGTGCTGTGGTCCCAAGTATGGGTTCCCTTTACGGAGATGTGTAGTGGGACGTGTGTGGGATCTGAGGGAGTCTGACTGGACTCTTCTCCTTGGGTCAACTGCAGCTTGTTGGAAGGATGGATAAGGCACTTAGGGTCTTTGCTCATTCATTTTTCCGAGGGTGGCAAGGGCAGTTCCACCGTGGAGCCAGTGGCAGAGGGGCTTTTAGTTGCCCCTGGAGGTTCTGTCCGGGGAGTTGCCAAGTTGCTACTGACTTGATAGCTCTGGTGTGGGTTGGCTGGAGGCCCAGGCCTGGAAGACCTGACCATTAAAGAGATATGGGAATGAGAATCCACATAACTGTATGGCTGCTTTTCTGTAGGGCTGCTGTCATACGCTTGGGACTCATTATAGTCTCTTGCCTCAGATTTTTCAGTACCTAGAGGCATCACCAGTGGAGGCTGTGAAACATCAAAGAGGGCAGCCTGTCCCTCCCTCTGAGAGCTTTGTTCCAGGAAGGCATGGGCCTGTTCCTGGCCCTAAGGTACCAGTAGGGGGTGGCTGGAGACCTGGTTGGGTGGTCCTGCCCAGTGAGAAGGAATGAGATCGATGTCCCACTTTAAAAAAGCACTCTGGCCATGTTTTGGTAGAATAGCTGTATTGTACTGGGGGCTCACTTCAGTCCATAATTGCATTCACACGCTCAGAATTATGAAGGTTTGAAGGGCTAAATTGCCCAAACAGCAACAATGGTGCCCTGCTTCTCCCTCGGGGAGCTTGGTCCCAGGGAGGATATAAATCTCTGTTGGCCCCAATAGGGAAGTCCAACCCAGTGAGTAGGAATGGGATGGGGACCCACTTAAAGAAGCATTCTGTCCATGTTATGGCAGAGCTGTGCTGTGCTGGAGAATCCCTTTTACCCTAGTCAGCTCAAACTCTTCAATGCCCGAAGGCTGAAACAGCTAAGTCTCCCAAACAGCAAAGATGGCAGCTCCCCTCCACCTGGGATCTTCTTCTTATGGAGAGGCAATGCCACTACTGGTGGCTGGCTGGAATTCCAAGCTAGTCAATCTTACCTTTTGAGGTGCTATGGAAGTGGTACCTGCAGTATGTTTCTGCTTGGCCTCCTAGATTCACCCTTCTACCTAGAGGTATGTACAGGGATCTAACCTCCCATTTTTCCAGAGCTGCAACTACTTTTGCCAGAATGCCCAAGTACCTAAGGCTCCAAGGTCTCCATGCATGCTTGAGCCGCTGCTCTGCCAAGAATCCACGTAGCTCTATCTGTCAGACTGAAGGCCCTGTTGGAGTGGGTCCACAGGAGATCTCCTGACCTGAAGGTTGCTAAGATCCATGGGAAAAGCATGATTTCCTTGAGTCACACAATCATTCACCACTTACCTGGTTAGGGGCAGTTCCTCTGGCTCCATGTTGCTCCTGCATGGGTCATTGTCCTGTTTTTTGTTTTCTTTATTCTCTGTGGGTCCAGTTGTTTCTTTGATTAGTTCTACTGCAAGTACCTATATGTTTCAGTTGAAGATGCTGTATTTACTTGCCCCTTCTGTTTCTCTTCATGAGAGCCATGCACACTAGCTGCTTCTTGTCAGTGATCTTGGCCACTCCCTCTCTTTTCTTTATTAGTCTAGATAGCAGTCTTTCTATCTTATTGCTTGTTTTCAAAGAACCAACCCTGAGATTCCTTAATCTTTTGTATGTTTTTTTCATGTGTCAATTTCCATCATTTCAGCTCTGATTTTGGTTATTTCCTCTGCTAACGTTTTGGTTGTTTTGCTCTTGTTTTTCTAGTTCCTCCAGGCGTGATGTTAAGTTGTTAACTTGTCATCTTTTTCACATTTTAATGTGGGTGTTTAATGCAATAAACTTTTCTCTTACTTTGTTTTGACTATGTCCCAGAGATTCTGGTATGTTATATCTTTGTTCTCATTAGTTTCAAAGAATTAATTGATTTCTAACTTAATTGGATTATTTACCCAGATGTCATTCAGGAGCAGGTTGCTTACTTTCCATGTAATTGTATGGATTTAGGTGATTTTGTTTGCTTTGATGTCTATTTTTATTGCACGGTGGTCCAAGAGTATGTTTAGTATAATTTCCAATGTTTATTATTTGCTTTGGATAGTCTTCTTTTTACTTTTATTTTAAATTTAGGGGTACAAGTCTAGGCTTGTTACATAGGTAAACTTGTGTCATTGGGGTCCCTTGTACCAATAATTTTATCAACCATGTATTAAGCTTAATATCATTAGCTGTTTTTTCCTGATCCCGTCCCTCCTCTCACTCTTCACCCTCCAATAGGCTCCAGTGTGTGTTGTTCACCTCTGTGTGTCTATGTGTGCTCATCATTTAGCTCCTACTCGTATGGAACAAAAAAGAGCCTGAATAGCCAAGGCAATCCTAAGCAAAAAGAACGAAGCTGGGGGCATCATGCTACCTGACTTCAAACTATACTACAGGGCTACAGTGACCAAATCAGCATGATACTGATGCAAAAACAGACACACAGACAAACAGAACAGAATAGAGAGCCCAGAAACAAGGCCACACACCTACCATCATCTGCTCTTTGACAAAGCTGACAAAAACAAGCAATGTGGAAAGAACTTCTTATTCAATAAATGGTGCTGGGATAACTGGCTAGCCATATGCAGAAAATTGAAGCTGGATCCCTTTCTTACACCACATACAAAAATCAACTCAAGATGAATTAAGGACTTAAATGTAAAATCTAGAACTATTAAAAACCCTGGAATACAACCTAGGTAATAACATTCAGGACGTAGGCAGGGGCAAACATTTCATGACAAAGATGCCAAAAGCAATTGCAATGAAAGCAAAAATTGACAAATGGGCCCTAACTAAACTGAAGAGTTTCTGCACAGCAAAAGAAACTATCAACAGAGTAAACAGAAAACCTACAGAATGAAAGAAAAATTTTGCAAAT
Source organism: Sapajus apella (assembly GCF_009761245.1). Classification (NCBI taxonomy): domain Eukaryota; kingdom Metazoa; phylum Chordata; class Mammalia; order Primates; family Cebidae; genus Sapajus; species Sapajus apella. Next base: position 4,582,359 of record NW_022437033.1, on the reverse strand, counting down.
TATGCATCCAACAAAAGTCTAATATCCAGTGTCTGTAAGAAACCTAAACAAATTTACAAGCAAAAAACAAACAACTCAATTAAAAAGTGGGCTAATGACATGAACAGAGACTCTTTGAAAGAAGACATACATGCAGCCAACAATCATATGGGAAAAAGCTCAACACCGCTGATCATTAGAGAAATGCAAATTAAAACCATAATAAGATACTATCTCACATCAGTCACAATGGCTATTACTATTATTTTTGAGACGAAGTCTTGCTCTGTCGCCCAGGTTAGAATGCAGTGGTGTGATCACAGCTCACTGCAACCTCTGCCTGCCAGGTTCAAGTAATTCTCCTGCTTCAGCCTCCTGAGTAGTTGAGATTACAGGCACCCACCACTGCATCAGGCTAATTTTTGTATTTTTAGTAGAGATGGGGTTTCACCATGTTGGCCAGGCTGGTCTCGAACTCCTGACATTGTGATCCACCTGCCTTGGCCCCCCAGAGTGCTGGGATTACAGGTGTGAGCCACCACGCCCGGCCAGAATGACTATTATAAAAAGTCAAAAAATAAGAAATGCTGTCGGAGATGTGGGGGGGGAAAAAAAAGGAACACTTTATTTATTTATTTATTTTGAAGACAGAGTCTTGCTCTGTCACCCAGGCTGGAGTACAATGATAGGATCTTGGCTCACTGCAACCTCTGCCTCCTGGATTCAAGCGATTCTCCTGCCCCAGCCTCCCGAGTAGCTGGGATTATAGGTGCAGGCCATCATGCCTGGCTAATTTTTGTATTTTTAGAAGAGATGGGGTTTCACCATCTTGGCCAGGCTGGTCTCGAACGCCTGACCTTGTGATCCACCTGCCTTGGCCTCCCAAAATGCTGAGATTACTGGTGTGAGCCACTGCACCTGGCCAAAAAGGAACACTTATACACTGTTGATGGAAGGTAAATTAGTTCAACCATTGTGGAAGACAGTTGTCAATTCCTCAAAGACCTAAAGATAGAAATACCATTTGACCCAGCAATTTCAGTACTGGATTGTTTTACATCTGATTGTGGTCTATTTTAGAGTTTGTGAATGTGCAGATAAGAATAATACCTATTCTGTTATTTTTGAATGGAGAGTTCTGTAGATGTCTGTGTACAGGTCTGTGGTTAGCCTAATGGGGTTCCCTTTGTAGGTGACCTGATCCTTTTCTCTAGCTGACTTGATCATTTTTTTCTTTAATTTTGACCTTGGAGAATCTGTTGACTATGTGCCTTGGGGATGTTCTTGTGTAGTATTTAGCAGGGGTTCTCTGCATTTCCTGAATTTGAATGTTGGGTTCTTAAGCAAGGTTAAGGGACATTTTCATGAATGATATCCTGAAATATATTTTCCGAGTTTCTTGGCTTCTCTACCTCTATTCCAAGGATGCCAATGAGTCACAGAGTTGTCTCTTTACATAATCCCATATTTCTCAGAGGTTTTGTTCATTCTTCTTTATTGTATTTTTCTTTATTTTTGTCTGACTGAGTTTTTCAGGAGAACTAATTTTCAAGCTCTCAGGTTTTTCCTCAGGTTGGCTGATTCTGATGTTAATGCTTGGAATAACATGAAATTCTTCTACTGTGCTTTTCAGGTCTATTAGATTGGTTTGTCTCACTCTTACAACGGCCATTTGGTTTATTACCTGTTATATTGTTTTATTGTAATCACTAGAATTCTTGGATTGGGTTTTGACTATCTGACATTTCAGTCATTTCAGCATAGTTAAGAGCCATTGCTGGGGAATTAGTGCAGTTGTTTGAAGGTAAGAAGACACTATGGCTTTTTGAGTTGCCAGAGTTCTTGCACTGATTCTCATTTGTGTGGGTTGATGTTTCTTCATTCTTTGACATTGCTGTCTTTGAATTTTTGTTTGTTTGTTTGTTGTTTTTTTCTTCTTTGATGCCCCTGAGGATTTGATTATGGCATAAGATGGGTTCAGTTGACCGGCTTCAAATCTAGTCCACTTCAATGTCTTGGAGAAGTCCCCTCCAATTACTGTCTCCATGACTGCGTTTCTTTTGTTGGATGTTCTGGTCCGTGGGGCTCCCTCAGGCATGGGCTGCAGTTGGCAGATGAGCTGTATCTTTGCCTGATCAGCCTTAATCTGCTTTCCACATGCTTCCTGGGGAAATATGCCCACAGAGTTTCTGGCAGAAGTGGGTTTGCTGGGTTAGAAGCTCTAGTGGGTGTGATCTATCTGGCTACAAAAGGTGGGGATGGGTGGAGTTGCCCATCCTGCCATCTGCATGTTTCCAGAGCAACAGGAAGCTGTGCCCCAGACAAATTCAGGCAGAAAAAGGACTGCTGGGCCAGAAGCTCTAGCAGGCATGGTTCACCAGGTTACCAGCAATGGGAGTGAGTGGGAATGCCCTCCCTGTTGTCTGGGTGTTTCCTGGGAAAGTCCTCTAGTTGAGTTCACACTGAAGCAGGGCTGCTGGGTCAAAATCTCTAGCAGGCTTTGCCTGCCTGGCTATCAGTGGCAGGGATGCATGGAGTCACATGCCCTGCCATCCAGGTGTTTCTGGAGACAACAAGAAACTGTGCTCTCCAGCCGAGTTCATACAGAAGCAGGGCCACTAGGGCTGAAAGCTCTAGCAGGTGTTGCCTACCTGGCTACCAGTGGTGGGGTGGGTAGGTTCACATGTTCTGCCATCCTGGTGTTTCCCAGGACCACAGGAAGTTGTGCTCTACAGCCGAGTTCACACAAAGCGAGACCACTGGGCCAGAAGCCTAGCTAGTATTGCCTACCTGGTTTCATGTTGGTGCATGAAAACTGAATAGGCCCAGAACATGTTTTCTTTTTTCATGAATATCTGGGCAAAGTCTATTTTACTCTAAATGAGTAAAATTGGGAGAAAATGCAACATAGATATTTTCAGTATAATAAACTTACAGAGGGATTATTGGTATATTGTAATTCTGAAAATACCTTCATCAGGTCCTAAGTGCTCGAATATAATGACTCACTCATTTTCACATGCATTTCAAATCATTCTCCCTACATGGATGCGTCCTATACACTCTTTTATAGACATTTATTTGGATTTTTAACTTGCAACATTTTTTCTTTGTATCTACAAATTGAGATTGAAAATTGAGGTGTTTTGCTTGGGGAAGTTTTGCAGAAATTGAGAAGAAAATATTATATGGCATCAAATGTGTACATTTGCAGTAATAAAATGACTCCTTGATTACTGTAGTGCCTGAAACCTTTAAATTCCATTTTAAACATATTAGTGCTGGGTAGTATTGCTGAGTGGAAAGAATCCTTTATGTAAAGATTGTGTTCTACTGTTTACCAGAAGATGGCTGTGAAACCTCAGCTCCTTTGGGTCTCATTTACATCACTGATAAAGTGAATGGATTGGAGTACATAAACTCTAAATATTCCTTCAATGAAAAAATTCTAAATTCACTTAATGAATATGCATTGTTTATTGTGTATAAGGCACTGATAGAAACACTGATAATATATCAGTGAACAAAATGGATAAACATCCCTGCTTCCGTGCAAATAAATGAATAAACTGCTGTTACTCTCCTGGACTCTAGTGTCTGTCCAACTCTTCCATTTCTATGTCCAGTGCTATGCAGTTCATCTTCTTAAAGCAAACTTATAAGGACACCCTTCCAATACTCAAAAGCTTTTGACTCCCTAACAATTGCAGCATATGTTGCAAATTCTTTAATTAGGTATTATCTGCACAATGTGCCCTCGCTCAACACTATGTTAACAATCTCATTACTCAAGAGGAAGTAATTAGTGGTAGGAAAGGACCTGGCCCAGGCATCTGAAGCCCTGGGCTCAGACCCTAGTGCAACCATGTACTAGCTATATAACTTTGGAAAACCATATACATTCACTGAACTTTCATTTTCTTTTTCGGAAAATAAGACCAATAATAACTTAGCTCCATAGAATAATATGTAAGCAATAAGTTGTACCTAATAAAACTATGTAAGTGTCTTGTAACTATTAAGGTGAAGTGGCACAGTGGAAAGACTGTAAATTTTGCAATCACATAGAACTAAGTTTGAAATCTGGCTCAGTGCTTCACTAACTTTTTTTTTTTTTTTTTTTTGAGACAGAGTTTTGCTCTTGCTGCCCAGGCTGAAGTGCAGTGGTGTGATCTCAGCTTATGGCAACCTCCGCCTCCTGGGTTCAAGAGATTCTCCTGCCTCAGCCTCCCTCCTGAATAGCTGGGATTACAGGCACCTACCACCATGCCCAGATGATATTTTACATTTTTAGTAGAAACAGGGTTTGGCCAACTTGGGCAGGCTGGTCTCAAACTCCTGACCTCAGGTGATCCTCCCCACCTCGTCTCTTAAAGTGCTGAGGTTATAGGCGTGAGCCACTGTGCCCAGCATTCACTGGCTTTACGACTTTGAAGGAGTTAATTAATATTTTCAAACTCCTTATCTATTAAATTGGATCAAAATAGCTATTCTGCATTACTATAAGTGCTAAATTAGTGATTATAAGGATCATATTTGACGATTAATAGGTAAATGATTAGCCATTAACCAGTAGCTATATTATCCTTTGCTGTGCAGAAGGTTTTTAACTTCATACATCCCATTTGTCCACTTTCACTTTGGTTACCTGTGCTTATGAGGTTATTACTCAAGAAATTTTTGCTTAGACCAATGACCTGGAGATTTTTTTCAATGTTTTCTTGTAGAAGTTTTATAGTTTGAGGTCTTAGATTAGTGTTTATTCCAGTTTTATTTGATTTTTTATATGGCAAAAGAGAAAGGCGTAGTTTTCTTCTTCTGTATATGGATATTCAGATTTTCCAGCATCATTTATTGAAGAGATTGTCTTTTCTCCAGTGTATACCCTTGGCACCTTTGTTGAAAATGAGATCAGTATAGCAGTGTGGATTTGTTTCCAGGTTCTCTGTTCTTTGTTCTGTTCTATTGGTCTATGTGTCTGTTTCTATGCCAGTACTATGCTGTTTAGGTTATGATAGCTCTGTCTGCAGTGTAATTTCAAGTCAGGTAGTGTGAGTTTTTCAGTATTTTTTCATTTTGCTTAGGATAGCTTTGGCTATTCCTGTCTTTTATAGTTCCATATAAATTTTAGGATTTTTTTTTTCTATTTCTGTGAAGACTGTCATTGGTATTATGACAGAGATTGCACTGAATCTGTAGATTGCAATTGGTAGCATGGTCATTTTAACAATATTTATTCTTTTGAACCATGAAGATAAAATATTTGTCCATTTTTTGATGTCCTATTCAATTTCCTTCATCAGTGTTTTACAGATTTCATCATAGCAATCAGTCATTCATTTCTTTGGTTAATTCCTATGCATTTAATTTATTTGTGGCTACTGTATATGGGATTGCTTTTTAATTTCTTTTTCATATTGTTCACTGTTGGCATATAGCAATGCTACTGTTGCTCATATATTGATATTGTATCTGCACTTTTAGTGAATTTTTAAAAATAATTCTAATAGTTATTTTGTGGAGTCTTTAGATTTTTCTAAATATAAGATTATATCATCTGCAAACAAAAATAATTTGACTTTTTCCTTTCCAGTTTGGATGTCCTTTGTTCCTTTCTCTTGTCTGATGGCTCTAGCTGGGACTTTGAAATTTATGTTAAATAACAGTGGTGAAAGTGGGCATCGTTTTTGTGCCCCAGATTTTAGAAGGCTTTCATCTTTTCCCCATTCAATTTAATGCTAGCTGTGGGTGTGTCATGTATCATCTATTACTTTTATTATGTTGAGGTATGTTTCTTCTATTCCCAGTCTTTTGAGGATTTTTATCATGAATGGATGTTAAATTCTATCAAGTAATTTTTCAACTTCAATTTACATAGTCATATGGTTTTTGTCCTTCATTCTGCTGATATGCTGTATCATATTGACTGATTTACATATGGTGAACCATCCTCGTATCACTAAGATAAATTTCAGTTGGTCCTCATTAAGGAAGTTTTTGACGTATTGTTGAGTTATGCTTGCTAGTATTTTGTTGAGGATTTTTGCATCAATATATATCAGAGATATTCATCTGTAGTTTCCTTTTTTTGATGTGGCATTGTCTGGATTTGGTATCAGTGTAACACTGGCCTTACAAAATGAATTTGAAAGTATTCTCTCCTCCTCTGTTTTTTTGGAATAATTTGAGTAGTATTGGTGTTAGTTCTTTAAATGTTCGGTGGAATTTAACAGTGAAGCCACTGGGTCCTGGGCTTTCGTTACTGGAAATGGATTGTAGATTTTGTGTGTCTTCCTGATTTAACCTTGGTGTGTTGTTCCTGTCTAGGAATTCGATCATTTCTTCTAGATTTTTCAATTTATGGGCATATATTGGCATATAGTAGCCACTAATGATCCTCTGAATTTCTGCAGTATCAGTTGCAGTATTGCCTTTTTCATTTCTGATTTTATTTAATTACATATTTTCTCTTTTTTCCTTAGTCTGGCTATAGGTTTGTAAATATTGCTTAACTTCAAAAAACCAACTTTTTGTTTCAGTATTTTGTATATTTTAATTTCAATTTCATTTATTTCTCCTCTGATCTTTATTATTTCTTTTCTTCTACTAATTTTGAAGTTAGTTCACTATTACTTTTCTAGTTCTTTTCTTTTTCCATTTATTTTATTGCATTTTAGGTTTTGGGGTACATGTGAAGAACAAGCAAGATTGTTGCATAGGTACACACATGGCTGTGTGATTTGCTGCCTTCCTCCCCATCACCTACATCTGGCATCTCTCCCCTTGCTATCTCTCCCCAACTCCCCACCCCCCACCATCCCTCCCCTATTGCCCCCCAACTGACCACAGTGTGTAGTGCTCCCCTCCTTGTGTCCATGTGTTCTCATTGTTCAACACCCACCTATGAGTGAGAACATGTGGTGTTTGATCTTCTGCTCTTGTCAGTTTGCTGAGAATGATGGTTTCCAGGTTCATCCATGTCCCTAGCTTTTCTAGTTCTTTAAGGTGCATCCTTAGATTATTTATTTGAATTTTTTCTTCTTTTCTGATATAGGTTCTTATAGTTATAAACTTCTCTGTTAGTGTTAATATGGGATTATTTTTTAATCTCTTTTTCACATTGCTCACTGTTGGCATATAGCAATGCTACTGATGTTTGTATATTGATCTTGTATCTTCAACTTTACTGAATTTGTTTAATAATTCTAATAGTTATTTTGTGGAGTCTTCAGATATTTCCAAATAAAAGATTATATTATCTGCAAACAATGATACATAGAGTAAGAATGCTTTTGCTGCATCCTATAGGTTTTAGTGTGTTGTATGTTCAATGTCATTTGTTTCAAGGAATTTTCAATCTGCTTCCTAAATTTTTTATTGACCCACTGATAATTCAGGAGCATATTGTTTAATTTCCATATGTTTGCATAGTTTTCAAAAATTTATCTTAATATTGATTTCTAGTTTTATTCCATTGTGGTCAGAGGAGTTACTTGATATAATTTCAATTGTTTAAGGTGTGTTTTGTGACGTAACATATGGTCTCTCCTTGAGAATGATCAATGGGCTGAGGAAGACAAAATGTGTATTCTGCAGCCATTGGATGACATATTTTGTAAATATCTGTTAGATCCATTTGGTCTACAGTGCAGATTAAGTCTAATGTTTCTTTGTTTATTTTCTGCCTGGAAGACATGTCCAATGAAGAAAGTATGGTGTTGAAGTATGCAGCTCTGACTGTACTGGAGTCTACCTCTTACTGTAGCTCTAATAACACTTGCTTCATCTACCTGGGGACTTCCTTATTCAGTGCACATATAATTAAAGTTGTTATATTAACTTGCTGAATTGACTCCTCTGTTATTATATAGCGTTCCTCTTTGTCTCTTATAGTTTTTGTCTTGAAGTCTATTTGCTCTGATATAAATATAGCTACTCCTTTTCTTTTCTTTTGGTTTCCATTTGCATGGAATATCTTTTGCTACCCCTTTGTTTTTAGTATATGTGTGCCTTTATAGGTGCACTGTATTTTTCTTAGGCCACAGGTCAGTGGGTCTTACTTTTTTTTTTATTCATTCAGCCAATTTATTTTCTATTGGAAATTTTAGTTTATGTCTTTTGATTGGAGAGTTTAGTAAATTTATATTCAATGTTATTATTGATAAGATCTTAGTCTTTCCGTTTTGTCATTTGTTTTCTGGTTTTTTTGTCTTCTCTTCCTTCTTTCCTTGCTATCTTTTTTTTGTGAAGGCAATTTTCTCTGGTGATATAATTCAAGTTCTTGCTTTTCGCTTTTGGTGTGTCTGTTTTAAGTTTTTTAGTTTGAGGTTATCATGAGGCTTGGAAATAAAGTCTTGTAATCCATTGTCTTAAGCTGATAACAATTTAACACTGTTTTCATGGAAAAACAAATCAGCAAGGAAAAGGAAAACTAATAAAAACTATGCCTTAACTTTGTCACCTACTTTTTAACTTTTTGTACTTACTATTTACATCTTATTGTGCTGCCTATGTCTTAAGAGGTTGTTGTCATTATTATTTCTGATTGTTTCATAATTTAGTCTTTCTACTTAGGATAAGAATAGCTTACGCACTACAGTTACAGTGTTATAATATTCTGCCATTTTCTATTTAGTTACTATTACCAGAGGATTTTGTGCCTTCAGATGATTTGGTATTGTTCATTAACATCTTTTTTTTTTTTTTTTTTGATCAAGTACTCCATTAAGTGTTTCCTAGGATATGTCTGGTATGACTAAAATCCTTCAGCTTTTATTTTTCCAAGAAAGTCTTTATTTCTCCTTCATGTTTGAAAATTATTTTCACCAGATATATTATTCTAGGGTAAAAGCATTCTCCTTCAACACTTTAAATATGGCGTGCCATTCTCTTCCAGCTTGTAAGATTTCCACTGAGAACTCTGCTGCCAGATGTCTTGGAGCTCCACTGCATTTTATTTGTTTCTTTTCTCTTGCTGCTTTTAGGATTCTTTCTCTATCCTTGATCTTTGGGAGTTTGGTTGTTAAATGCCTGAGGCAATTGTCTTTGGGTTAAATCGGCTTGGTGCTCTATAACCTTCTTGTACTTGGACACTGACATCTTTCTCTGACTTTAGAACATTCTCTCTTATTGTAACTTGGAATAATATTTCTACTTCTGAATCTCTACTACCTCTTTAAGGCCATTAACTCTGATTTTCCCCTTTGAAGTTATGTTCTAGATCCTGTAGGTGTGCTTCATTTTTAAATTTTTTTTGTTTTTTATCCTCTTACTGTGCCTTTTCCTTTTCAAATAGCCTATCTTTAAGCTTACTAATTCTTGCTTCTCCTTAAACAATTCTGCTATTTAAAAAAGGTAATGTACTCTTTAATATGCCTATTGAAATTTTCAGCTCCAAATTTTCTGCTTGCTTCTTTTAAGTTATTTCAATCTCTGTGAGATTTCTCTGATAGAATTCTGAATTCCTTCTCTTTGTTATCTTGAATTTCTTTGCGTTTTCACAACACAAGTATTTTGTATTATCTGTCTGAACGATCACATATCTTTGTTTCTTTAGAATTGGTCATTGGTGCCTTGTTCAGTTAATCGGTTGGGTTTATGTTTTCCCGGATGATCTTGATACCTGTAGATGTTCATCTGTGTCTGGGCATTGTAGAGTTACGTATTTATTGTTGTCTTCACTGTCTGGGTTTATTTATAGCTGTCCTTCTTGAGAAGGCTTTCCAGATATTCAAAATAATTTGGGTGTTCTGATCTAAGCTGTGCCTGCTTTAGGGGACACCCCAAGCCCAGTTACACTGTGGTTCTTGCAGACCTATAGATGTGCTGCCTTGGAGGTCTTGGACAAGATCTGGGAGAATTTTTTAGATTATCAAGCAGAAACTCTTGTTCCCTTTTCTTAGTTTCTTCCAAATATACGGAGTCTCTCCCTTTCTGTTCTGAGCCACCTGAAGCTGAGCGTGGAGTGGTATAAGTGTCCCTGTATCCACCACCACTGGGCCTGCACTGGGTCAGACCTGAAGCCAGTGCATCATTGGGTCTCACCCATGGTCTACTGTAACCACTTCCTTTCTCCCACCTATGTTTGCTCAGTGTCCTGGGGCTCTACAATCAGCAGGTAGCAAAGACAGCCAGGTGTGTGTCCTTCCTTTCAGGGCAGCAAGTTTACCCAAGCCCCAGGCAGTTCCAGACTTGCAGTCTGGGAGCCAGGAATTAGATTCAAAAATCTTAGAAATCTTCCTGGTATCCTATTTTATTGTGGCTGAGCTGGCACTCAGACCACCAGATGCCATCCTTTCCATGCTTTCCTCCTTTTTCTGAAAGCAGAGGAGCCTCACTCCATGGCCACCACCACCACGGGCACATGTGGAATACTACCAGCCTCCTTTCAATAGTCCCTTAAAGTCCAAGGCCTCTTCAGTCAGTATGTGGTGAATGCTGCCTGGCCTGGGACTCACCCTCCAAGGAAATGAACTCCTCTCTGGCCCAGAGCAGGCCTGGAAATGCCATCCAATAGCCAAATCCTGGAATCAGGGACTCCAAGTGCCTGCTTAGTGCTTTATCTGCTGTGGCTAAACTGGTACATAATGTACAAGAGAAAGTCCTTTTACATTTCTCTTTGCTTTTTTCAAGCAGAGGGAGTCTTTCCCTACAGTTACCACAGCTAGAAATTTGCTGAGTCTTGCCTGAATCCATCAAGTCTCAGACTCCTTACCCAAAGCCCTCAATCTAGTGCCTGGGTATCACTGCTGGTTATTTCAGGGCCCAAGAGCTCTTCAGTTAGCAGGTGATGAATGCTGCCAGAACTAGGTCCTTCCCTTCCAGGCAACAGATTCCCTTCTGGCTCACCATGTGTCTAGTAATGTCATTTGGGAACCAGGGGCTGGAAACAAGGCCTCAGGACTTTGATGATTGCCCTATCCTGCTGTGGCTGAGCTGGCATCCAACATGAAAGACAAAGTCCTTCCCGCTCTCATCTCTCTTAACCTCTGGTGGAAAGGCGTCTTTGGGGGCTTTGACTTTTGCAGACTGAGGTGAGGAGAGTGGTGATGCCAGCACTCCCTTGACTGCCCTGGCTGGTGTCTCATTAGGTTGACTGCCTCCCAGTTAATCGACTCTGGACCGAGTTCCACACTAGGGCTCTTCTAGATGTTGCAGTCATTGTTCCTAGGCCACCTTTCACATTTATTTAGAGCCCCAGAGTACCTTAGCCATGTTGGTGAGGTTTACAGGAACTCACATTCCAACTTCTGGGATTGAGTAATTCCCCTCTTGCTAGGGCTGGTTTGAATTCTCCCTTCATGGGCAGGCATTAGTTGAATTTGGTCCGGTTTTTACTTCTGCTCTAACAGAACATCACTGAGCTCAATGCCTCACAATTGCTGCGTTCTCCTGCTCACAGTTCACTTAAACACTCTTGCCACATTGCTGCAGCTGCCATGGGCAGGGGGAGGGGTGCCATGGATGAATCAAGACAGTTTTCTTCTAGCGTTTCCATGCCTCTTTCAATGATATGAAATTAAAACCAGTACTGTGAGTTCTCACTTGATTTTTGGTTATTATAAAGGTGCATTTTTTAATGTATATAGTTGTTAAATTGGTGTACTTGAGTGGTAGGGTCACAACTGCTAAAGCCCTCCATTTCGTCATCTTTCTCTGCCTCCTCAGCATATATATTTTTTGAGAGTTTAGAAGGACAGAGCTGTTAAATACAAGATGGGCAGGAACAACCTTAGTATGTCTCCTATAAGAAAGTTAATTTATAGTCCTCTGGGATTACATGCTAGGATTTTATAACCCTGTTTCAATGTGCATATTTTCACCGGAACAGCATGCTGAAACCTTGGAAGAATGCATAGAAGAGATGAAATATTTGATACCGTTAGATTTCATGAAAATGCAAAAGATCTGATATTTTATCCTGTAGTTAATTATTTGCTACAATCGCACATTTTTTTATGTGCACAGAGTATTCTGGTGATAGAAATTCTGTATTTTGGCACACTCCTCTACAGCTTCTCTGACTACTATGAAATAAAGCCAGAAATTAAAAACAGACAGTTGAAATTCATAGAAATACCCAACCAATATTTCAAAATATTGCTCTATATAATACCTAGGTCAAAGGGGAACTTCAAACTCCAATTGTAGACTATCCAGAATATGTTATCAGTGAGAGCACTGCATAGCAAAGTATATGGATGATGGTGAAAGATGAATTTAGAAGATGAATAGTCTTATGTATTTATCAATCAATCAATTAAGTAGAATAAAATACATTGAAATGAATACAAGAATCATTTATTTAATAAATATGTATTTTGTGCCTACTATGTGCTAGACATTATGCTAGGTACTAAAAATAAAGCAGCAAATGCAACCAAGTCTGTAAACTCATAGAGCTCTACATTGTAATAGACAGAAATGGAAAATTAAACTATAAATTGTTAAGTGAATAATACATCAGATGGTAAGTGCTTGAGATGTGAACAGATGTGACGTGTATTTATTCTCAGTGAGAGCTTCAAGAATCAACATACATGATTTGTCATCTTCTCTTTCTTTTTGACTCTGTGATTGTCAAAACAGGTGTCAAAATGGAGCTTCCATCAGCCGTGGTCCAGGAATAACTACAAGAAGTAGGCCCCTTGCTGATTCTTGGAAGGCATGAGGTATAAATGAGAAATAAACATTGTTGTTTTAAGCCACAGGCATTTTCATGCTGTTTCTTACTGCAGTATAATCTGACTCATACATCTAAGTGAAAATGTCACGTAAGTAGCTGGTGATAGAAAATGTTGGAAGATACATCAGAAATTACTAGTATATAGATGGTAGTTAAATAATGGGACTGGAAAATATTACTGAGGGAATAAATGTATAGAAAAGGTCTGAGGACCGAGCTCTGGGTTTCTCCAATATTAAGAGATCAATGAGAAGCTAAGGACGCAGCAAAGAAGAAAGATAAAAAGCAACAGATGAGAAAGATAAAACAAGAACAAGTATTCTTGGACACAAGAATGGAGTATTTCAAGGAAGAAGAAAGACTAATGATTGTAATGTTGCCAATGGATCACAAAAGAGGAGAAACAAGAATTAATCGCTGTATGTATAACGTGGAGGTCACTCCATCTTTGATAGAGGGAGTTTTGGTGGAATGATACAAAATTCAATTTTAATGAAGTGGGTGGGTGAGAGAATGGAGGTAAGGAAGTGGAAGCAATGAGAATAGACAATTGTTAAAGCCATTATTCTGTAATGGGGAACAAAGACTCTTTTAGCTCCTACATATAAGTGGAATCATGAAGTATATGTCTTTCTGTGCCTGGCTTATTTCAATTAACATAATGTTTTCTGGGTTCATTCATATTGTCACATATGTCAGAATTGTATTCTTTATTAAGGCTGAATAATATTCCATTACGTGTGTGTGTGTGTGTGTGTGTGTATGTGTGTATAAAATATTATCTTTATCCATTCATCTGTTAATAGACAATTGGGTTGTTTCCGTAACTTGGCTATTGTGAATTATGCTGCAATGAAGGAAGAAACGAAGAAGGTAAAAAGGAAGGAAAGGAAGAAAAAATAGAAAGAGGCAACAGACAGTGAAATCACTGGATAAGCTGTGATATATATATATATATATATACACACACATATATATACACATATATATATGTGTATATATATATATATAATATATGTGTATATATATATATATATATATATAGAGAGAGAGAGAGA
>NW_022437033.1:4460091-4568237 GCF_009761245.1 Sapajus apella | reverse complement strand
ATTATTAAACATTTTATAATTAAATTATATTACATATATTATGTCTGTAATATATAATTTAATTATAAAATGTTTAATAATATGATTTTAAATGCTAAAAATATGTCATATGTATAATGATAAATGCCATATTGTTAAGTGAGAAAATAAAGATTCAGACAGTTGTTTATAGTATGATAGTATTTTTATTTTTTTTTTTTGGTAAATACCTGCTCTTCTTTTAGAGTCATTTGTGAATGAGGGATGGAAATGCGAGGATTTTAATATAGAAAGTACTAAGTGGAAAAAGGGGGTAGAACTGTAACATGTTTCTAAGCTTTACCAAATGATGGGTTTTTTCAAATGCCACTAAGCAGCAAGGTGATACATTCAGTAGGATTCTTCTTCAAGGATTAGGAAAGTTGACTGTTAAAATTAGCCTCTTGATTGAAGGCTAACTCAAAGTTGAGCGTCAATTCATTTTCTGTCAAGTAATGTGACAGAAATTAAAAATATTTTTCTACTTTTAAAATATTTTCTATTAAAAGTAAATACTTTCTATTAAAAGTACAATAACTGTGACAGATTGACTGGAGTTGAAGTGAAGCTGAAAGAGTGTTTACTCACCTTTCTTACTCCATTGGAACGCTTTCTTCCAAGTAATACTAAACCCCTGCCCGGGTCTGCAGCTGAAAATAACAGTACTGGTCAAGACTGTGACATGTGCTTCTTTGGAGACATTATTTTTTTTTGTCCTGAAGACATGATTTTGTTGTTCTTTTTGTTTATATTTTTATTATAAGCTTTTGAAGCAATTGAAAATTTTGTTGAGTTTTTGAGATGTTACAGGTGTGAGGCTATGTGTCCTGGTAAGTCTTTAGAGTTTTGGAAAGTGAGACACGAGAGAGTCATATTAAACTCAATTTCAAAGCTGCTGAAAGCACTACACAGTTTTTGATGGGAGACAGGCTTGGTTATATTTGCTAACGAGGTACCTAAGTGAGACGCCTCTTAACGGTATCAATCATAGTGATAATATGGTGAAGGAGAGGCTTAGAGATTATTACTTCTATTGGAAACCAGGAGGAAGGAAATCAATTTGCATTCTATTAAAAGTAGAAAAATATTTAATGTGCTATCAAATAAGGGCACAAAATAAATAAGCTATTATTGCTCTCCAGCATTTTCTATAATGTTACTGTCAATAGACATCATATTTTCTGTGATGGCTGATTCTGGACTCTGGGAGTTGATGGATTGGAGAGCAGACTTTGAGATTACCCCATTTTCCAAATGCGTATTTTCTAGGGATCTAGGGAGAGAGGTAAACAGCATTCCCTGACATTCTGCCTGATCTAAGTATGATGATGCCTTGGCTGTGGTTCGCTTACAATATTAGTATGACCTCTGTCTCTGTCTTGTGTTCTGGGGGTGAGGGTGTTGATGCCAATGTGAAGTGCTCTCTGCCAAAGCTTCTGTCACTTCCTCTCTGTTGAGTACTAAATGATTGCACATCACACATAGGAGAGGCCCTGAAGATATAGCAAGTGACAGAAGTATTCAATAAGGGGTTAAGAGGACAGTGTGATTTTCACCTTTGTTACCAGGGACAGACGATAATGGGATTCCTGTCATCATGGCTCATAGAGAAGGAATGACACAATTCAAACTACGTTGACTGCTCTGTTACCATCAAGAATGATGGAAAGAAGAGAAAGACAGCTTTAATAATTCATTTCAATCAGCTCTTTCTTTGGTTTGGTTAACTGTCAGTTTTCATACATCCCTATGATAGAATGATATGCTACCAGTAAAATTATATTTTTGAAGAAAATTTAATGACAAAGGACAGTCTCATGATATAATCTTAAATGTTAAAAAAAAGAATGCCTCATTTTATTTATAATATGATCCCATGCAGGAGGAAAAGCCTTTGAGTTATAAACAATAATGAAATCTCAGGGATGGAAATAATTTTGTTTCTTTTTTCATATGTTGATACATTTTCCAAATTTTCTATTTTAAACTTCTTTTGCTTTTGCAATTTGAAAAATCAAAGGCATTATTTTTAAAATGTCAATTTTTTTCTTTCTTTGTAAAACCCACAGGACTTAATTCAAAGAACACTTTAAATTATGCAAGTAAAAGGTAAGAAAGAAAGATGTAAGGGGGAGGGGTGGCATAGTTTTCTAATTTTGCTTTCTGCTGAGTTGTTTTGGCAGCTCAATTTGAATTACTCAAACTGATGGGTTTTATTTTAACCTTGTCTTTCAGAGAACCAAGATGTATAAAGTAAATGGAATGACAAAATATAGGGTTGGCTAGAAATTCCATTATAATAAAGAATTAGTGAGCTAATATAGGCATTGGCACAGATAGCTAAGTTTATTAATTCTTAGTAAAAGCAGAGGCAAGGACATCAAGGGGACTCATCTCTTCTGACATCATCTGGGAATGTCTTGGTAACAAACTCGGTGCTCATAGTCTACCTTCTGTAACAAAACAAGAGCAAATAAGGACAACTCTCAAATCCAGGAAATGAAGATCATCGCTACCTCTCCCTATATTACACTTATGCTTTAGTTATCTTTCACAATTTTTAAACCTTAAATTTCAATTGTTTTAGATAAAAAGTTAACACAGTAGGAAAAAAGTTTCAGAGCTACTTTTAATAAATCCAGAATTACTGTATCCCATTGGTCAACTCCATGAAGTTCCTGGTTACCTAAGGTGCAAATGTTATCCTTAAAATGCACAGATGAGTTTACATTAAAATAATGTGGCTGGGTGCTATGGTTCACTCCTGTGATCCCAGTACTTTGGGAGGCCGAGGCGGGAAGATCACCTGAGGTCAAGAGTTCGAGACCAGCCTGACCAACATGGTGAAAACCCCATCTCTACTAAAAATACAAAATTAGCCAGGTGTGGTGGCACATGCCTGTAATTTCAGCCACTCTGGAGGCTGAGGCCGGAGAATCACTTGAACCAGGAGACGGAGGTGGCAGTGAGCCAAGGTCATGCCACTGCACTCCAAATGGGCAACAGAGTGAGACTCCTTCTCAAAACAAAAACAAAAACAAAAACAAAAAACAAGAAAGAATGGCTGTTCATGCTCTATAGTCTGTTCAATTTTAACAATGAAAGAAAAAAAAAGAAAAAATTGACAATATAATAAACTTTGCATCGCCAACCATCACTAGATCCCAAGACATTTTATACTATACTATGGTTAATGAAAGCCAATTCACAGAATAATTGAGTTTTTAGAAGCAGAACTTACTTTAGAAATATAACAAAAGCCAACCACTTCACTTTGCAGATTATAAAATTACTACTGAACAAATCATGAGCAAACTCCCATTTACAGTTGCTACAAAGAGAATAAAATACCTAGGAATACAACTAACAAAGGATGTAAAAGATCTCTTCCAGGAGAACTACAAACCACTGCTCAAGAAAATAAGAGAGGACACAAACAGATGGAAAAATATTCCATGCTCGTGGTTAAGAAGAATCAATATTGTGAAAATGGCCATGCTGCCCAAAGTAATTTATAAATTCAATGCTATCCCCATCAAGCTACCATTGACCTTCTTCACAGAACTGGAAAAAAACACTTTAAACTTCATATGAAACCAAAAGAGAGCCCATATAGCCAAGACAATCCTAAGCAAAAAGAACAAAGCTGGAGGCCTCAGGTTACCTGACTTCAAACTATGCTACAAGGCTACAATAATCAAAACAGCATGATATTGGTACCAAAACAGAGATATAGACCAATGGAACAGAACAGAGGCCTCAGAAACAATGCCACCCATCTATAACCATCTGATCTTTGACAAACTGGACAAAAGCAATGGGGAAAGGATTCCTTGTTTAATAAATGGTGTTGGGAAAACTGGCTAGCCATATGCAGGAAGCTGAAACTGGACCCCTTCCTTATACCTTATACAAAAATTAACTCCAGTTGGATTAAAGATTTAAACATGAGGTCTAACATCATAAAAACCCTAGAAGAAAACCTAGGCACCACCATCCAGGACATAGGCATAGGCAAGGACTTCATGACTAAAACACCAAAAGCAACGGCAACAAAAGCAAAAATAGACAAATGAGATCTAATTAAACTTAAGAGCTTCTGCACGGCAAAAGAAAGAATCATTAGAGTGAACCGGCAACCAACAGAATGGGAAAAAAGTTTTGCAATCTACCCATCAGACAAAGGGCTAATATCCAGAATCTACAAAGAACTAAAGCAGACTTACAAGAAGAAAACAAACAAATCCATCCAAAAGTGGGCAAAGGATATGAACAGACATGTTTCAAAATAAGACACATATGCAGCCAATAAACATATGAAAAAGTGCTCATCATCATTGGTCATTAGAGAAATGCAAATCAAAACCACATTGAGGTACCATCTCACGCCAGTTAGAATGGTGATCATTAAAAAATCTGGGGAGAACAGATGCTGGAGAGGATGTGGAGAAAAAGGAACACTTCTACACTGTTGGCGGGAGTGTAAATTAGTTCAACCATTATGAAAGACAGTGTGGCGATTTCTCAAGGATCTAGAAATAGAAATTCTATTTGACACAGCAATCCTATTACTGGGTATATACCCAAAGAATTATAAATCACTCTATTATAAAGACACATGCACACATATGTTTGTTGCAGCACTGTTTATAATACCAAAGACCTGGAACCAACCCAAGTGCCCATCGATGACAGACTGGACAAAGAAAATGTGGCACGTACACACCATGGAATACTACGCAGCCATAAAAAACAACTAGTTTATGTCCTTTGTAGAGACATGGATGAGCCTAGAAACCACCATTCTCAACAAACTGACACAAGAACGGAAAACCAAACATGGCATGTTTTCTTTCATAGGCAGGTGATGAACAACGAGAACACTTCGGCACAGGGAAGAGAACAACACTCACTGGGCTAGGTGTGGGAGTGGAAGGGAGGGAAGGGAAAGTGGGAGGTGGGGGCGGGGAGGATGGGGAGGGATAACACTGGGATAAATATCTGATGTAGGCGACGGGGGAGGGGATGGACACAGCAAACCACCATGGCATGTATGTACATATGCAACAATCCTGCAGGATGCAGGATGTGCACATGTACACCAGAGCCCAAAATACAATTTTAAAAAAAGAAATTCTATGTTGGAATTTATATCTAATAAAATGAATTAGAGCTCAAAAGAAAAAAAAGAAAACAGACTGAAGAGATGAAGAGAGTTTCAAACCTAGGATAAAACTCAACTGTATAGTTGTCATTGCACATTAATGCTTATTTAACTTGTCAAAATCAGAGATAATGGATGCTTTTATTTGAAAGGTCATTAAAGTCAAAATGAATCAGCATAATATTTTAATATTAAAATATTCCAGATGACTCTGAGCTGTGAAAGTTCTTCTGCAGCGTTGCCGATTAGGTGTCAGGAAGTTTCTGTTAATGAGTGGGAAGTTAGGTTAGAAGTTCCTGCAAAGTAAAATGTGTTATTTGTGAGTGTGGACAAGTAAAGAGTTTGCCAAGGAGAAAGAAATACAATGCCTTTAAAAATATTTCATTCAACACTTAAAAATATAAACACATAGGTTTTAGATTTCATATAGCTTCAAAATTATTTTTTAAATAATGGTGGATGAATGAGAAGCTACAGCTTTTATCTTTGTCTATGTTCATAACATATAGCATTTATTTATTTCCCTTTGTGACCCCCTTGCTCCTGCTAAGGGATGTAGTATCGTTTTCATGTTATTGCATTTTCATTAATTTGCTATGTATACTTTTTCTTATTTACTTTAAAGCAATTATCACTAACTTTGTAGTTTGTGTCTTTTACTTTGGTGCTCATGTTCAATGACTGATATTCTTGGTTGCAATGGGAAAGAAAATGATCATATAAAGCATGTCCTTTGACCAACAAATAAACAGACCCTAAATGTTCACCCTAAATCCGATTTAAGTTCAAACACCAGGCCTTTGGTTGAGCAAAGATTATCTAATAAAATTGCAAAGAACGAGTTCATTCCCAAATTGTATTTTAAGCCTTTAACTGGACATGCTGAAGTGGTATTAACTGAACACATTAGACATTTGATAGCAGATATTCTACATAAGAATACCATATAATTCTAATTCCATTTTTATCACCTCCTCATTGCTTTACATGAAGGACATATTTAATGGACCAGCTACTCTGTTAAATTTCAGAGGAATTCCATTTAACAAGTTGTTTTAAAATACATTCTTTCATCCATTCCTCAGGTATTTATTGAGTTTCTTCTATGGGTCAGGCATTCATTCCTAGAGGATCTGAGAATATCGACATGAAGAATCTTGTTTTTATTTAGTTTACATTCTAGTGGGGATGGAGGCATATAACTGAAAACAAGTGAATAAATAAATAACATGAGTTCAGTTAGTTATAAATCCTAGGAAGAAAAGAAATTAAATGGTTTTCTCCAGTGAGAAAATGACTGGAGGAGAGCTAATTTAGTCAGTTGTTAGGAATACCCTTCATGAGGGAATGTAAAGAAAAATATACATGATGGGAGATCTAAAGGACAAGAGACTTGAGGAAAGAGTGGAAATGGTAATGACAATCCATATGAAGGTCTAGGGTAAGACTGTTCCGAAGAATTGGGCAAAACTCTAAGGGAAAAATAATTGGCAGTTTTAAGAATCAGAAATCCAGTATGGCTGGAATGTAGTTAATGAGTACGTTAATGGTGAAAGAAAAAGGAGTCTAGTACTGGGCCACCAGGTACCGGGATGTTTCCAATTCTTTGATGTTAAACATAAAGATGCTGTAAACATTGTATACAGGTTATTGTGTGAAAATAAGTTTCTGTTTATCTGGTACCATTGCTCAGGAGTGCAATTGCTGGCTGATAGGGTGGTTGCGTACTCAGTGTTTAAAGAAACTGCCAATGTGTTTTCCAGAGTACCTGTGCCATTTTGTATTTCTACCAGAAATGTATTTGTGACCGTTTCATTACATTCTCACTAGCATTTGGTGCTGTCACTATTTTTTTTTATTTTAGCCATTCTGATAGGTATATAGTAATACCTCACTTTGCTTTTTTAATTTGCATTTTTCTTTCCTTTTTTAATTTGCAATGTTAAATAGCTATTAACATTGAACATCTTTTCATTTGCTTATATACAATATCCTCTTTTGTGAAATATCCTTTCATGTTTTTTGCCCATTTTAAATTTTATTGCTTATTTTCCTACTGTTGATTTTTAAATAATTATTTATATATTCTAGACACTATTATCTTATCAGATATGCAATTTGCAATTATTTCTTTCTTATTTGATAGCTTGTCTTTTCATCATCTTAGAGTTCCACAAAGAAAAAGTTTAATTTTTGATGAGGTCCAATGCATCAGTCTTTATTAACTTACCATTCTTTCTATAGTACTTTCTATAGTACTTTCCTATGTAAACTAGTCTAATGCCATCTCAGAGTCTTTCACGAACTGCCTGCAACCACTCTATACTCTTATATCTCACATTCTGTTGAATAAACTCCTATACAATCAATAAAAATGCTCACTCCTCCAGCCAGTCTACTCTGTTCATTCTAGTCAAAATATTCTAATGGTTTACCTTACTATACAGAATAAAATGGAAGGGCCTTACCATTGCCTGCAAGACTCTACCTGATAGAGTCAGTGTTAGCTCTATGACCTCATCTCATCACTACTTCTCTGCTCAGTTGGTAATAGTCACCCTGGTCTCCTTGCTTTGGCTTAAATACACCAAGCATTTTCATATCTCTAGCCCATTTCACTTACTGTTCCCTCTGTTTAGAAAACCGTTGCCTCTTATATTATTTTCCTATTGAGGCTTTTACAAACTGCCATGCAGTTAGTGGCTTAAAACAACACAAGGGCTGATATCCAGAATCTACAAAGAATTAAAACAGATTTGCAAGAAAAAACAAACAAGGCCATTCAAAAGTGGGTGAAGGATATGAACAGACACTTTACAAAAGAAGACATACATGAGGCCAACAAACATATGAAAAAATGCTCATCATCGCTGTCATTAGAGAAATGCAAATCAAAACTACATTGAGATACCATCCCATGCCAGTTAGAATGGCGATCATTAAAAAATCTGGAGACAACAGATGCTGGAGAAGATGTGGAGAAATAGGAACACTTTTATACTGTTGGTGGGAGTGTAAATTAGTTCAACCATTACGGAAGTAGAGGTCAGATTCCAATTCCAAGGGGATTGAAAGTGTAGAGAACAATATTGGGAATAAAGTTTCAAGAGTGTAAAAAAAAAAAAAAAAGGATTGCAGTAGCAGGAGATCACCTGGAAGGAACGTTGACTATAAGAAAGGAATAGAGAGGTTCTCTAGCTGTGTTGCTAGCAGGAATGAGGCAAGAAGCAGGGCTGGGTACTCTGAGGGACTAAAGCTCACACAATAGATAGGAGGGCTATTTCCAGAAGTCCTGAATGAAAGAGAACCAGTCATGAAAACCACACACTTTCCAAGGTGTATGCATGCTGCTATTCCTGTTTCCTTGGGTTCCAGGTCTGCTTTGTGTCAGACACCAGTATATGGCAATATCCTCTTTCTAGGTGAATCATCTTAACACATTGAGAGAATTATACATAAGTCTCTCGATGTTCCTGATTTATACGTAAGCTCCTATTATTTTTTGTTTTACATGGGTGTGGAAGGTAGGGGAGATGTCTGGGGGTAAGCTTTAGTAGAGACAGGCAGATCTGGGAGAGCCTATAATCAATAGATGATTGATCACTTGTATTAGCATTTATAGCAATCAACATGGCAATAGAATTTAAAAAGCTGCCTATGAACAAGATCCATACAATGTAATGTGTACATTAAAGTTTATATTTTCCCAAAATGCTCATATAATTAAACAACGACAGTAGAGCGACTCCAGAGCTGTCAAACAGCTATTCTAAAACTAAAGTAGTTTTACACTGGGAAACAGCACTAACACTCTTGCTTTAACACTCTTACTTTAACAATGCTAAAAATATCGTCTTAAAATAACCTCACCATCGTTTTAAGAGTGGGGAAGGAAAACATGAAGAAGGTTAACTGGGTAATTTATCAGCAATGATTGAAAATAACCTGAGCAAATCATTTGGAGATGTCACTGCTGAGAAAAGAAGGTACCCTGATATTTTGACCTGTTTCCTAAAAGCCTTAAACATTTGTGGTTTGTTTGTTTGCTTGTTTGTTTGTTTTTTGAGGCAGTCTTGCTCTGTTGCCCAGACTGTAGTAGAGTGGCATGATTTTTGCTCACCACAACCTCTGCCTCCTGGGTTCAAGTGGTTCTCCTGCCTCAGCCTCCAGAGTAGCTGGGATTACAGGCGTGCACCATCACGCCTGTAATTTTTTGTATTTTTAGTAGAGACAGGATTTCACCATGTTGGTCAGGCTGATCTCAAACTCCTAACCTCGTGATCTGCCTGCCTTGGCCTCCCAAAGTGCTGGAATTACAGGCATGAGCCACCGCACCTAGCCTGTTTGTTCTTATAAAGCCAACTTGATATAATGCTATAACAACTGGTATTTTGATCACATTAAATACTGAATCAAGTTATTGAAAACAGATAAAAATGTACTATGTTTTTACCAAATTATGGATATAAAATTTTTAACTCCCTCCACTTTTATCCCTAAGGTATCAAATGCCTGTTTGACTAAATTTTTCCTTTTTTCACTAGTGGGCTGGCTTACTGTAAATACGGTACAAATAATTGCTGTAGTTCTCTCATCTCCACGAATTGTTTCATTCATTCAACAAACATTTATTGACAATTTACTAAGTGCTCAGTAAACCTCTAAGCCCTGGGTATACATATTTGAGACAGACAAAGACCCTGCCCTTAAGGAATTTAGAATCTAGCCTGGAAACTACCCCTAACTGCTTAGTTCTTGTCACAGGTTTCAGTGCTGAGGCAACAAAATCAATCCCTGTTCCTTTATCTCCCCTAGAATTCTATGAATACAATTATAATAATATTTTACATACCAAGGTGAATTGTCTATTAAGTAGAAGTACCCGTTCTGGCATCACCGGAAGCAGATGCTGGCACCACGCTTTGTGTACAGCCTGCAGAACCATGAGCCAATTAAACTTCTTTATGAAATTACCCAGTCCCAGGTATTTCTTTATAGAAATGCAAAAATGGACTAATACACCTGTGTTAACCCTAATTCTCACAACAACCATATGAGGTAAATACTGTTATTAGCATCTCCCATTCAGTACATAGGGAAACTGAGGCACACAGAAGTTAAGTGACTTGCTCAGAATCAAGTAGTTTGTAAGTTCATAATTCTACTATTTGGGATAGAAGATTCCAAATGCATCGTTTCAATGGAATCTACTATTTTCTTAAATAACATACATCCCTGTGAACAACTTGAGAGAAGCCTGGGTGCTGACTACAGAGACCCTTCTTTAGCTGAGATCCTGGAGAGGTAACTGCAGGTGTTGATTATATGCCCCTACCTGTTCATCCAGAATCTAAGCCAGGAGAACAGGAGCCATATCTTATTCATGGCTGTGTCTCCAGCCCCTAGGACAGTACCCGGAATATAATAGGCACCCACAAAATATCTGTTAAACTTATAAATTAAAAAATAAATAAGTTGTTCTCCTTTCTAGATCTTGATTCTTTCCATTGCAACACACTATTTTGTGCCTTAAAGCACTATGTTCTTGCTTATTTCCCAGCGCATATGTTAAAACTGCCAAAAGAGAAGATACTGTTGTATTGTAAGCCACAACTTTAGCACCTGCATAACCAGTGTAGTTTGGAAGTCCGGATTTTATGTGGCACATTATCTGTTTATAACCATGACTCCATCTGATTCTTCTCTTTACAGCTGGCACCCAGCGAGAGAGAACCCCAAGCCCTTGAGCCGCATTCAGGGATAAAGCCTTTACCTTCTTTTCTTGATGTTACTGTTGCCTGACATGTCCCTTCTTTCGTATTTCTTAGGTTACTTTTCATGTTGGATCTTGCATTTATCCCCCTGGATTTTCAATTATTTCTGCAGCTTTGAAATTAATACAGCAGTACTGATATTGCTCTGTAGTCTGTCCCGTCTTTTGGGGCTGCCCTCAGTAACATGTCTGGATAAGGTCACCAAAGGTTATAATCCTCCTCAGCATTGGCTGCTATAGCTGTCATCTAGCCATATTGCCTTCATCCAATTCCCAAGAGGAGAAGTTGGACACAATAGGCCTTCAACAAATGTTTGTTCATTTGAACTCATTCATAATAGTAGTGGATATAAAATGAGGATGACTGCCTGGCTCACAACAATTCCCTCAGTGAACATGCTTGTGCCACCCTCCTTTCATGGAGGAATTCTCCTTTGCCCTCAAATACATCGTTTAAATGGAGTCTACTATTTTCTTAAATAACACACATTCCTATTCATGTGATCAAGAGAGTGAGAAATTAGCCAACTATAAATAAAGCATGTGTGGCCTAAAATTAACTCAAATTCTCTTAGCAGGAGTAGCCTTGAAAGACTTGAAAGACAATTGCCTCTGCGTTGTGTTTCACGGAGGAGGCCTGGAGAGTGCATGTGTGAAAATCGCAATACTTTTGGTGCTGATCATAACAATCGGAGAGATACTTTTCACTCTTATCATGGGAAGAAGGTGTGTGTATACTAGGCAGTCAAGGGATAAGATACATTTTTCAGAAATTGACACGGCTGTCTGGCTTCCATTGATTCTTTTAATTGTGACATCTCTGCTATCACCTTTTTTTTTTTTTTGCAAAAACTACATATTCATCCACCCCTAGTACTATCTAAGGTTGCAAAGAATGTTTCCATGTCATTACATTGACGTTACTGAGCTGGCCACAATAGTCAGGCATCAGTTTGGGGAGAGGGAACATGTTCCAAACTAGTCTAATGAGAATTTGTTCCCCTGATATTTTCAAATTCCTCTAAAGACCATAGCTTTAGCTTCACCAAGAAAGAAGTCAAGACTCAGAAGCAGAGGTGAGAGATGGGGAAAAATAGAATGAGACAGAAAAAGAGAGAGGCAGAGAGAGGGTTCTAACAGTGGTCAAGTCCCTGTTTCTGGTTCCAGAGTGTTATGGTTACACCGCCTTCTGGAAGTTTGGTTGGTTTTTCATCTTGTCCTTCATTTTTATAAACACATGTCAGCCTTCCAAAACATACTCCATTTACCGAGGCTACCTTATATTAGATTTTATTTACCTTGCAATCATAATTGTCTAGACCACTATACTGTACCAGTTTGCATTCCATCTTTTGGTGATTAAATAAAAAATTAAAAAATTGAAGAACAATATAAAATTGAATATTTTTAAGTGCATCATAGGAAGTAAGGGCAAGTACTGGTTTGAGTACTTTTGTTTCATTTGTGAGTTTGTGGTGTGTGTGTGTGTGTGTGTGTGTGTGTGTATGTATGCATACACTGGGTCACTAGAGGGTAATGTTCAAAAACGTTTGAAAGCTATGAACTGAAGGATCTTAATCTCTAACTCAGTGTAGCCACTTGAAGAGTGTAGAAAATCACTCTAGGCTGGGCGCAGTGGCTCACATCTGTAATCCCAGCACTTTGGGGGGCCAAGGCAGGTGGATCATGATGTTGGGAGTTCGAGTTCATCCTGAACAACATGGTGAAACCTCATCTCTACTAAAAACACAAAAATTAGCTGGACGTGGTGGCATGGGCCTGTAATCCCAGCTACTCAGGAGGCTGAAACAGGAGAATTGCTTGAACCCGGGAGGCAGAGGTTGTGGTGAGCCAAGATCACGCCACTGCACTCCAGCCTGGGCAACGGAGTGAGACTCCATCTCAAAAAAAAAAAAAAAATCACTCTAGATGGTTTCAGTTTTAATGAACACCCCAGGAATGTGGGAGGTGAACAAAACCATGAGAAAGGCTGATTTATTAAAGAAACTTCTTTGTACTTGAAGCAAAATATTCCCCTTAAAGTGACACTCTACGAAATAATTTATGTTTATGAATTTGGTAAGGACTGTAAACCACAAGACCAGAAAGAAGTTTTTTTCAGTAGCTGCAGCCTCAAGCGGTGGAAGAATCCAATTACCCAGGTGATTGGCTTTGTGTGAAATCTTCATATCATGCGAAATCTGAGAAAGAATCAGAGGAAGTTAATAGAATCAAGACAGGGGGATTGCATAATCATAGCAGGATGATGGGTGTGCACCAAGACTCGTTTAGAAAAATAAACCAAAATATCAGGATGAGTCAGCTATGAACGGACACCGAAGCAGATTTCCTTCAGTACTGCTGGAATGACACAAGCCTCCTATTTATGGAATTCAGCTCCACAAGGGAAGGATTCAATCTCTAAAGGGAATCCATTGTGAGAGAACAGCTTAATTACTGAAGTGGATAACTTCAGGAGAGTGACAACAGTTTTAGATGTGCTTGAGAGTGGGGACCAACTCCTGGTTGAGATGAGCAGCACTGTCCAATAGAATGTTCTGTGATAGATTCTATGGTGTCTCATGCAGTAGCCAGTATGCATATTTGACTATTAGTTACTTGCAATAAGTCTTGTGCATCTGAGAGATGAATTTTAATTTCTATTTAATTGAATTTATTTAAATTTAAGCTGACATAACCACATGTGGCTAGTGTCTTCAGTGGTGCAGAGTGGAGCCCAGCTTATGAGAGTGTTTAGGTGTTTAGGAAACAGGATGGGAGACAGAATGGACATAATGGAGAGCTTTGAAAACAAGGCAACTGTGATAGAAAGCAAAATTTGCCAGTTGGTGAAGCACGGCTTCTTTCCTGCAAACTCCCAATCCCTGAATTCTCACCTATGTTTGGTGAGGTCCTTTGGAAAAGCCCACTCTACCTGATTTGTGCTCCAAAGCCTCACAAGGGGTTTGTCCATAGGATGATTTGGATGTTCATAGGAGAGCAGTGCATATTTGGTCTCTAGAAATTATTACTGCAGGGTAATCAAAATAAAAGAGCATGATCCAAATGTATGTGACATTTTTAGCATCACTGAAACTTTTAGTCAAATTATTAATTTTGCCTTATA
This sequence comes from Sapajus apella, assembly GCF_009761245.1. Classification (NCBI taxonomy): domain Eukaryota; kingdom Metazoa; phylum Chordata; class Mammalia; order Primates; family Cebidae; genus Sapajus; species Sapajus apella. The sequence continues at coordinate 4,554,155 of NW_022437033.1, read as the reverse complement.
GCCAGGGTAAGCAAACAAACATACAACTTTGTTGAATTTTATATGTGGAGAGATAAACTGAGCTAAATGGGTGTGTCTAAATAGACACAGATTCATGTTGTGTCTAATTCATGTAACGTTGGACCTGTTAAGTGATTCTAAACAAGTTTGGTATATCCCCTACAATAAATAGTGCCACTATCTTCTCAAAAATCATTAAACCAGAAACTCAAAAACATTTTTTTCTTTCTAGGTTTTTACATAATTTTCTAAAGTATTGCACGTTTACTTGTTGATTAAAAGAACATTCTAAGATTCAGATAAGCAAAAGAAGAAAAAAAGTCACTGTTCATCCTGCCACCAAAACTATAGTTACATTTTGTTATAAATGCCTCCAGAGGTTTTTTGGTTCCCTATGATGTATAAGGTCCTATCGATATGCATGTATTCCTATACATATTGAATTGCAATCACACAGCATAATATTCTAGTTTGTAATCTTATGTTTTTCTGTTTGTAGGGAGCCAGCCTCCATATCACCTGTGGGTACCCCGAGTTCGGCGGTGACAAAGGATTCAGAAAAAGACAGATTAAGAGTGAACGTGGGACCAGGGGGCCATTACTTATTACTAGAGGCAGTGAAGGTCCCATGGTAGGTTCACCACACTATTTATTGGTTACAATCACTTTGATCTGTAGGGTAGGGGTGGAGTGATGGTGGGGACAGGGTGACATGATGATGGAGTGAATCAGTGAGCCGGAACAGAAACAGTGAGCCAGAACTGGTGTGTCATTCTAAAGACTGATAACATGCACACTTATGTTCATTACAACCCTGTGTACGATAACAAAGACCTGGAACCAACCCAAATGCCCATCAATGATTGACTGGACAAAGAAAATGTGGTACATATACACCATGGAATACTACGCAGCCATGATGAGTTCGTGTCCTTTGTAGGGACTTGGATAAATCTGGAAACCATCATTCTCAGCAAACTGACACAAGAACAGAAGGCCAAACACCACATGTTCTCACTCATAGATGGGTGTTGAACAATGAGATCATCTGGACTCAGGGAGAGGAGCATCACACACTGGGGGCAGTTTGGTGGGGGATAGGGGAGAGACAGCGGGGGGGTGGGAAGGGTGGGGAGGGTGGGGAAAGATAACAAGGGGAGAAATGCCAGATATCACATGCACTTAAAGTAAAGTAAACAAAAAAAAACATTGATAACAGAGGTGGTTTGGGAGTTTCGCAAAACAAGAACATGTGGTTTTCTTTAGCCTATTATCTATGTGCAGCTGGTGGAACACAGGCCTCACAAGGAGCCTACAAGTCTGGTTACATCTTAGTGCTACAAAGGGGTTGTACGTCCTTGAGCACAATGTTTATGGTAACGGAGTCTAGGTCGCCCTGCCCCAGAACATGAGGCATGGAGATGCCTTCCTCCCCAGAGGCCTCCTGCGGCCTTCCACATTTTATTGTTCCTGATTTCTTTGATACATATAACCAGTTTATGTAGGCACACCATAAACCCTTCCTCCATTGCTGCTTCTTCCAACACTATTTTCATGTAAATATATATATATATGTATATAAATAATCATATTTTAAAATATAGACAGTTGAATACATTTGGTCATTTTAATAACTGCATAGTATTTCATTTTATGCATGAACCAGAATTAATTTAGCCACTCCTGTGTTGCACATGTAGTTTTTATATCATGAACAGAACTCAACTGAATATTATCTTATCTACTTATTTCCATATTTGTGCAAGTATTTTTTTTCTTACCTTCCATTGATACATATTAGATGTACATATTTCCAGCATACATGTGATATTTTCATAATTCATATAATTAAATTATTTATTTATTAATATATTATAAAAATTCCTTAGAGTCTAATACAAACACCTCTATGAAAAAAACTAGAAAGCCTCAAAGAAATGGATAAATTTATGGACACATACAACCTACCAAGATGGAACCAGGAAGAAACAAAATTCTTAAACATAATAATGAGTTCCAAAATGGTATAAGTAATAGAAAGCTTACCCAAACAACAAAAAAGAAAAACAAAAAAACTACCAGAAAAATTCACAGCTGAATTCTACCAGGTGTATAAAGAACAACTCATACCAGTCATACAGAAACCATTCTAAAAATTTGCTTTGTCATTTCTCATTGTGTTTATTCGGATCTTCTCTATTTTCTATATTATTATAGGCAGTGGTACATCTATCATATTAATTTTCTCAAATCACAATCTCTTGGAATACTTGATCTTTTGTATTGTTTTTCACAACTTAGTTTCCTTCAGTTCAGCACTGGTTTGATTATTTCTTGTCTTCTGCCACCTTTTAGGCTGGTTTGCTTTTGTTTCTGTAGGTGTGGTGATAGGTTTTCAAATTATGATCTTTAGGTTGTTAACTTTTTGATGTGGCTGTTAGGGAAGTTAGGTTGCAAACTTTTTGATGTGGGTGTTTAGTGCTTTAAACTTTCCTCTTAACACTTCTTTGTCTGTAACCCAGAGATTCTAGTATGTCGTATTCTTATTATCATTAGATTTAAAGAATTCTTTGATTTCTTTCCTAATTGCATTGTTTGCCCAAAGTCATTTGGGAGCAGGTTGTTTAATTTCCATGTAATTGCATGGTTTAGAGCAATTTGCTTATTAATTATTTCTATTTTATTACACTGTGGTCCAAGAGTGTGATTAACATTATTTTTTTTCAATTTGTTTAGAATTGTTTTAAAGGGGATTATGTTGTTGATTTTAGTGTATGTGCCACTTGCAGATGAGAAGAGTGAATATTCTGTCGTTTTGGGGTGGAGAGTTCTGTCGATGTCTATTAGGTCTATTTGATCAAGTGTTAAGTTTGGGTCCAAAATATATTTATTAATTTTCTTCCTTGATGATCTGTCTAATACCATCAGTGGGGTGTTGAAATCTCCCACTATTATTGTGTGGAAATCTAAGTCTCTTTGTATGTCTCTAAGAACTTGCTTTGTGTATTTTGTTGATCCTATGTTGGGGCTGTATATATTTATAATAGTGAGGTCTTCTTATTTAATTGAACCCTTTACCAATATATAATCCCCTTCTTTGTCTTTATTAATCTTCATTGATTCAAAGTCTTTTTTGTCTGAAATCAGAATAGCAACCTCTGATTTTTTCTGTTTTCCATATCTTTGGTAGATTTTTCTTCATTCTTTTATTTTGAGCCTATGAGTGTCATTGTGTGTGAGACGGATCTCTTTAAGATAGCATAACATTGGATGTTGCTTCTTTATCCAGCTAGCCACTCTGTGCCTTTTAATTTGGGCAGTTAGCCCATTCACACTCATGGTTAATATTAATATGTGCAGATTTGATCCTGTCTTCTTGTTGTTAGCTGGTTATTATGCAGACTTGTTTGTGTGGTTACTTGAAAATGTCATGTGCCTTTGTACTTAAGTGTGTTTTTCTAGTGGCTTAGAATGGTGTTTCCTTTTTATATTTAGTGCTTCCTTCAGGAACTCTTTTAAAGCAGGTCTTGTGGTAACCAATTCCTTAAACATTTACCTGGCAAAAAAGGATCTTATTCCTACTTCACTTAGTTTGGCTTCATATGAAATTATTGGTTGGAAATTCTTTTCTTTTAGAATAGTGAATGTAGATTCCCAATCTTTTCTGGCTTCTAGGGTTTCTGCTAACAGGCCTACTGTTAGCTTGATGGGATTACCTTTGTAGGTGATCTACCCCTTCTGTATGGCAGCTATACAGAAAGGGCAGATCACCTACGAAGATAATCATAATCATTAGATCATTACATATCGTTAATCATAACATATATATTTGATCTTAGAAAATCTAATGATTACAATTACATACATACATATGTATTTGGCCTTAGAGAATCTAATAATTATGTATCCTGGAGATTGTCCTCCTGTGTAGTATCTTGCAGGGCTTCTCTGAATTTTCCGAATTTCCGTGTTCGCCTCTCAAGCCTGATTGGTGAAGTTTTCATGTATGATATCTTAAAATATGTTTTCTAAGTTACATTTCTCTCCATCTATTTCCTTGAATTGGACTTCAACTTTATGCTGAGTCTCTATGATCTTTCTTCCTATCAATATCTTGAATTTCATTTCTATCATTCCAAGCATTTTAGCCCAGTTAACTACCCTTGCTGGGAAACTAGTGTAATCACTTGGAAGTAAGAAGACACTTGGGCTTTTTGGGTTGCCAGAGTTCTTGCTCTGGCTCTTTCTCATCTGTGTAGTCTGATATTTCTTTAACTGTGGCCTAATTTGTGTACAATTCACTTTTTTACTGGATGTTTTTAGAGGACTGAGGTTTTGTGCAGGATCACTATTTGTAGCTGATTTCTTGCCCTTGGTTTCACACTGGGGTATATTAAAAAGGTATTTTTCTTGTTGAAGTTTGGGCTGTGATCCAGTAGATGGTACTTAAGCATAATGGTCAGTATGTAGGCTTTTCCTCAACCATGTGGCTGCTCTGTTATTTTCTCATGATTGTAACAGTGTTTCCTTTCAGTGCTCTGAAAGTGTGGATTCTTCCTCCAGTTGAGTGCTGGTTGTAAATGTCAGTGCAAACATCCTCTCTCACTTGCAGTGCTGGCTGTGCTGTACAGCCCAGGAGTTTGGCAGTCCTGGGCTGCACACCACAGCTCTGGGTCATGCTCAGGCCTTCTGTATTCCTCCCCATCTTGGAGGCAGCAGAGAAAGGGACATTGGTAGTGGTTGTGGCATAGGGCCTTTCCCTTTTCTCTTGGGGCACCACTACCAATCAGTGCAATGGGCCCAGTATAGGGACAGCTGCAAGTGGGCCCAAGTTGTGTGTGGGGGGTGGCAGCCTAGCGATGAGCAGGTGCAGGTCACAGGGGAGACAGGCTGGCCTCTTTTCCTTAGGGCAACTGCAGTTTGCTAGAAGTATGGTTAAAGCACTCAGGTATTTACTTCTTCCCCAGTCCAAGGGCAGCAAGGGTAGCATCAATGCACTGAAAGTGGCAGAAGGGCTTTTGGTTGACTCTGGAAGCTTCACAACATGGAAGTATGAAGTCTCTGCTACTGAGAATGTACAGCCAGGGGTTGGGGTGGATCCTCTTCTGGCCTAAGCTGTGGGCTTCACTTGGAGAAGAGCTGGGGTACATGTGCAGAAGAAGCAAGTTTGTTACACAGGTAAAAGTGAGCCATGGTGGTTTGCTGCACAGATCAACCCATCACCTAGGTATTAAACCCAGCATTCATTAACCATACTTCCTGATGCTCTCCCTCCACCCATTCTCTCACCATGACAGACCTCAGTGTGTGTTGTTTCCCACCATGGGTCCATGTGTTCTCATCATTCAGCTCCCACTTATAAGTGAGAACATGCGATGTTTGGTTTTCTGTTCCTGTGTTACTTTGCTAAGAATAATGGCTTCCAGCTCAATTCATGTCCCTGCAAAGGACATGTTCTTGTTCCTTTTTATGGCTGCATAATATTCCATGGTATATGTGCACCACATTTTTTTAATACAGTCTATCATTGATGGGCATTTAGGTTGATTCCATGTCTTTGCTACTGTGAACAGTGCTTCAATGAACAGAACATGCACATGTATCTTTATAATAGAATGCCTTATATTCCTTTGGGTATATACCTGGTAATGAGATTGCTGGGTCAAATGATATTTCTACATCTAGCTCTTTAAGAAATTGCCAGCCTTCCACAATGATTAAACTAACTTACACTTGGACAGACAATGTAAAAGCATTCCCTTTTCTCCGCAACCTCATCAGTATCTGTTGTTTCTTGACTTTTTAATAATTGCCATTCTGGCTAGTGTTAGATAGCACCTCAATGTGGTTTTGATTTGCATTTCTCAAATGATCAGTGATGTTGAGCGTTATAAAAAGTGTTTATTGGCTGCATGAATGTCTTCTTTTAAAAAATGTCTGTTCATGACTTTTGCCCACTTTTAATGTCTTTTTTTTTCTTTTTTGTAAATTTGTTTAAGTTCCTTGTAGACTCTGGATATTAGACCTTTGTGAAATGGATAGATTACAAAATGTTTCTCTCATTCTCTAAGTTGTCTGTTCACTCTGATGACAGCTTCTTTTGCTGAGCAGAAGACCTGTTATTTCTCAACACTCTTTCTTCTGTCCATGAGAGTGGCACACACTAGCTGCCTCTAGTCATCCAACTTGGCCCTCTATGTTGATGAACTGTATGTTGGTTTTGAATTCTGCAAATTTACTGCATTTATTTATTAGTTCTAAAAGCTTTGTGGTGGAGCTTTTAGGTTCTTCTAAATATAAGATCATGTTGTCTGCATGCAAGGCTACTTTGACTTCTCCCTTTCCAATTTGTCATGACTTGTATTTCCTTTTCTTGCCTAATTACTCTGGCCAGGACTTCCAGTATTATGTTGAATAAATGTTGTGAAAGTGGGCATCGTTGTCTTGCTTCCGATGATGCAGAAAAGGCTTTCAATTCTTCCCAGTTCAGTATAATATTGGTTGTGGGTCTGTCATATCTAGCCTCTATTTTGTTGTATTTTTCTTCTATACTCAGTATGATTAGGGTTTTTAATATCTATTGAAATGATTATATGGTTTTTGTTCTTATTTCTGTTAATGTGATGTATTATGTTTATTGATTTACATATTTTGAATCATGCTTGCATACTGGGATAAATTCCACTTGACCTTGGTGAATGAAATTTTAAGAATTATTGTTGAATTATCTTTGCTAGTATTTTGTTGAAGATTTTTAAATCTACCCTCGTCAGGGTTATTGGCCAGTATCCTTTTTTTGTTGTGTCATTGCTTAGTTTTGGTATCGGTATAATGCTGATAGCATAGGATGAGTTTGGAGGAATTCCCTTCTCAATATTTTTGAGGAGTTTAAGTAGGATTTGTATTAGTTATTGTTTAAACATTTAATATTATTCAGCAGTGAAACCACTGGGTCTCAGACTTTTCTTCATTGAGAGACTTTTTGCTATGCTTTTGATATCATTACCTGCTATCCATTTGTTGAGGCCTTTTATTTCTTCATGGTTCAATCTTGGTATTTTGTATGTGTCCAGGAATTTATCCAATTTTTTCAGGTTTTCTGATTTGTTGGAATATCATTGTTTGTAGCAGTCTATAACAATTCATTCTATTTCTGTGGTCACAGTTGCTTTGTCTCCTTTTTCATTTCTGATTTTATTTATTTGGGTCTTCTTTCTTCTTTGCCTAGGTAAAAGTTTGTCCATTTTGTTTATCTTTCCAAGAATCAACTTTCCATTTCATTTTCCTGTATTTTTTAGTTTTCAAATTTTTAAATTTCTGCTCTACACCAATTTTTATTATTTCTTTCTATTAATTGTGTTTGGTTTTATATCATAACTTGTTGAAACTTGTTTTGTGCCTTAAAGTGTGGTCTATTCTGAAGAATATTTTATCGTCTAAAAAAATATGTATTCTGCAGTGTTTGGGTAAAATGTCCTAAAAATGTCAGTTAAAGCTCTTTGTTCTAGTGAGTAGTTTAATGCAGATGCTTCTTTATTGATTTTCTGTCTAGATAATCTGTCCATTACTGAGATTGGGGCATTGAAATCTACTATTATATTATTGTCATCTATGTCTCTCTTTGGATCTGTTACTGTTTGTTTCATATACTTAGGTGTTCCAATGTTGGGTGCATGCTTATAATTTTTATATCCTCTTGCTGAATTGACCCCTTTATTATAAAGTAATGTTCTTTGTCTTTTTTGTTTTTTACAAGCTTTGACTAGTAGTCTTTTTTATCAGACATAAGTATAATTCTTTTTACACTTTTCTGGTTTTCCCTTGCATGGAATATATTTTTCCTTTACTTTCAGTCTATGCATATATTTATAGGTGAAGTGGGCTCCTTATAGGTGGCATATAGTTGGGTCATGTTTCTTTATCCATTCGGCCGCTCTCTTTTAGTCAGAGAATTGAGCCCATTTACATTCCATGTTACTATTGATTTTTTTTTAAAGGGCTTACTACTAGTAGATGACACCTTATTTTAGATCACAAAAAAGAAAACAAAAAGAAAAAGAACTAAAAATATTTCTACATTTTAACTCCATCCACCCCAACATTTTGACTTTTGGTTGTTTGAATTTACATATTTTTTATATTGCCTATATCTTAATAGGTTATGTAGCTATTATTGTTTTCAATAGATTTATCTTTTAGACTTAATACCAGAGTTATAAATGGATTGAACACCACAATTGCAGTATTCGAATATTTTAGAACTGTCTTTGTGTGTAATTTTACCTGTGGGTTTTATACTTTCAAATGTTTTCTTTTTGTACATTAGTGTTTTTCTTTCCTTTCAGATTGTAGAACTTACTTTAGAATTTCTTCCATAATGGCTCTAGTGGTGATAAAGTCTGTTACCTTTTGTTTGTCTGGAAAAAAATTATTTCTCCTTTATTTGTGGGATAGCTTTATTGGATAAATTATTCTAGCATAGAATGAGTCAATTTTCTTTTCTTAACAATTTGAAAGTGTCATTTTTCTCCATCCACAGCCAACATGGTTTTCATTGAGAAGTCTGTTCCCAGACAAATTGGAGCTCCTTTATTTGTTAATCATTTATTTTCTCTTGATGCTTGTAGGATCTTTTCTTTTGTCTTTGACATCTGAGAGTCTGGTTATTATATATCTCCAGGTAGTCTTATTCTGGTTGAATCTGTTTGTTGGTCTCCGATATTTCTGTACCTAGATATGTTTATCTTTCTCAAGTTTTGAAAGGTTTTCTGCTGTTATTTCATTGAATAAGCTTTCTACCACTTGCTCTTCCTCAATTCCCACTTGAACATCAATAATTCTTAGGTTTGGCCTTTTGAGGTAACTTTCTATATCTTGTAGGCAATCTTCTTTCCTTTTTATTTTTTCCCTATATGTTATTTCAAATAGTTCACTAGCTGTTGCCTCTGCTTCATCCTGTTTGTTGTTGAGAGAATCCAGTGAATTTTTTAGTTACCCAAATATAATTCTCAGTTCCAAGATTTCTGTCTGATTTTATAAAAGTATTTCAACCTCTGTCAAATTTCTTTGATAAATTTCTGAATTGTTTTTCTGTGCTATGTTGGAGATCACCAAGTTTCTTTAAAACTGCTATCTTGAATTATTGCTCAGAGAGCTCAGGTACCCTGTCTCATTTGGATAATTCACTTGTTCCTTGCTTTGTCTATTTGGCGAGGTCATGGTTCCCTGTTTGCTGTGTTTCTAGTGGATGTAAATCTATGTCTTTGCATTGAAGGGTTAGTTATTAAATTCCAGTAGTCTCAGACTTATGTTTTGAGAGCTTATTGGATATATCTGCTTATCCCAGGTTTGCCTCGGCTCTAGTCAATAATCAGAGTGCTGCCCATCCTAAATGGGGGAGATCCCAAAAGAAACATCTTGGCAGAGTGGGAAGGCTGGCTAGGGATTCATGTACAGGAGACCTGTGGAACATATGTCCAACACCATGCCACTGCTGAACAGCCACTTTGATTTGGCATCTCCTTTGCCTAAGTTACAGAGCAGTGTTTTTATGGCTGGGGATAATAGTCCTGACTCTCCATTTGTTTCTGCCTTTCTTCAGGGATATTACTCCTTTCAGTCACTCTTGATGCCTCCCATAGATGAAAGCAAGGACAGCTCCCCTTCCAGGGAACCCAGGATAGTAGAGAAGCTGGTTGTCCATTTCAATCTCATTTTTCTAGCATAGAAAGTAGAGTTGGGGGGAAATTTTTCACATGCTCAGTGCCAGGCAGTATGCGGGGAGGGACATCATGAACGTGGAAGTCTGATTCTCTTGCCAATGTCTCTGAGTGTTTTTCACTTCTCTGTGGCCCTAGAAACTGTCTCTTCCTGATATTCGAGTTCTGAGATATTGCTATGATAATCTGTGTTTGCTATGTGCTAAATATTTAAAAAATTGCTTTCCATGGATTAGTTCACTTAATTCTAATAATTGCTACTATTTTCCCCATTTTACAGATATTAAAATGGAGGCAGGGAAAGTTCATTAACTCAGCTATTATCATTGCTAGTGTTAAAGGCAGAGACTATCATATTTTAATTCATAACCACTCAAATAGATGTATCCAGTCAAAAGATTACCTTAAAGAAACACTTGCTCTGGACTACTAGTTCCAAAATGGCTGCATAGTAGCAAGCTGGCTTCACTCCCCACCATCAGCAGATCATTTAGCTAGTAACGAAAAATTAGGAATTAAATTCAAGAAGTCTGACTTTAGTCTTTGCCCTTCATCAAAATCTCTGTGGTGCTCCTACTCTATGAGTTTTGCTTTTGATGTTTAGATATGAAATCCCTTTTACTGTTACTTCTCATATACAGGGATTGATGCCTCTTGGGCATTTGCTGTTCTAGTCACATTAAAAAATATGCTGCCACTAATGTATCACAGTGTTTCCAACTGACAGGAAATTTTGGATTTGGGCACTCCCAGTTATAGGAAAAGAATAGACACCTAGAAACAAAAACAAGAATTATCACATTCATTTTGTTTCTGTATTCTGGTCAACAATGAGAGTAGCCAGTATTTTCCTTATGCTCCTGGAGTAGCGTGGCTTAACTATCTTGTGCTGTGATTGTACATACCACATTAGTTTTATTTTCATTGGATTGCATAGGAGGAGGGGTGATAATCTGTATCATATTAATTTCTGCTGTACAGGACCTATCATGACATGCTTTAATTCCCAAAGTGATGTAAACACACAATCTTATAAGCTTACTTGGCCTTAAAACACTGTACACGAATCCTGTAGCTTCAACAGATAAAGAAGCAACCTTGAAATCTACTTGCTAAATGACCATTAATTTATAAGATACCTGGCCCTAAACTCTGTCACATTCCAACACTGGTGACTCCTTGAGGTGGCTCTCAGAAAGAAACTAAATATGTACATTTAAGCGCTCTTTAAAAAAAAACAAACTTATATGGGGACTAGGTTTGTTTTTTCAGTTTGTATTACAATCTTGCACTCTCCCTAATAGCCAAAAATCAAGAATAAGCTAAAAGTTACACATTACTCCACGGAATCCGAGAAGATAAGTTTTTACCAGTAATGTAAATGCAAAACGTCATTTTAGTATTTAATATATTACAAAAAGAATTCAGAAAAATGAATGCCCTAGAGAGACGACATGGACATGTCCATTTTTAATCCTATTCCTTCTGTCCCTGCTCATTTTAATTAAGGACTGAATTAAATATTAAACTACTTTAGACAATCAATTGGATTTGCCTTTTCATGTGGAAGTGCAGGCATAGCTGCTGAGAAATCTCAGATGTGACAATGCAATCAGAAAAACATAACCAAATTCAATTTATATCAGTGCTCACAGAAAATTGATTGTGATATTATTTATATCAGCTTTCTCTGCATTCATTTGTCTATCCAGGCATATAAAAATGCTACTTTCTAATTCATGATCTATAGACACCATAGATTATATAAAATTTGTCATACATTTAAGATTTTAGAATCTTTGAGAAAGAAAACATGTTCTATATAGTGATTCATCTTAAGTAAATATATCCATATTAAGAGAATTAACGTACCTTCTGCTTTCACTAGGCCGGAATCAACATGCTCTACGCTATACTGTATTAGCATCAAGTGCTCCTGCATACCATTATGGTAGCCAGCCACCACTGGCAGCAGTAGCCTTTGCATGGGCTAAGCTGCAGCTGAAACTCACATTTGTACAGATGAAGCAGACCCTCCCCTCTTTATTTGTACATATGACATTTAAAAATGTATATAGCCAAAGCAGCCACTCTGGGGAATTGTGACCTCCATTTAGGATAGGTCCTCAAAGGCAGAAAACAAGGGACTATAGGAATCATGTTAATATAAAGGATCAGTTTTCATCAAGTTATGCCCCAATAAAATGCATTCAGTGTTTTTTTAAATAACATGAGTTTTTTGGTTTTTTTTGTTTGTTTGTTTATTTGCTTTTTGTTTTGGCAAAACCTCCTAATTGCAGCATGGAGAAATGGGGCATAAAAGAACCATATGTAGCCATTAAATCCAAAAGGTGCTAGAGAACGAAAAATAAGCTATGATAAAGTAGGCATAAATATTAAAGCTGAACAATAATTTCTAGTGCTCTTTTACATAGTAGGGTGATTATAGCAAATAACAATGTCATGTAGATTTTAAGAGAGCTCAAAGAGAAGAATTTGAATAATCTTACCACAAATAAATGATAAATGCTTACAGTGATCGACATATATATTTTGTGATGGAATCTCACTCTGTCATACAGGCTGGAGTGAAGTGGTGCGATCTCAGCTCACTGCAAGCTCTTCCTCCCAGGTTCAAGCAGTTCTACCTCAGCCTCCTGGATAGCTGGGACTACAGGTGCATGCCAACACGCCTGGCCAAATTTTTTTTTTTTTTTTTTTTGGTATTTGTAGTAGAGACGGGGTTTCACTGTGTTACCCAGGATGGTCTCCATCTCCTGACCTCATGATCTACCCTCCTCGGCCTCCCAAAGTGCTGGGATTACAGGCATGAACCACCGTACCCAGCCATGACTGATATATTAATTAAACCAATTTGATGATTACACTATGTATACATGCATCAAAACATCATATTGTACCCTACACATATGTACAATTATTATATGTTCATTATAAATAAAAAATTAAATCACTAAAGCTCTTGGGAAAAAAGAAGATAAGAAAAGATCTGGTCTTATCTCCAGGACGGAATGCTACTTTTTCATTTGTTTCCTTTTTAATAACAACTTCATAGAAACACAACTCAGAAAACATAGAGTTCACTCATTTAACGTGTACAATTCACAAATGGCCAGAAATATATTTTTTAAATGCTCGAATTCACTATATCACCCCACACATATTACAATGGCTATTATCAAAAAGATAAAGGATAAAATGTGTCAGTAAAGATGTACAGAAATGGGAACTCTTGCACATTGTTAGTGGAAGTGTAAATTAGTCCAGCTATTGTGGAAAATAGTACCAAATTTCTACAAAAGCTTAAAATAGCGCTATCACATTATCCAACAGTTCCATTACTGGATATATATCCTAAAGAAATAAATTCTTTTGTTGCTTGTGCTTTTGATGTCATATTCATAAAATCTTTGCCTAGACCAATGTCCTGAAGCATTTTCCCATTTTGTCTTCCAGTAGTTTCATAATTTCAGGTCTTACCTTTACATCTTATCCATTTTGAGTTGATTTTTTATATAGTAAGAGACAGAGGTCTGGCTTCATTCTTCTGCATGTGGATATCCAGTTTTTTCAGTACAATTTATTAAATATATTGTTCTTTACCCTATGAATGTTCTTGGTGCCATTGTCTAAAATCAGATAGCTATATATATGTGGATTTCTTTCTCTGTTCAGTACTCTCTCTTCCATAGGTTTACGTAACTGTTTTTAATATAAGCAGTATGCTATGTTGGGTACTATAGCTTTGTAGTAGATTTTGAAGTCAAGTAGTGTTATGTCTCCAACTTTGTTCTTTTTACTCAACATCATTTTGGCTATTCATGGTCTTTCATTGTTCCATACAAATTTTAGGGTTTTATTTTCTATTTCTGTGAAGAATGCCATTGGTATTTTGATAAAGATTGCTTTAAATCCATAGATCATTTTTATTGATATGCTTATTTTAACAATATGAATTCTTCTAATTTATGAACATGGAACGTCCTTCTACATTTTTTGAATACTTTTCATTTTTGTAATCAATATTTTATAGTTTGTTATACAGAACTTTCATCTCTTTGGTTAAATTTATTCCTAGGTAATTTTTTGTAGCTATTGTAAGTGGAATTGCTTTCTTGATTTCTTTTTCAAATTGTTCACTGGTGGTATGAATTTTGTTTATTTTTTCTTTTTTTCAGTTTTTAAGTTCCAGGGTACATGTGAAGAATATGCAGGTGTGTTACATAGGTAAATTTGTGCCATGGTGGTTTGTTGCACAGATCAACCCATCATCTAGGTATTAAGCCCAGAATCCATTAGCTATTCTTCCTGGTGCTCTCCCTCCTCCTGCATTCTCCCAAAAGACCCCAATGTATATTCCCTCCCTCATTCAGCTCCCACTTATAAGTAAGAACATGTGGTGTCTGGTTTTCTGTTCCTGCATTAGTCTCCTAAGGATAGCAGCTTCCAGATCCATTCATGTCCCTGCAAAGAGCCTGTTCTCATTTCTTTTTACAGCTTCATAGTATTCCATGGTGTATATGTACTGTATTTTCTTTATACAGTCTATTATTGATGGGCATTTGGGTTGATTCTATGTCTTCATTATTGTGACTAGTGCTTCAATGAACAGAACACATACATGTATCCTTAAAATAAAATACTTTATGTTCCTTTGGGTTTATACCCAATAACAAGATTGCTGGGTGAAATGGTGTTTCTGCTTCTAGATTTCTGAGGAATCTCCACACTGTCTTTCACAATGATTTAACTAATTTACACTTTCACAAACAGTGTAAAAGTGTTCCTTTTTCTGTGCAACCTCTCCAGCATCTGCTGTTTCTTGACTTTTTAATAATCACCATTATGACTGGTGTTAGCGGGTATCTCAATGTTTTGATTTGCATTTCTCTGATAAGTTACGTTGAATTCTTTTTCATATGTCTGTTGGCTACATGAATGTCTTCTTTTGAGAAGTGTCTGTTCACGTGCTTTGTTCACTTTTAATGGTTTTTTTTTTTCTTGTAAATTTGTTTAAGCTCCTTCTAGACTCTGGATATTAGACCTTTGTCAGATGGATAGGTTGCAAACATTTTCTCCCATTCTGTAGGTTGTCTGCTCACTTAGATGATAGTTTCTCTTGCTGTGCAGAAACTGTTTAGTTTAATTAGATCCCATTAGTCAATTTTTGCTTTTGTTGCAATTACTTTTGGTGTTTTTCTCATGAAATCTTTGCCCATGCCTATATCCTAAATGGTATTGGCTATATTTTCTTCTAAGATATATACATATATATATATATATATATATATATGTATATATACACACACACACATATGGAGAGAGAGAGAGAGAGAGAAAGAGAGAGAGAGAGATTTATGTTATATATACACTAAGTTTTATGTGTAAGTATTTAATCCATTTTCAATTAATTTTCGTATATGGTGTAAGGAAGGGATCCAGTTTCAGTTTTCAGTTTTTTAAACCTTTTGTATTTTTCTGTCAGCATTTCTTTTATTTCTACTCTGATCTTTATATTTTCTTTACCTTTTTAAACTTTGGGTTTGGTTTATTCTTGCTTTTCTGCTTTTCGGGGGGTTTATCATTAGATTTTTTTATTTGAAATTTTTATTTTTTTAGATAGGTGTTCATTGCTATACACATTCCTCTTAATATTGCTTTGGAGCACTATGTTGGCTGTTTTTGTCACCTGGTTAGTGTATGCATTCTGTGCTTTGTTTTGCTAGAGAATCAGAGTTCATGCTGTCAGGAGCCTAAACACCCAGTGGAAGAGAGAAATGTAGAAAATAAGCAGGTATCGTATACATCTTCCATGCAAAAATGAAGCTTAAAAAGTAATAATGATAATAAGAACCACTTATTGAATACATCCAATGTGCCAAGTATTGTTTTAAAATTTTACTCATATTTCATTCCTCAATCAACCATATAAGGTAGCAACTCTCATTATCCCAATGTTAAAGGCAAGAAAATAGGCATATAGGTGTTAAGAAACTTGCCAAATTAAAACATATGGTTTGTAAATAGCAGACCTAATATTTGAACTTGATTTTTGTGTAAATCTGAAGCCTGACTGAATTGATTTATCACTGTGCCATGGGTTAAGAATTACATAATGAAAGTACAAATGGGAGAGACTGACTTTGCTTGGGGGCATTGTAGAAAAAGAGAGTAGAGAAGACCTCTGAGCTGGTCTTAAAGGGTAAGTGTAGGTTACTGGGCAGAAAACAACATTGGATCTGTGGTTGCCTCAGGCCATCACAGATGAATGGACCGCACAGCACTTGACATTGCTATTAGAGGCAGCTGGAACCATGCTGTAAGCCAGAGCGTTTGTATAGGAAAAAGCCCAGAAGTCACACAGCCATGGCACGTCCAAGAGTTGTAAGTGGTCAGGATGTGTATGAACTCAGAGGGCAGGGAGGTAAGCAGCTGGAAAAAGTATGTTAGGCTAATTAAGCTCTCAAAGAAGATAGATAGAATGAGAGAAGACCAGAAGCCAATACGCTCTGGGAGTGGAGAGCCCCAGGCAGCAACTAGAGGATGGCGGAAAGAGAGGAGACTGATGGAAGACTGGTGTTTGTTTGAAAGCAGTGTTATGTCAGGCTGTGAAGAACTTACAGTTCAGGAGATTTCCCTCACTAGAAGCATCACTGTTAGGTCCCTGCCCCTCTACTCCACTCTGCTATGTACTGGGTTGCAGCTTTAAGTATACAGACTCTTTCTGTCTCAGAATGAGTATTTCAACAGATGAAGGGTTCTAATCCTCATTTCTGCCACTTAGTGTCAGGCAATGTGTTCGTTTTCTAGGGTCACTATAACAAGGTACCACAGACTGGGTAGCTTAAACAACAAAAATTTATTTTCTTATAGCTCTGGCAGCCAAAAGTTCAAAACCAAGATGTCAGCAGGCTTCGTTCTTTCTGAGGGCTGTGGGGGGTATCTGTTCCAGTCCTCACTCCTTGGCATGTAGATGGCTGTCTTCTCCCTGTGTCTTCATGTCTATGTTCCAATTCAAGCTTTTTTGTGTTTCATTGTAGCCTGCTCTGTTGACCTTATTTTAACTTAGTTACTACCTTGGTCATGACCTTTTCTCCAAATACGATCACATTTTGGTACTAGGGGTAGGACTAAAACATATGAATACTTGGGGATGGAGGGGGACACAATTCAACCCACACAGTTCATTTTACCTCTAATGCACACTGGCAATATCCTCGTCAGCTTTCCTTTACTGGACAGCTTCCCTGTCCCTGAGCTGTGTGAGAGCTGGAATAAATAACTTACACATTCAAACTTCTCATGAGAATCCTCTTGGCTGATAAAAGCCATCTGACCAAAAGATGCCTGGGAGATTAACCTTCCACCCCTGGGGGTGGCCTTGTGGGACTCTTGTCGCGAGGCAAAATAAGTCTATAGTTTGACTTATGCTGCCAGAGCCCATGCTGTCCCCAGTGCCACATGGATTAAAACAAAGCTAAACTTTACATGAGACCACATCTTCCTCTGCTCTTTCCCATTTCCTGACCCACTTCCATCCCTCTCATACAGGTGTTGCCACCTGAATCCCTATCTCAAGCACTGCTTCCAAAAAACCCAACCACAGATATTGTCTAATCTTTCTTTGTGTTCTTTTCCTTATTTGGCACATAGGAAAAAAAGCCAATACATGCTGGTTATCATTCCTATTATTAATGTGCCATTTATTTTGGTACCTAATTTACAGAAAACCTTCAAATACTGTTGGTATATTGCTACACATCATAGTGATGAGAAAGATGGACTCTATCTCATTTTGATGGTCCAGAGATTCTGTGTGGGATGTCTGAGTCAATGATAGGGACATCAGACTTTGTGGGAATCCTAAAATGCCTAACTAAAAGTGTGTACCCTATAGAAAGATATTTACATGTATATTTTAAACTGAACATTGGGATTTCAGAGCCAAGCAAGGTCTATGGCAACAGTCTTAGAAAAAAATGATAGTCTTTAAAAAACGTGGCCAAGCACAGTGGCTCAAGCCTGTAATTCGGCTGAGGAGGGTGGATCATGAAGTCAGGAGTTCAAGACTAGCCTGGCCAACATAGTGAAACTCCCTCTGTACTAGAGATAGAAAAAGTTAGCCAGGTGTGATGGTGGGTGCCTGTAATCCCAGCTACTCAGGAGGCTGAGGCAGGGGAATCTCTTGAACCTGAAGGCAGAGGTTGCGGTGAGTGAGATCATGCCACTGCACACCAGCTCAGGTAACAATGCAAGATTCCGCCTCAAAAACAAAAACAAACAAACAAACAAACAAACAAATACTTGCAACCATTAGGGAAGCACGAAATTACTAGGAAGAGATATTGCAGTGAGCTGGAAATGCTGTATGTACTAGCAGGTTGGGTGAGTCAACAAAGTGTCGGTTATAACAGGCCTCGTTTCAAGTATTATCAAGTGTGACCTGTGGGATACACCAGTTATACAAACAAAATTTATGAATACATTAAAAAAGTCATTTGTCATAACTGAGTAGGATTTTCACCAAGAATCCTAGCATAATGTAGTACTGAGAAATCTACAACGTGAGAGCTTCACCATTTATATTTCTATTTAATCTCCAGTTACGGAAAAAGAAGATGAATCTTTCTGAGAGAGAGAAAAAAAGAGGTTTAAATAATTCCCTAAGCTTATACTAAGTCCACTAGAGTTAACTATTTTGACATTCAAAATGGCTACTTTTAGATGTCTTGAGCTCCTGGCGACATAGTGAACAATTCAGACCCTACCACTGGCTTCTTACCATCTACATTTAATGTTTAAAAGATTTCACTGTTGGTATTTTACAAAGAATGTATGGCATAGATACTATATTTTCATAGTGATAAATTAATAAAATGTAATAGTGCCACCAAAAAGCTTTTTTTATAAACATGCACACAAATATGTTAACTAGTTAATTTAAATACGAACACACAATACAAAACTGAGAAATATTTGAATGTGAGACATAATTTTTTTTGGAAGATCAAATGTATGATTTTATAACGCATTAAGATAGATTGGGAATGCAATAAACAAGATATCATTCTAACTGGGACTGTAAAATCCCTTAAAATTCAAAGTAAAAAATCTGTCATTAATCATTGTGTTTGCCTCAGCACTAAAGGACATATGCTTCCTCTGAATCAGGCAGCTTCATGATATTCCAGGACTTGAGAAAAAGGCACTAGTTTTCCCTATATTGTTCCTTTACAGAGAAACACATGAAGGTTCTTCAAAGTAATTGTGATATTTATTGGTGTCATTTATGTTACTATATTTAGATAACTTGATAAGCTTTCTTGACTCTTACAGTGGAAGAAAACAAAAATAGATGTTTCTGTTACCAGGTCAGGTCCTTACTGAATTGTGTTGTCCAGAGGCTATTTCTAAGTTTAACAGAACAAAGAATAAGTTTCTGTAAGTAAATCTAAGTAATATTTAAGGATAAATTTCAAAATTAAAATTATTCATCTGTGTATTATCATTGGACTTTACTTGAAAAACATAAACTTGGAGTTTATTATTTTAAGAAGTTGATATATAAAGAAACGTTCTAAATGGTAAATATTATGTTTGTGTCAGATCATAAGTAACTTATCTTTTCCAGGATCATTCTCTCGAAGGAACTGATTGTATAATTTAAAAATATATTTATTAAAGATATGTCATTCTAATGCAAATTTCACAATGCATAATTTCAAGTATACTTTAGTTAAGATTAACATTTGAAGGCTTTATGAATCATCCCCAGAGGTTTAAACGGTATGAGGTATATAAATTACTATATGAAAAACAGCATAGGAAATACTTTATACACATTATCTCAAATTATCAAAATCACTTTTCAAAGTGAGTCATATGCTATTTATAGGAAGGGAAAAATCTTACGAAGTTTTATTTTTATTTTTTTTAAATGTATTATACTTTAAGTTCTGGAGTACATGTGCAAAACATGCAGGATTGTTGCATAGGTATACACGTGCCATTGTGGTTTGCTGCATTCATCGCCCCGTCATCTACATTAAGTATTTCTCCTAACGCTATCCCTCCCCTATCCCCTATCCCTTGCTAACCATCTCGTAGACCTCCACCCCCTGACAGGCCCTAGTGTGTAATGTTCCCCTCCCTGTGTCCATGTCCTCTCATTGTTTAACACCCACTTATGAGAGAACAGGTGGTGTTTGATTTTCTGTTCTTGTGTCAGTTTGCTGAGAATGATGATTTCCAGCTTCATGCATGTCCCTACAAAGGACATGAACTTAAAGCTTTTTTGGTTGATACACAGAATTATTTAACTTCCCTTCACTAAGGTTGACAAATCCCAGGCCATGGACTGTCAAAAAGTTCATACATAGATTTCAGGGTTTTTTAAAATATCCTGTAAGTTTATGTGTGCAATTTTGTTTGTATAGAAATGTGAATTTTTCAAAAGGGAGAATCATAACTTTTATAAGATTCTCCAAGAGTTCCATGACTCAGAATAGTTCCCCTATGCAATCTTTAAAATTTCGAAGACTAATTCCATAGGAGCGAGAGCCGTGGCACTTTTTTGGTTATTTCTATTCTGTGTTGGCGCACAAAACCAATGACATATTTATTACAAATTTGACGATATTGGTCATCACATTTTCAATAGTAGAAATAATTTTTTATGACAGAAGAAAAGTAAAAATGAATATAAGCCAAATGTTTATGATACATCTCCATTTTGTGGATTCAGAATTCATCTCATGTGCTTGATAAGATGGCTGAAATGCCTTAACTAAACAGAAGGTGGTTCAATTATTTTGGCAAACACTGAGTCATTTAGTAGCATCAGGGTATATCACCTCTTAAGATATTTCAATTAGACATCAAATCCAATGTATTCCAAATGTACGTTATCATCTGAACTCACTTCTAAACCAACTCTCTTCAAAACTTCCATATTTTTGAAAGTCGAATCAGCATTCTCCCTGTTTCTCTACACCTTGAAGGGCACTTCAGGTATAAAATGAAGCATGTACAAAGGTATCAAAAGGTGGAAAAAATAACACAATTTGGATGCAGTGCCTGATATGTAATAGGCATTTGGTTCATACCTGTTGAATAGATAAATGCTCATATGAATGAAACCATCTTAAGCTTCATATGAAACCAAAAGAGAGCCCGCAGAGCCAAGAGAATCCTAGGCTAAAAGAACAAAGCAGGAGGTATCACGCTACCTGACTTCAAACTATACTACGATGCTGCAGTAATCAAAACAGCATGGTACTGGCACCAAAACAGAGATGCAGACCAATAGAACAGAACAGAGGCCTCAGAGGCAATGCCACACATCTACAAACAACTGGATGAATACATAAATATCAAGTGGTACTTAGTAATCAGAGAACAATAAGGCCAGAAAGAGGGCAGGTTCCAGATCTTACAGAAGTGAAATGTGAGATTTGGGCCTGGCCAAATGGGTTGATATTAATTTATCCACTGAACTAGAAAAATTGAGAGATCAATTATGTTAGGAAGCTAATGAATTCAGTTTCTAATATATTTTCTTTGAAGTCTTGCAAGATGTACAAGTTAAAATTTCTAGTAATGATTTGTAATAAGGAATTTGGAGCTAGAGGTAATTTATTGACACCAGACATGTAGATTTGAGAGGCATCAACTTATCATGGCCACTGAATCGATGAAAGACAATAACCTGACCCAGGAAAGGGTGTAGTTAGAACAAGATAAACTCTGGAAAATGAAACTTTAAGGGCAAGCAAAGGGAGAGGAATTCATGAAGGTATCACACTTGCTTATCCAGGGAAACAGAGGAGATGAATCTCAGGCTCAAAGGGTCTCTGGGAGACTGAAAATGTATAAATGAAGAAATCTAAGGGACGTGAAGTATATATCAGTGTGCAGAATGGCAGAGGTGTATGTATAGAAAAGCTATGATGTGGGTACAGAGATGAACAGGGGGGTATTAACTACAGAAATATGGGGAAGAGTATAAAAATCTCAGAGGATAATGTCTTTAAAATAAATAAGGGAAGGGGATGTAAGAAATGTAAAAACTTACAATTGAGTTAAGGAAAATAAACACATGTGAAAGAGTAAACCTCAATTAAACTAGATTCTGTACCAGGCACTTAGATCACAACAGTGAACAAGATAGACACAGTCAATTGCCAATGTACCTAACTGTTTTACTGTAGCAATTCTGGAAGAAGAGATTCATTGTGATACAAAAGTTTAAGTAAAAGACAAAACTGGGTTGTAAATGTGGCTGTCCTCTAAAGTGGTTCACCCATCTGAATGTCACTATTTCTATCATCAGTATTGGAAAAATAATACTAATCTCAAGAGATTGTTATGAAAATTGAAAAATGTAGTGACTTTGAGGGTATCTGGCACACCGTATGCACTCAGTATATATTATTATGGTTGGCAGTGATCATCATAGGGGTGTTGGAAGTCACTGTTATCATTATCAGAGGAGGACTCAAGAAAAGGAAAGCCTGAAACGGGTCCTTGAGAAGAAATAATTGACAAATGCAGCTATTCCAAGGGACAAACAGTCAGAAGTTTGATGATTATTGCTGAAGCCCAAACAAAATAAGATTTGTTGTCCAATTTATCTTGTTTCGTCCTGAGTTTTTGATACCATTATCTGTTTCCAGTTTAGCTGCAGTTAGTAGTGTTTGGAAGAACTATGCACATTCCCTCTAGATGGGCTTCCACCTGTGCATTTGCGTCTTGCCCATATGTGACTGCCAGCTTTCCTGCTTGGCCTACCTTGAGAACATATGCAGCAGATAGAAAACGTTGGTGATCCTCTTGTGTCTCCAATTCTCAATCTTTCCTCATAGGATACCTTGCCACAAATGCAGCTAGGGAGCCAAATACTTGCTTCATGGTATTGGAAGATAGTAAGAGTATTTGATGTTACAAAACCCTGATTTTTAAGATACAAATCTCAAAATATTTTTATTTTTTATTTGTGGTACATTGTATAATGTTTTATTCTGATTTTTGATTCCCTAGCACTAGTTTTGCCCCTCTCCTTTGGCAATGCCATCCCAACCCTAAATTTTTCCAACATTTTATTGATTGCTGAAGTCACACAATTTCCTAATTGGCAAATGCAAGGGTGCCTTTCAGTGCTTACTCTGTGTTGCTACAGCATTTGAAACTATTAGAAAAATTCACCTTCTTTGAATTGTCTTCACGGTTTTATGACACCTATCTTTGTTCATCTGTTATTTATATCCTGCCTATCATCAGAAAAGGTTTGTGTGGACATGAAATATAGAGGCACAAGTAAAAGAAGGGGGAATAAAACAAAACTAAAAAAGAAATCTGAAACCATTAAGGAAGATGGAAGCATTTGGGCAAGTATTCTGTTTTTGTACCAAATGAATTTCGAGTTTCCTGGTAATCAGGAAGAAATGGTAAATTGGCTGAGAATATTCTTAATCCATATTTTTAACCCACAGAATTTTAACCCACAGAAACTTCTGACTGTTTGTCCCTTGGAATATCTGCATTTGTCAATTATTTCTTCTCAAGAAGAAATAACTAACAATGGCTCTCTCCTCTGCCAGCTTCTTTTATATATATATAATTGTACTTTAGGGTCTGGGGTACATGTGAAGAACATGTAGGATACATACATGGCAATGTGGTTTGCTGCCTCCATCCCCATCACCTATATCTGGCATTTCTCCCCATGTTATCTCTCCCCAACTCCCTACCCCCACTCTCCTTCCCCTAGTACCCCCCAACAGAGCTCAGTGTGTGATGCTCCCCTCCCTGTGTCCATGTGTTCCCATTGTTCACCACCCTCCTATGAGTGAGAACTGTGGTATTTGATTTTCTGTTCTTGTGTCAGTTTGCTGAGAATGATGGTTTCCAGGTTGATACATGTCCCCACAAAGGACACAAATTCATCATTTTTTATGGCTGTGTAGTATTCCATGGTGTATATGTGCCACATTTTCTGTGTCCAGTCTATCATCGATGGGCATTTGGGTCGGTCTCAAGTCTCTGCTATTGTAAACAGTGCTGCAACGAACATATGTGTGCATGTGGCTTTATAATAGAATGATTTGTAATCCTTTGGATATATACCCAGTAATGGGATTGCTGTGTCAAATGGAATTTCTATTTCCAGGTCCTTGAGGAATCGCCACACTGTCTTCCACAATGGTTGAACTAATTTATACTCCCACCAGCAGTGTAAAAGTGTTCCTATTTCTCCACATCCTCTTCAGCATCTGTTGTCTCCGGATTTTTTAATGGTCGCCATTCTAACTGGCATGAGATGGTATATCAATGTAGTTTTGATTTCCATTTCTCTGATGACCAGTGATGATGAGCATTTTTTATATGTTTGTTAGCCTCATATATGTCTTCTTTTGAAAAATATCTGTTCATATCCTTCACCCACTTTTGAATGGGCTTGTTTATTCTTTTCTTGTAAATCTGTTTTAGTTCATTGTAAATTCTGGATATCAGCCCTTTGTCAGATGGGTAGCTTGCAAAAATTTTTTCCCATTCTGTTGGTTGCTGGTTCACTCTAATGATTGTTTCTTTTGCTGTGAAGAAGCTCTGGAGTTCAATTAGATCCCATTTGTCTATTTTGGCTTTTGTTGCCAATACTTTTGGTGTTTTAGTCATGAAGTCCTTGCCTATGCCTATCTCCTGAATGATATTGCCTAGGTTTTTTTCTAGGGTTTTTATGGTGTTAGGTCTTATGTTTAAATCTTTAATCCATCTGAAGTTAATTTTAGTGTAAGGTGTCAGGAAGGGGTCCAGTTTCTGCTTTCTGCACGTGCCCAGCCAGTTTTCCCAACACCATTTATTAAACAGGGAATCCTCTCCCCATTGCTTGTTTTTGTCAGGTTTGTCAAAGATCAGATGGTTGTAATTTGTGGCATTGCTTCCGAGGCCTCTGTTCTACTCCATTGGTCTATATCTCTGCTTTGGTGCCAGTACCATGCTGTTTTGATTACTGTAGCCTTGTAGTATAGCTTGAAGTTAGGTAGCGTGATGCCTCCAGCTTTGTTCTTTTTGCTTAGAATTGACTTGGCGATGCGGGCTCTATCTTGGTTCCACATGAAGTTTAAGATGGATTTTTCCAGTTCTGTGAACAGGGTTATAGGTAGCTTGATGGGGATAGTGTTGAATCTATAAATTACTTTGGGAAGTATGGCCATTTACACAATATTGATTCTTCCTAACCATGAGCATGGAATGTTTTTCCATCTGTTTGTATCCTCTCTTATTTCCTTGAGCAGTGGTTTGTAGTTCTCCTTGAAGAGGTTCTTTATATCCTTTATTAGTTGTATTCCCAGGTATTTTATTCACTTCGTAGCAATTGTGAATGGCAGTTCGTTCTTGATTTGGCTCTCTTTAAGTATGTTATTGGTGTATAGGAATGCTTGTGATTTTTGCACGTTGATTTTGTATTCTGAGACTTTGCTGAAGTTGCTTATCAGTTTCAGGAGATTTTGGGCTGAGACTATGGGGTCTTCTAAATATACGATCATGTCATCTGCAAATAGAGAAAATTTCTCTATTTCTTCCTCCTTTCCTAGTTGAATACCCTTTATTTCTTTTTCTTGCCTGATTGGTCTGGCTAGAACTTCCAATACTATATTGAATAGGAGTGGTGAGAGAGGGCATCCTTGTCTAGTGCCAGATTTCAAAGGGAATGCTTCCAGTTTTTGCCCATCCAGTATGGTATTGGCTGTGGGTTTGTCATAAACAGCTTTTATTATTTTGAGATATGTTCTATCAATACGTAGTTTATCGAGAGTTTTTAGCATAAAGGGCTGTTCAATTTTGTCGAAGGCCTTCTCTGCATCTATTGAGATAATCATGTGGTTTTTGTCTTTGGCTCTGTTTATGTGGTGAATTACGTTTATAGACTTGCATATGTTGAACCAGCCTTGCATCCCTGGAGTGAAGCCTACTTGATGGTGATGGATAAGCTTTTTGATGTGCTGTTGCAACTGGTTTGCCAGTATTTTATTGAAGATTTTTACATCTATGTTCATCATGGATATTGGACTGAAGTTTTCTTTTTTGGTTGAGTCTCTGCTGGGTTTTGGTATCAGGATGATGTTGGTCTCATGATATGATTTGGGAAGGATTCCCTCTTTTTGTATTGTTTGGAATAGTTTCAGAAGGACTGGTACCAGCTCCTCTTTGTATGTCTCATAGAATTTGGCTGTAAACCTATCTGGACCTGGGGTTTTTTTGGTTGGTAGGCTACTAATTGCTGTCTCAACTTCAGCACTTGTTATTGGTCTATTCAGGGTTTTGACTTCTTCCTGGTTTGGGCTTGTGAGGGTGCAAGTCTCCAGGAATTTATCCATTTCTTCCAGGTTTACTGGTTTATGTGCATAGAGTTGTTTGTAGTAATCTCTGATAGTAGTTTGTATTTCTGTGGAATCTGTGGTGATATCCCCTTTATCATTTTTTATTGCGTCTACTTGATTCTTCTCTCTTTTCTTTAAACTGGCTAGTGGTCTGTCTATTTGGTTGATCTTTTCAAAAAACCAGTTCCTGGATATATTGATTTTTTTGAAGGGTTTCTTTTTGTGTGTGTGTCTCTATCTCCTTCAGTTCTGCTCTGATCTTAGTTATTTCTTGTTTTCTGCTAGGTTTTGAGTGTTTTTGATATTGCTCCTCTAGCTCTTTCAATTTTGATGATAGGGTGTCAATTTTAGATCTTTCCTTGCTTCTCATGTGGGCATTTATTGCTATAAATTTTCCTCTAGACACTGCTTTAAATGTGTCCCAGAGATTCTGGTACATTGTGTCTTTGTTCTCATTGGTTTTGAAGAACATCTTTATTTCTGCCTTCATCTCATTGTTTATCCAGTCAACATTCAAGAGCCAGTTGTTCAGTTTCCATGAAATTGTGCAGTTCTGAGTGAGTTTCTTAATCCTGAGTTCTAATTTGGTTGCACTGTGGTCTGAGAGACTGTTTGTTATGATTTCTGTTCTTTTGCATTTGCTGAGGAGTGATTTACTTCCAATTATGTGGTCAATTTTAGAGTAGGTGTGATGTGGTGCTGAGAAGAATGGATATTCTGTGGATTTGGGGTGGACAGTTCTGTAAATGTCTATTAGGTATGCTTGATCCAGATCTGAGTTCAAGTCCTGGATATCCTTGTTAATTTTCTGTCTTGTTGATCTGCCTAATATTGACAGTGGAGTGTTAAAGTCTCCCACTATTATTGTGTGGGATTCTAAGTCTCTTTGTAGGTCGTTAAGAACTTGCTTTATATATCTGTGTGCTCCTGTATTGGGTGCGTATATATTTAGGATTGTTAGCTCTTCTTGTTGCATTGATCCTTTTACCATTATGTAATGCCCTTCTTTGTCTCTTTTGATCTTTGTTGGTTTAAAGTTTATTTTATCAGATACTAGGATTGTAACTCCTGCTTTTTATGCTCTCAATTTGCTTGGTACATCTTCCCCATCCCTTTATTTTGAGCCTATGTGTATCCTTACATGTGAGATGGCTTTCCTGGATACAGCACACCGATGGGTTTTGACTTTTTATCCAATTTGCCAGTCTGTGTCTTTTGATAGGGGCACTTAGCCCATTTACACTTAAGGTTAATATTATTATGTGTGAATTTGATCCTGCCATTTTGATGCTAGCCTGTTGTTTTGCCCATTAGTTGATGCAGTTTCTTCATTGTGTTGATGCTATTTACCATTTGGTAAGTTTTTGGAGTGGCTGGTACTGGTTGTTCCTTTCTGTGTATAGTGTTTCTTTCAGAAGCTCTTGTAAGGCAGGCCTATGGGTGATGAAATCTCTGAGCAATTGCTTGTTTGTAAAGGATTTTATTTCTCCTTCACTTATGAAGCTTAATTTGGCTGGATATGAAATTCTAGGTTGAAAGTTCTTTTCTTTAAGGATGTTGAATATTGGCCCCCACTCTCTTCTGGCTTGTAGGGTTTCTGCTGAGAGATCTGCTGTGAGTCTGATGCGCTTCCCTTTGTGGATAACCCGACCTTTCCCTCTGGCTGCCCTTGGCATTTTTTCCTTCATTTCAACCCTGGTGAATCTGACGATTATGTGCCTTGGGGTTGATCTTCTTGAGGAATATCTTTGTGGTGTTCTCTGTATTTCCTGGACTTGAATATTGGCCTGCCTTGATAAGTTAGGAAATTTTCCTGGATAATATCCTGAAAAGTGTTTTCCAGCTTGGAGTCATTCTCTCTGCCACATTCAGGTACACCTATCAAATGTAAATTAAGTATTTTCACATAATCTCATATTTCTAGGAGGCTTTGTTCATTTCTTTTCACTCTTTTTTCTCTAATCTTGACTTCTCATTTTTTTCATTGAGTTGATCTTCAATCTCTGAAATCCTTTCTTCTGCTTGGTTTATTTGGCTCTTCAAACTTGTGTAAGCTTCGTGAAGTTCTTGTGTTGTGTTTTTCAGCTCCATCAATTCATTTATATTCCTCTCTAGGCTGTTTATTCTCGTTAGCGTTTCATCAAACCTTTTTTCAAGGTTCTTAGTTTCTTTGCATTGAGTTAGAACATGTTCTTTTAGCTCAAAGAAGTTTGTTATTACCAACCTTCTGAAGCCTGTTTCTGTCAATTCATGAGACTCACTCCCCATCCAGCCTTGTTGCCTTGCTGGTGAAGAGTTGTGATCCCTTGGAGGAGTAGAGGCCTTCTGGTTTTGGGTGTTTTCATCCTTTTTGTACTGGTTTCTTCCCATTTTTGTGGATTTATCTACCTGTGGTCTTTGTAGTTGGTGACTTTCAGATAGTGTCTCTGAGGGGAAGTCCTTTTTGTTGATGTTGAAGTTATTTCTTTCTGATTTTTAGTTTTCCTTCTAATAGTCAAGCCCCTCTGCTGTAGGACTGCTGGAGGTCCACTCCAGACTCTGCTTTCCTGGGGATCACCTGTGGTAGCAGCAGAGCAGTAAGGGTTGCTGCCAGTTTCTTCCTCTGTTATTTTTGACACAGAAGGATACCCTCCAGATGTCAGCCTGAGCTCTCCTTTATGAGGTGTCTTTTTGGATATATGGGGGTTCGAGTGCTACTTGAGGAGAAAACCTGTCCCTTGTAGGAGCTCAAGTGCTGAGTTGTGAGC
This sequence comes from Sapajus apella, assembly GCF_009761245.1. Classification (NCBI taxonomy): domain Eukaryota; kingdom Metazoa; phylum Chordata; class Mammalia; order Primates; family Cebidae; genus Sapajus; species Sapajus apella. The sequence continues at coordinate 4,525,289 of NW_022437033.1, read as the reverse complement.
TCTCTTTTTCCATTCAGAACTGCTGGGCAGGTATGTTTAAGTCTGCTCCAGTAGAACTCATAAACGCCTTTTTTTCCCAGGTGCTCTGTCCTGGGAAGGTGGGGCTTTATTTATAAGTTCTTGATGAACTGCTGCCTTTTTTCAGAGATGCCCTGCCCAGCAAGTAGGTAGCCTAGTCACAGTCTGCCAGCAGAGGCACTGCAGAGCTGCTGTGGGCTCTGCCCAGCTGCTGTGTGAACTTCCTTGCAGTTTTGTTTTTAGGGGTATAGTTAAAACTGCCTCGGTAATGGCAGTCTGCCTCAGAAACGGCAGACTGTCTCTATAATGGCGGACTGCCTCAGTAATTGTGGACTGCCTCAGTAATGGAGAACCGCCTCAGTAGTGGAGGACTGCTTCGGTAATGTTGGATGCCCTTCCCTCTACAGAGCTGGACCGTCCCAGGTCCAGCTGTGCTTGCTGTGAAACTCTCAGTCCAGAGTGTTTCAGATTGCTGGTCTTTGTGGGGATGGGACCACTCTGCCAGCTTCTTTAAGATGTCGATATTACTCAAGGTTCGGTCTTCATCCATAGACCCTTCATTCTTGCTTAGTTCCATTATACTCATGCTTCCAAATGCCACCACTAAGGATAACTCTCCAAATTCTACGTTTTACTTTCTCATGAGCTCTATCTACTTCCACATTATTGCCTCTAACTAACATAACTTCAACTCAACATTTGATCTTTAAAAAAATAAAATAAAAAGGAAACTCATAAAACACAACAAACGAAAATAGCTCAAACTTTCTAACTCCTACAGTTGTTTGTAACGTCTCACCAGTTTCCAAGCTTCAAAAATAATCAGGAATTTTTGTCTCATTTTTTTCTTTGGCACCTTCACCCAGTCAGTCAGGACATCTTATTAATTCTTCAATTGCATCCTTGTTCTTCTCATCCAATGGCCTTAGATTCTTTTTATAATGTCCACACTGGTAAACCTGATTATTGCCTATTCTTCCCACAAATACAGTTCCAGTCACTTTTCTCCTAAATTTTCACTTTCCTTCTATTTATCTTTTTCTCCAAATCCTTCAGTGGCTTTCAATTATAGAAACAAATTTCATATTTCTTATTGTGACTTGCAAGGTTCTTCACAATCTTACCTTAAGACCTATTTCTGATTTAGATTCCAGGTATCTCCCCCCCAAAAAAATCCCAGATCCAGCTAAACTTATACTTCCTATTTGCTCATATGTATATTCTCACATATCTCCATACTTGAATATTACTTCCCCTTCTCTCCTCTAGCCACATAGTTCCATTAAGGGCTGATAAAACTGTTTCTTCTATGATAGAATGGTTTATATTTTTGCAAGTGACACTGAGGGTTCAGGATTTGTTATGTAACATTTCTATGCATGCATATATTTCTTCTCTCTTTAACCAGATCATCTGTTCCCTAGGAGAAGGGGCCATGTCTTATACACACATGTATTCTCAATGGCACCTAATATAGTACAGGTGTTGTAAATATGTGTTGGTTTGATTTAGAATTATTTATACAATTATTGCCCTACTCCATTATATCTATATGGAACTATTCACATATTATGGCAATAAGAGAAGTAAAAAATGTTAAGATAAACTATTACTATATTGCCAAATAAAAACTCACACTGCTCCCTAACCTTTGTATCAAAATAGATTTTGCTGGTTTCCTGTTTTAATACCCACAGCAGCATATGTTCCAAGCAGCAGTTGGAATCTATCAAGAAGACAGAAACTGACACAAGTAGCTATTTCATAAGTATAAAACGCCATCACTGTCATTGGGCTAACACCAGGGAAGGTCGAATTGTAGAGTTAAAATGGGCCTCCCTTTCCAAGTGAAGCCTCAATGTGAACGACCATGGGCCAAAAGAGCAGTGAGCATCATAAAGACTCATATGACAGGAGTAATTATTTGCTTATGGTGAGATGTCTCTTGCAAGAAATAATAATAGTGATGTGTACCATTTACTTCCCCCATACTGTGTGCCAGGCACTGTACTAAGTGTTCTACACAAATTCTATCATTTAATCCTTTTTACTGCTTTGTAAGATAAAGACCATTATTTTCCTTGTTTTACAAATGAGGAAATTGAGACATAATGAAGTAACTTGCCCAAAGTCACACAGCTAAGAAATGACTAAACTGGGGCTTAAATTGAGGCAGTCCAACACATGAGTTTATACAACTTACTCATCAGAACTAACTCTTTTCTCCTTAATTTCTTTCCTTACATTAATACCTTGACTCACTCAATGATATGGGTAGTAACTTATTTTAATTACTTACTTGCATATACAACCATGTTGTTTCAAGAGAGGAGATGGAAAAAGCAAATATCTCATTTTGAATTAATGGCACTTTGTAAAGTTTAAGAATTTTGATAAATTCCCATTCCAATTTAATTTGACTGAAGCAATCAGCTGAAAGAAAGGAGCTACAGGCCAGACACAAATCTAAAACCCAGCAGGGCAGTAATTAAACCTTAAACCTCCAAAATAATTCTAGACTCAATGTTCTTCATCCAGGGCAGTGGTACAAGGTGTGGGTTCTCAAGGCCTTACACATCTCCACCCCTGTGGATTTGCAGGTTGCATCCCTCATGGCTGCTTTGATGGGCTGGTATTGAGTGCCTACAGCTTTTCCAGGCTGAGGGTGCATGCTGCCACTGGCTCTACTATTTTTGGATCTTGAAGACAGTAACCCCTCTTCCACTGTTCCACTTGGCAGTGCTCCAATGGTGACTCCGTGTGGGGGCCCAAGCCCATATTTCCCGCTTGTACTACCCTAGTACAGCCTCTCTGCAGGGGCTCTGCTAATGTAGCAGGCTTCTGCCTGAGCACCCAGGCTTTTCCATATGTACTCTGAAATCCATGTGGAAGCTGCCAAACCTCCTTCACTCTTGCATTCTCTGCAATTGCAGACTTAGCACTATGTGGAAATTGACAAGGATGATGGTTTTCACCCTCCAAAACAGTAGCATGATCTGTACCTGGGACCCCTTGAGCCACAGTTAGAGCTGGGGCAGCAGGGATGGGAGCAATGTCCAGAGAGGCCTGGGGCAGTGGCATCCTGGGGTCTCACCTTCAAAACCATTCTTTCCTGCAAAGCCTCTGAATCTCTGTTGGGAGGAGAAGCCTGAAAGATTTCTAAAATGTTTTTGTGGTCTTGTCCACTTTGTCTTAGATATTAGCACTTGGTTCCCATTTACTCGTATTAGTCTCTCTAATAAGTGGTTGCTACACTACCCTCTTGAATTTCTTCCCTGAAAATAACCTTTGCTTTTCTACCCGTGGCCAGCACGCAAATTCTCTCAATTTTTACACTCTGATTCCTTTTTAAATATAAGTTCCATCTTGATATGCTTTGGATTTGTGTCCCCACCTAAATCTCATGTCAAATTGTAATCCCCAGTGTTGGTGGAATGGTTTGGTGTTTGGAGATTGGATCATGGGGGCAAATTTTCCCCTTGCTATTCTCATGATAGTGAGTTCTCACAAGACCTGGTTGTTTAAAAGTGTGTAACACCTGCTTTGCTCTCTTCCTCCTTCTCTGATCATGTAAGACACGCCTACTTCTCCTTCTGCCATGATTGTAAGCTTCCTGAGGCCTCCCCAGCCATGTTTCCTGTACAGCCTGCAAAACAGCAATACCCTAAGTCATCAATCTTATGTTCAACCTTCTACAAAGCCCTAGGATATGAGCACAATGCAACCAAGTTCTTTGCTAAGCTGTAATGAGGGTGACCATTGCTCCAGTTCCCAATAAGATCATTTCCATAAGAGACATTGTCAGCCTGAACTTCATTGTCCATATTACTATCAGCACTGTGGTCAGTCTCTAAGAAGTTCCAAACTTCCCCTCATCATCTTGTCTTCCTCTGAAATGTTCAGACTCTTCCAACTTTTGCAATTACCCAGTCCCAAAGCTGTTTTCACATTTTTGGGTATCTTTATAGCAATGCCCCATTTCTCAGTACCAATTTTCTGTGTTAATCACTTTTGCATTGCTATAAAGAAAGATCTGAGGCAGGATAATTTATAAAGAAAGAGATGTATTTGGCTTATGGATCTGCAGGCTGTATAGGAAGCATGGTTCCAGCATCTGCTTCTGGTGAGGGCCTCAGGAAGTTTACAATTATGGCAGAAGGTGAAGGGAGGCAGAATGTCACATAGCAAGAGAGGGGGTAAGAGAGATGTCAAGCTCCTATAAACAACTAGCTTTTCCATGAAATAATAGAGGGAGAACTTATTACCACAGGAAGGATATTAAGCCATTAATGAGGGATCCACACCCAAGCCCCAAACATCTCCCACTAGGCTCCACCTTCAACACTGGGGCTCACATTTCAACATTAGATTTGGAGGGGACAAACACCTAAACTATATCAATGGATTTTCTTATGTTAAGGCATGTTCCTTCTATTCCTAGTTTGTTTAGAGGTTTTATCATGAAGGCATATTTTATTAAATTATTTTTCTGTATCTATTTATATGATTTCATGGTTTGTCTTGTTCATTACATTGAAATGCATCATATCATTACATTGATATGATCTATCACAGTTAGCAATTTCTGTATGTTAAGCCATCTTTGCATTCCTAGAATGACTCCTACTTGATAATAGTGAGTCATCTTTCTGATGTGCTGCTCAATTGGGTTTTCTTTAGTATTCTGTTGAGTATTTTTGCATCTATGTTCATCAAGGACATTAGTCCTTTGTTTTATCTGCTGTTTCTTTGTCTGATTTTGGTATCAGGGATGAGGTAGCCTCATAGACTGAATTAGGAAGAATTCCTTGCTTTTCTTTTTTTGGAACAGTTTGAGGAAAACTGATGTCAGCTCTTCTGTGTGAATTTGGTAGAATTTGGCAGTGACGGCATACACTCCTAGGCTTTTTATTGTTGGGAGACATTTTTGAATTCCTGATTCAGTCTCATTATTCATTACTGGTCTGCCCAGGTTTTCTATATTTTTTTCCATATTCAATCTTGGTTAGATTTTACATGTTCAGTAATTTATTCATTTTCTCTAGGTTTTTCAGTTTGTCAGTGTATAGTTGCTCATAATACTTTCTGATGATCTTTTGTGTTTCTGTGTGTGATGCTTAATATTAAGTGTCAACTTGATTGGATTAAAGGATGCAAAGTATTGTTTCTGGGTGTTGCCAGAAGAGATTAACATTTAAGTCAGTGGACTCGGAGGGGAAGACCCACCCTCAGAAAGTCCCACCCACAATGTGGGTTGTTAATCAGCTGCCAGTGTGTCTAGAAGAAGCAGGCAGACGAAGGTGGAAGAAGCTGACTTGCTGAGTCTTCCAGCTTTCATCTTTCTCCCATGCTGGATGTGTCCTGCCCTCAAACATCGGACACCAAGTTCTTCAGCTTTCTGGCTCTTGGATTTACAACAGTGATTTGCCAGGGGCTCTCCGGCCTTCACCCACAGACTGAAGGCTACACTGTCAGCTTCCCTACTTTTGAGGTTTTGGAACTCAGACGGAGCCACTACTGGCTTCCTGTCTCTTCAACTTCTGGATATTGTATCATGGGACTTCACCTTGTGATCCTGTGAGTCAATTCTTCTTAATAAATTCCCTTTCATATGTACAGAACTAATATCCTATTAGTTCTGTCCCTCTGGAGAATCCTGACTAATACACTGTGATATGAGTTTTAATGTCTCCTTTTTTCTATCTTATTTTGTTCATTTGGGTATTCACTCTGTTTTTGTCGGTTAGTGTAATAATTGCTTAATTGATTTTTCTGTCATTTCAAAAAACCATGTTTTTGTTTCATTGAACTTTTGCATTTTTTCAGTCTCTATGTTTTTTTTTTAGTTCTGCTCTTATCCATATTTTTCTTTCCTTCTACTCATTTTGAGTTTGATTTGTTCTTGAAGGTGTTTTGTATTGCATGCAAATTTCTGTATTAAAATGATTTTACTGGGAGGAGTTTATAGGTTTTAATGGTGATGGACAAGGTGGGGATGATTCTGAAGCCCACAGTCAGCATACTTGGGAAATGAGGGGAGATGCCTGACTGCGTGTGCCTGTCTTCAGGCCCCCATTTGGTGTGCATGGCTTCAGGATGTGGTGGGCAAGGTGGCCCATCTCCAGGCTCCAAGGAAATAAAATCAATATGTCAAAAAGATTCATAAACCTCCATATTTACTGCAGCACTATTCAAAATAGCCAAGGCATGGAATCCATGAATTGTCCAACAATGGGTGAATGGATGAAGAATATGTGATACAGATACACAATTGTATACTATTCAGCTACAAAATAGAATGAAATCCTGTCATTTGTGGCAACAGATATGAAACTAGAATCCATTATGTTACGTGAAGTGAGCCAGGCACAGAAAGCCGAATATCACATGATCTCACTTACAAACATTTTTTAAATGTTGATCTCATAGAAGCAGAGAATAATAGAATATTTGTTACCAGAGACTAGGGAGGGAAGGGTAAAGGAGAAGATGGGTAGAAGTTGGAAATGGGTAAAAAGGTACCATTTATGTAGGAGGGATAAGTTCTGGTGTCTATTGAAAAAAATTCTGACTATAATTAACAGAAAGGTATTGTGTATAACAAACTAACTAGAAGAAAGGTTTTGAAAATTCTCACTACAAAGAAATAATAAACACATGAGGTGATAGATATGGTTACTAACCTGATTTGATTCACATTTACATTTATTAAAACAGCAAACTGTACTTTATAAATATATATGCTTATAGTGTGTCAATTAAAAAAGAAATATGTAGATTATTTATATATATATATATAGTGGAACATAATTTATGACTTGCTATGTTTATTGCAGTTTTGATATATACAGTTCAATAAATATCTGTTAGGTGATGTTGGTTCTAATCTTTTACTTATTCGATTTTTTTATATATGTTAGATTCAGGAGGTGCATGTGCAGGATTGCTACATGTGTATATTGTGCAAAGATGGGGTTTAGGCTTCTAATGTATTATCACTAAAGTAGTGAGCATTGTACCCAATAGGTAATTTTTCAAACCTCAACCCACTATCAACTTCCTCATTTTTGGAGTATGCAGTGTGTATTACTTTCATCTTCATGTTCATTTGTATCCATTGTTTACCTCCCACTTATAAGTGAGAATATGTGGTACTTGATTTTCTGTTTCTGCGTTATTTCACTTAGGATAATGGCTTCAAGCTCCATCCATGTTGATTCAAAGGATGTGACTTCATTACATTTTATGAAAATGGCTGCAGAGCATTCCATGGTGTACATACGCCACTTTTTCTTTATCCAACCAACTGCTGACGGACACTTAGAATGATTTCATGACATTGCTATTGCGAATACTACTATGATAAACATATGAATGCAGGTGTATTTTTTATATAGTGATTTCTTTTCCTTTGAATAGATAACCAGTAGTAGAATTGCTAGATCAAATAGTAAATGTATTTTTTCATTCTTTGAGAAATCTCCATATAGTTTTCCACAGAGGCTGAACTAATTTACATTTCCACCAAGTGTGTATTAGTTTTCCCTTTTCTCTGCATCCATGCCAACAACTGTTGTTCTTTGAGTTTTTAAAAATAGTCATTATGACAGTGTAAAATAATATTTCATTGTAGTTTGAATTCACATTTCTCTGATGATTAGTGATGTTGAGCATTCATCTTCTGTTTTCTGGCTGCTTGTGTGACTTCTTTTGAGAAATGCCTTTTTTTCTCTTCATTATATCTTTTTAAAAACTGTATGTTATATGTTTCAGCTATAGTAATCCCTAACCTATTCCCTCGAGGACTGGCCCCATAGCACCTTACTTATTCCAAGAATTAGAGTTAATGAGCCAAAGATCCTTTTCCTTGCTTACATAGGATGTTCCATCTTCATTTCACACAAGGTACAACCTAAGAAATTCAGTGGACTTTAAAAATCAAAAACTCCTCTTTTAGAACAAGTAGTTTCATGTTTGTTTTTATAAGACACAACTGAGGCCGGGCACGGTGGCTCATACCTGTAATCCCAGCATTTTGGGAGGCCGAGGCAGGTGGATCACAAGGTCAGGAGTTCAAGACCAGCCTGGCCAAGATGTTGAAACCCCATCTCTACTAAAAATACAAAAATTAGCTGGGTGTGGTGACACACGCCTGTAATCCCAGCTACTCAGAAGGCTGAGGCAAGAGAATTGCTTGAACCTAGGAGGAGGAGGTTGTAGTGAGACGAGATCATGCCACTGCATTCCAGCCTGGTGACAGAGTAAGACTCCGTCTCAAAAAAAACAAAAGACACAACTTAAAACCTCTCACTGTATGTGTTGTAGATGAGAATGCATTCAACCCACTTGGCTCCAGTTCTGACCAACATACTACTGACAATTATTTGCCTGGGCCAGTGGTTTCAGCCTGTGGCCAAATAGCTGACTGACAGCTAAATGACCCCATTTGCAATATACTCATATCTTAACTGAAAGACTTGAAGTGCATTAGAATTCCATTTTAAATTGTGTGTACATATTTCTTTGGGGTAACCGATATTTCTAGGAGCTTCTGCTCACGGAACATGGCTTTGTGTGTGCAGAAAAAGGGCTTTCACTATAACCAAAAATAGAGAAAAGCAAAGAAAGATCTCTATTTAGCATATTCAAGCTCTTATGGTGCGAATCCAAACGAACGAATCTCCCAAAGAGGTAAATTTTCTCCAGGTAGCACGGTGGCAATTTTGAGCTGGTGAGTAGCAATAGGCCTTAGCAAATGTTCATGTATGTTGGATGGCATTTATAAATTAGAAAGCTCATCTTAATAGTTGTCTTTTTATTTTCTTCTGTAAAATTGAAGAATAAGTATATATAATTATTTTGTCACATGGGAGAAAAACAGCCCTTAACAATGGCTTTTTGATTTGTACGGAGCCTTGAAAAGAGGTTGGATTCCATTTTTTAAAACTATTTTTTTTCTGAGGTATAAAATTGTTAAGGACATAGCAGGAATGTATTGTCCTTGAGTGCTCAATAGTGATTTTGAAAACCCTAGAAAATTTCTTCTGCATAAAATGAGGTCTCCTGAAAAAGTATAGGCAACTGGTAGTGAAATGTAGACTATGGTCTTTTGCAAGTGCTACATTCTTTCTTTATTATCACTTTATAATGGAACGCAAGAATTTTGTCTTATAGTTTAAGCTAAGAATGGCATGTATTAACTCACCTCTTTTCAGTAGTGTTCTAGATTTATTACTGAGATGTAGTAAAGTTATTGACAAGCAAAAGGAACAGCCAAATATAGAGCATACATTATTTAAGCAGTGCATTTTTTCATCAACAGTTTATGTCTTTCTTTGGATCATTGATAAGCTTGTGGAAGAAACTAGTATTTTGGAATATGTGTGTCAAAAGAATATATATATATTGAATTAGAAAAGGAATATACTCATTTAAGAGGGGACTGACTAATGTAAATGGAATGCATATAGACATTGAGCTCTGAGATCTTTAACATGGTTTTCCTCTTATACTTCTATAAATGGGTTATTTATTGCTCTTTGTCTGTAAGGCTGACCTAGGGTCATTATGTTTCTAATGTTATACTATTGCTTGTATTAGAAGCTACTTTCTCATTCACTCCCCATTATCCTGCATCAGCTAAAGAAAAAGACTAGATTTCCCTTCAGTGGCCTGAGGATATGTCAAACAGAGGAAAGAATTTATCAAAGTTAACTCATTCCACTTACATGGCCAAAATATGTACAGCAATGAATGGGAATCAGGGACTAAACTAGATGTGTTGTCTCTAGATGTTCCTATTCATCTAAATATTCTTATGAAACTTAGGCAGTCCAGTATTCTATTCCTGATATGTACTTTCCAAAGTTATTGTTAGACCAAATTCCAACTTCAAAGGGTAGGGATTTAATTCAAGGTAGTTTAGGACAACTTAGCCTTTCACTTTTTATATGGACATTTGGCATTCTATAGGAATGGTCCATTTCCATTTCTCATTATTTTAAGTTTGTCTTTCCAAAATAATTATTTAAATGTACTTTGTAAAATAATGGTTCCAGCAGAAAACAACTTTCACTTTAGGTGGCTCAAATGAAAGGACTTTAGTGAACAGACCTCTTACAGAGTTGGAGAAGAATTAGAGGAACCCACAGTGGTTGCTGATTATCTAGAGACTAGAAGCAGAAGGAAGCCATAATGATCTGTAGCTCTAAAGAGGTAAAAAGAAGTACAGGTGTTTCCAGGGATCAATGCCAGCTGGATTCCTGGAGAGAAGGACACCTAGCAGGACTCTTAACTGTGGAGGAATGCAACTACCTCCAGAGAAGCAGTGCAGAAGCAACAAGTGAGTTGAAGAGAAATGCTACCCTAACTTTTCTTTTTCTTTCCTCTCACAAATGTCCCCTTGATACCTCCTATGGGCTAAAATCCACCCAGAAGTCATTCAACAAGGGTCCATATGAAGAACACACGATGGTGATATCTAATTGTACTTTGGACTGTAATTTCCCTGAGGATTAATAAAGTTGAGCATCTCTACATATAGCTGTTGGCCATTTGTGTGTCTTTTTTGAAGAGATGTCTGTTCAGATTATTTGCATATATCTTAATTGGGTTATTTTATTTATTTGCTATTGAGTTATAAGATTATATATTCTGGATATTTAGATATTTCGGATATTCATCTTTTATTACATATATACTTGGTGAGTATTTTCTCTCACTCTGTGAGTTGTTTCTTTGCCTTGTTAACTCTTTCCTTTGCTGTACCGGAAATATTTTGGATTGATATATCACTTGCCTATCTTTGCTTTTGTTGTTTGTACTTTTGGTATCCTGTTTTGGACTACTTACATGAAACTTTCTCCCTAAGCTTTTTCTGAGAGTTTTAGTTTCATGTTTACTGATCTACATGCCTGCCAGCAGTGCATAAGCATTCCCCTTTCACCACACCTATGTCAACATATATTAGTTTTTAACATTTTAGTAATGGTTAGTCCTGAAGGAGTAAGGTGGTATCTCACTGTAGTACTAATTTGCATTTTCCTGTTGCGTAGTGATGTCAAGTGTCACTTCATGTTTGCTGGCCATTTATAGATCATCTTTTGAGAAATGTTTATTCATGTCTTCTGCTCACCTTTTGATGGGATTATTTGTTTTTTTCTTGCTCATTTGTTTCAGTTCCTTGTGGATTCTGGGTACTAGCACTTTGTCAGATGCATAATTTGCAAATATTGTCTCCTACTCCTCAGGTCATCTGTTCACTCAGATGATTGTCTCCTTTGCTGTAAAGAAGCTTTTTAGTTTAATTAGATCCATTTATTTATTTTTTATCTTTGTTTCATTTGCTCCCAGGGTCTTAGTCATGAATTCTTTGGCTAGGACAATATCCAGAAGAGTTTTTCTATGTTATCTTCTAGAATATTTATGTTTTCAGATTTTAGTGTCAAGTTTTTTATCTATCTTGATTTAACTTTTGTACAAGGTGAGAGACAGGGACCCAGTTTCATTCATTCACATGTAGCCTACCAATTTTCCCAGCACCATTTATCAAACAGCTGTCCTCTCCCCAATGCATGTTTTTGTATAGTTTTTCGAAGACCTGGCTATAAGTATTTGGCCTTTTTTCAGGTTCTCCACTCTGTTCCATTGGTCCATGTGGTCCACTTTTTATCAGTGTCATACTGTTTTGATAATTATAGGCTTCTAGTATAATTTGTACCCCAGTAATATGATTCCTCCAGGTTTATTCCATTTCCTTAGGATTGCTTTGGCTATTTGAGATCTTTTTGGGTTCCATATGAATTTTACACTCTTTTGAAAAATTATGTTTGGTATTTTGAAAGCAATTGCATTGAACCTGAAGACTGCTTTGGACAGTATAGCCAATTAAACAATATTGACTCTTCGAATTTATGAGCATGAGATGTGTTTCCATTTGCTTGTGTCATCCACAATATCTTTCAGCAGTGTTTTGTAGTGCTTGTCAAGATCTTTCACCTCCTTTTTTTTTGTTGTTGTTGTTGTTGTTGTTGTTTGTTTGTTTGTTTGTTTTTTTTGAGTTGGATTTTCGCTCTTGTTACCCAGGCTGGAGTGCAATGGTGCAATCTCGGCTCACCGCAACCTCCGCCTCCTGGATTCAGGCAATTCTCCTGTCTCAGCCTCCTGAGTAGCTGGGATTACAGGCACGCGCCACCATGCCCAGCTAATTTTTTGTATTTTCAGTAGAGACGGGGTTTCACCATGTTGACCAGGATGGTCTCGATCTCTTGACCTCGTGATCCACCCGCCTCGGCCTCCCAAAGTACTGGGATTACAGGCGTGAGCCACCACCCCCGACCCCACCTCCTTTGTTAAGTGTATTTCTAGGTATTTTTATTTTATTGATTTTGTAACCAGAGATTTTACTGAATTTGTTTATCAAATCTAGGAATCTTTGGATGAGTCTTCAGGGCTTTCCAGGTGTACAATCATATCATCAGTGAACTGTAATAGTTTGTACCAATGATATGATTGTGCACCTAGAAAACTTTCCAACTTGGATGTCCTTTATTTCTTTCTCTTGCCTGATTGTTCTGGCTAAGACTTCACAACTATGTTGAACATAAGTGCTGAAAGTGTGAATCCCCAGTTATCAGGGGAAATGCTTTCAATTTTCTCCCATTCAGTGTGATATTGGCTGTGGGTTTCACATAAATGGCTTTTATTATTTCAAGGTAATTTCATTCTATACCTCTTTTGTTGAGGTTTTATATATATATATATATATATATATATATATATATCATAAAAGGATGCTGGATTTTATCCAATGCTTTCTTTTCCATCTATTGAGACAACCATATGATTTTTAATTCTGCTTATGTGATGTATCATGTTTATTGACTTGTGTATGTTAAATCATTCATACATCCCTGGGATGAAACCCACCTGATCATGATTCATTTTTTTTTATTATGCTTTTGGAGTTGGTTCACTAGTATTTTGTTGAGGATTCTTGCATTGATGTGCATCTTGGAAACTTTTCTGTAAGTTTTCTTTTTTGTTATGTCCTTTCCTGGTTTTGGTATTAGGGCAATACCAGCTTCATAGAATGACCCAGGCAGGAATTCCCCTTTCTTAATGTTTTGGAATAGTTTCAGGAGAATTGCTGCCAATTCTTCTTTGAATGTCTTGTAGAATTAAGTTGTCAATTCATCTGCCCCTGGGCTTTTTTTGTTGTTGTCAATGTTTTTAAATTACTGATTCAATTTCACTGCTTGTTATTGGTCTGTTCAGGGTTTCTATTTCTTCCTGACTTAATCTAGGATCGTATATTTCCAGGAATTTATTCATTTCCTCTATGCTTTATATTTTTTGAGCATACAGGTGTTCATCATAGTCTCAAGTGATCTTTTGTATTTTTTTGATGTCACTTGTAAATGTCTTCAGTTTCATTTCTCATTGAGATTATTTGGATCTTTCTTTTTCTTGGTTAATCTAGCTAAATAGTCTATCACTTTTGCTTATCTTTTCAAAGAAGCAGCTTTTTATTCTATTGATCTTTTATTTTTTGTTTCCATTTCATTTAGTGCTGTTCAGATTTTGTTATTTCTTTTCTTCTGCTGATTTTGGGTTTAGCTGGTTCTTGTTTCTCTAGTTCCTTGACATGTAACATTAGGTAGTCAATTTGTGCTCTTTCAGACTTTTTGATTCAGGCATTTAGCACTATAAACTTTAATCTTAGCACGCTTTTCCTGTATCCCAAAGATATTGATAATGTTTGTTACTATTATCATTCATTTCAAAGAGTTTTTAAATTTCCATCTTGATTTTATTGTTAATCTGAAAATCTTTCAGGAGCAGATTATTTAATTTCCATGTATCTATATAGTTTTGAGGGCTCTTTCTGGAGTTGATTTCTAGTTTTCTTCCACTGTGGTCTGCAAAGATAATTGATAGGAACTTCGCGAGGCATACACAAGTTTCAGCAGCCGAATCTATCAAGCAGAAGAAAGGATATCAGAGATAGGATTTCAATTTTTTTCAATTTAGTGATACTTCTTTTGTGACCTATCAGGCCTATTTTGGAGAATATTCCACTTGCTGATGAGAGAAATATACCTTCTTCTGTTGTTGGGTAGGCTGTTCAAAAGTATCTGTTAAGTACTTTTGTTCTAGAGTATTTAAGTCCATTGTTTCTTTGTTGACTTTATGTCTTGATGATCTGCCTAGTGCTGTCGGTGGTGTATTGAAGTCCCCCACTCTTATTATGTTGCTACCTCAATATTTCTTAGGTCTAGTAGTGTATTAGTCAGTTCTCACACTGCTATAAAAATATCTGAGACTGGGTAATTTGCAAAGAAAAGAGGGTTAATTGGCTCACTATTCCACAGGCTGTACAGGAAGAATGGCAGGATCTGCTTCTAAGGAGGCCTCAGGGAACTTACAAGCATAGAAAAAGGTGAGTGGGAAGCAGACACAGCTTGCTCGACTGGAGCAAAAGGAAAAGAGAAAGGAAGGGAGGTTTCACACAGTTTTAAACAATCAGAACTCACTGTAACTCAATCACTCACTATGAGATGAACAGCACCGAGGGAATGGTGCTATACTATTTATGAAGGACCACCTTACGATCCAATCACTTTCGCCAAGGACCCCCCTCCGAAATTAGGGATTACAACTTGACATGAAATTTGGTCGAAACAAAGACCCAAACCATATCAAGTAATAATTGCTTTATGAATCTGGGAGCTCCAGAGTTAAGGACCCACCCTAATACAGTACAATCTAATTTGCATGAAGATTCAGACCTTAACGTATCTAAAATATCTTTTTGGGTCACAATTCAACCTACAGTAGTAGTAGGATACGTGTATGTACATATACGTATATATACACACATAATTATACAAAATTATATATATGTATGTATACGTATATTATGTGTGTATGTGTATATTATATATAAAACTACATACATATGCATAATTAGTTTATGAAATTGTATGGTCTGACTGGGCATGTCAGAGATATGTAGGGCAAACAGGCTGGAAACTTGGGCAGGAGCTGAGGTTCTCATGAACAGGTAGAATTACTTGTTGGGGAAAACCTCAGTTTTTATCTTAAAGCCTTTTAACTGATTGTATGAGGCCCATCCAGATTATCAAGGGTAACCTCCTGTACTTAAAGTCAACTGATTGTAGATGTTAAGTACATCTACTACCTACCTCACAAAAATACCTAGATTAATGTTTGAATAACTGAGTAATATAGACTTGCCAAATTGACAATAAAGCTAATAATCACAAATATGAAATCAAATTGTCAGGTCAAAACCATTTTGATTTTCTAGCACATTCTAAAGCTGTCAGTGTACACATTTTTTTTCTTTAATTGCCAAATTGTTCTTGAGCTGCCTTCATCAGACACAGGTCTGATGGGTAGATACGATAAGTCTTATTTCTGAATAAAAGTGACAATTGGTGTGACAAAATTTAACTGTGTCCAGATATTTATAAAATAAAATATGACATCTGTTTGGCTGTTTTGAAATTTTTACTTCAAAATGATCTTAGATACCACTTAAGCCAATATTCTTACTCTACAGATGGGTGACCCGAGCCCAGAGTGTATAAGTACCTTGCTCATATTTACCTGGAAACTTCTGACTCAACCTGAGGTTAGGACCCAGTCTAGATCTGTGTCCACGCTGCCTCTCAGACAACTAACTGTCAAAAGAACATACCGTGCTGTATTGAGAAAAGAGATGAAGTATCTGGATTTGTTCTTCCAATGATTTCTTATACTGTGGGAACGCATCAGTACTGGGGAATCTTCCCATGACCCTCTGCCCGGGCACAGAGCTCAGCAGTCAGAAACTGACCAATCATATTGTTGGAGAGGAAGAGTCTCTGGGGGTGAGTGTAACTCTCCCAGCAGAAAGCTTTTCCTGCGCTGGACCTCTCAGGACCCTCTTTAAGGATAGGTCATGTCACATTTGGAACTCAATTTTCAGTAACTCTGAGTATAGAAAGCTGACCTGCCTCTGCATTTTGATGACACTGTATGTTTTGACATCCTAGGTGACATGGCCATGTAAATACATTAAGACAGGAACAGCAAAGGTTATAACTTTTCTTATTACTGAAGATAAAATTTAATGAGCTTGTTCACAGGCTGCTTTAAGAACGGCTGTGCCAGGTTAATGGGGCTCTGCCATTGAAGCCAATTACACTTGGTACAATTACATCCTATTCTAATGCTATAAGTCAGGGTTACACAAAGATTCTGTCTCTGAGTAATTACTAGCTAGGAAGCAGGTGAGGGAAAACTAAGCAAAGTGTCACTGATCATACAAGAGACACACAGAGAGCATAGAGCTTGTAGCTATTCCGGGTGCGTGTGTGTCATCTGTTGCTAAGAAGGAGCTGGTTTCACAGTCAGAAAGCCCTCTTCTTCTAGCACTGACCAAAAGGATATGTGATTTCAATGACGCTTTTAGAAAAGTAGCTGAAAAGTGAATAGTAGAAGAGGGGGAGGAATAACTCAGAAAGCCCTTCTCTATTGAGACTGTTTCCCTGATGATTTTGGAATATTTAGTGGGCTGACATTATTGAATTTTTTTCAAACCAAATATGGCTGTTGCCAGGACCTAAAATGATATTGTAAAATCTGAGCAAAAAACCTTTCAAAGATTGGCTTAGTAAAAGACCTCCTTAAATTCTCTGTTATCCTCTACCTCGTCACTATTTACAGGTCCTTTACTACACATGGCTACAAGGGGGCCATTGAAGAGCCTTTTGACAATTGAAGATCCATCAGAAACATGGCTGAAAACACTTTGAAATTTCAAAGTAACAGAATTTCTCTATGACCTCATGGATCAGTTTGCACACTATTGATTTTTGAAAAGCCTTTGAGGAACCAACATGTCTACTTTTCCAAGTGAAGCATATGTGTCATTATCAGCAAGGACATTTCTAAAAATCCAAGGGAGTGTGTGTGGGGGGGGTAATGTTTTCTGAATGAAAGCATCAATGACATTTATTGGAACTGTGGGAAAGTCACTGCAGAGGAGGGCAGCTGTCTTTCTGAGTGCTGCCTTTTGAGATGTTTATAAAGGAATGAGCGCTAAATAAATGGGCAAGCAGTATCAGTTTATTGGAATTTCCTTTGTTTCCAAGAGGTTAAAGATTTTAAAAGGAATTTCTAATATTAGTTTTTTAGCCCACAATTTAACATGCTTACACAATGACTCAAGATTTTTTAAAGATCCTTTCAAAGTAATGAAGGAATTCATGGTAAATTAGAAACAAAGGAGCAGGAGATAGTGGTTGGTATAGTGAGGTGTTAGATCATGTCCCCTTGTTACTGCTTTCTGAGATTAAATTTTGGTGATATTGCTCTTTTTATCATTAGAAGAGGAGAGGGAGGTGCTTGTTAGTAATTGCATATTCATTCTGTCCCTTTTTCCTCTGTAAACAAATCTCATTCCTCTAAATCCTTCAGGTTTTTTTCTACAATTCTCCAAAATGTTAGCTTTTTTACTCCTAATTTAAAATTGCTATCCTTTTGGGGGATTACCCTTAGGCAATTACATTGTTTAAGAATGTTTAATAATTTGAAAGAGAATTTAGTTATTCCTTGCAAGGCTACCTCATGCAATTGCCCTTTGATAACAAGTGCCCCAGGAGCTCTAAATAAATCAAAGGACAGAATAGTGTCCAGTTTACTGTTTATTGTTCTAATTTTTTCATTTTCTTTTTTTTTTTATTGTACTTTAGGTTCTGGGGTGCATGTGCAGATCATGCAGGATTGTTGCATAGGTACATACATGGCAATGTGGTTTTCTGCCTTCATCCCCCCATCACCTATATCTGGTATTTCTACCCTCATTATCCCTCCACACCCTCCTCACCCAGCTGTCCCTCCCCTAACTCCCACCCTACTGACCGCAGTATGTGATGCTCTCCTCCCTGTGTCCTTTTTCTTTTTTTCTTTTTCTTCTGAGACAGAGTTTCACTCTGTCACCCAGGCTGGAATGCAGTGATGTGATCTCGGCTCAATGCAACTTCTGCCTCCCGGGTTCAAGTGATTCTCCTGCCTCAGCCTCTTGAATAACTAGGATTACAGGCAACCACCACCAGGCCTTGCTAATTTTTGTATTATTATTAGAGATGGGGTTTCACTATGTTGGATAGGCAGGTCTCTATGTCCTGACCTCAAGCAACCCACCCGCCTCAGCCTCCCAAAGTGCTGGGATTACAAATGTGAGCCATCGTGCCAGGCCCCAATTTTTTCAATTTTCAGTTTGTACTTAATGTCATCCCAAGAAGAGGGAAAGTCACACTGAAACTATTACATTTGAGAGTGACTCAAGAAATGACTCAGCCATTCTTTCCACTGACTAGATCTAATGCTGATTTATCTTGAACAAATCTACTGTCCCAATGATACATTTTCTGTAAAGGAAAACAGAGATATTCTTCTTTAATATTTATGTTTACCATGGCTATTCAGAAAATAGTGGCCAGCCTTGTCATTCATGTAAATGGTGATACTAGACAACATGAAAGACAAAATAAGAGAAGAGCATACACTTGATATAAGAACTAATAGAAGAAAAATGAAAAGGCACATCTGTTGAGCAGCAACATATCCAACGCCATAGATTGCCTACCCTCGCCTAGAACTAATGTAATCCAAGAACAATAAATGGCCAACTTTCAGACACATGTTTTTTAAATTAGATGCGATACAGGGGTTCATGTTAGAGACAAAACAGGGTTACAAATGAGTTTTCCTGTCACTGGCAGAATTAAACATGTTTGTAATGGAATCCAAGAATGAACCAGATCAATTCATATCATATAACTTGGTTACTGAAACAGTGAGCTATAGAACAGCAGTATCAGCATCATCCAAAAGCTTGTTGGAAATGCAGAATCTTAGGCCCATGCCAAACCTACTCAATTATACTCTCTATTTTACCAAGGTCCCCAAGCGATTTGCAAGCACATTAAAACTTGGGAAGCACTACCTAAAACACAGTAGGCAGTAGACCCTCATCTTTAGTTATGATCTTTATCAGAGAACATTTAAAATATTCCAGATCCAGCTACAGATTTAGCTTCATGAACCTTCTGACAGGTCCATAGGAAGGCTTTTATCTGTATTATAAGAAAGAGGAGAAATTGTTAGTAAATGATTATACTAAAAACAGCATGAAGTTAGCACAACGAACACTAAGGTTGAAGTCAAAGAGAGTTTGTCCTGGTTTGCTCAGCACAACTTTGGTTTATTCTTGTTTATCCAAGGATGCTTACTAATTTTTCCCCACTTCACTTTTATAAAAATGGTCCAAGCTTATATGATAATGATATGGTCATCAATAAGCAGGTGACTATTTCAATTCCAAGTTAAATAGCAAGCTCAGAAAAAATACTTCACTCAATCCTTCCTTTTGCCTAACTAGCTTTTCAATCTTCTGCTGGGCCCCTATTCCCTGTTTCATTTAGTGCCCTTTCATCCACTTCTGTGTCTTCCCCTCTATTGCAGGGGATAAAAACTTGGGACTACATATGTCAGACTTCCTTGCCAGCTGAGGTCCATACAGGTCTTACATTTTTTGGTAAGACGCACTATTGTGAGATGTGGAAGGCAGGAGATCAGCAGAGTCCTTTTATCTTCTTCATCTATAAGTGGCAAGTACACTCAATGGATTCTCAAGTGCATATATATATACATGCATTGTGCCCAGGTTGGAGGTGGGGAACATGTGAGATATTCCAGATCCAGCTGTCGGTCGGGGCCCTCCAGAGAAACAGAATCAATAGGATGGATAAATGAATAGGTACGTAGATGCATGTATATATAGTTCAAATTACATACGGATATATATCCTATTACATATATTCTATTTTATATATAGATATAGATATATTACTTATAGGGATTATATATGTGTGTGTGTATATGTATATATAAAATAGACTATAGTCCATATATGTATAGTCCACATATATACATGGACTATATCCCTATTATATATGTATACATAAAGAGAATACAGGCCTGGCACGGTGGTTCACGACTAATCCTACCACTTTGGGAGGCCGAGGTGGATGGATTGCCTGAGCTCAGGAGTCTGAGAACAGCCTGGGCAACATGGTGAAACCCCGTCTCTACTAAAGTACAAAATAAATTAGCTGAGTGTGGCGGCATGTGCCTGTAATCCCAGTTACTTGGGAGGCTGAAGCAGGAGGACTGTTGGAACCCAGGAGGCAGAGGTTTCAGTGAGCTGAGATCGCGCCACTGCACTCCAGCCTGGGCGACAAAGTGAGACTCCATCTCAAAAAAGATAATACATATCATCTCCCTAGATATAGATATATGTTTGTGTATATAAATCTCTATCTATCGTCTACTGAGAGATTTTTAAAACTTGGATTACAAGGCCAGGCTCAGTGGCTCACACCTGTAATCCCAGCACTCTGGGAGGCTGAGTCGGGTGGGTCATGAGGTCAGGAGTTCAAGACCAGCCTGACCAAGATGGTAAAACCTCGTCTCTACTAAAAATATAAAAATTATCCAGGCATGGTTGTGGGCACCTGTAATGTCAGCTACTCAAGAGGCTGAGGCAGGACAATTCTTGAACCTGGGAGGCGGAGGTTGCAGTGAGATGAGACTGCACCACTGCATTCTAGCCTGGGCGACAGAGCAAGACTCCATCTCAAAAAAGAAAAAAAAAATGGATTACATGGCTGTGGAGGCTGGCAAATCTGAAACTTACAGAACAGACTGAAAGAAGCTAGAAATTCATGTAAGAGTTGATGTTGCATGTTACATATGTCTTGAATCCGTAGGGCAGTCATTCAGGCTAGAAACTCAGGAAGGGTTTCTGTGTTGCCGTTAAGAGGCAGAATTCCTTCTTCTCCAGGAAACCTCAGTTTTAGCTTCTAAGGTCTTCAACTAATTGAGTGAGGTCCACCAATACAGTTGAACATAATCTACTTAAAGCAACATCTAGACTGGTATTTGACCAAAATAACTGGTCACCATAGCTTAACCAAAGGTTAACCTAAAAAAGTAATCACATAAGGTTATTCTAATTATTTCTTAAGTGAGGTACTTTTAGGTTATATCTTTCAAGGTTTTATTTTATTTAAGTAGTTGAATATGTTTGTATAACATTATATATAATGTTCCCTTATTATTCCCTTTATGTAAAATATGCACTGATATGCCCTCTCTCATTTCTGATTTTTGTAATTTGTGTCTTCTCTTTTTCCCTTTCAGTCTGACTAGAAGTTGACCAATTTTGCTAATCTTTTCAAAGAACCAGCTTTTGGCTTTATTGATTTTGTTTTCTATTTCAGTGACGTTGATATGAGACCTTTGTTCTTTTCTAATGTAGCTGTTCAGAATAATAAGTTTGCCTCTAAATTTGTGTAATTTTGACATGTTGTTTCCAATTTCCCTTTTGACTTTTTCTTTTCCCCACAGGTGATTCAGAAATGTGCTTTTAACTTCCAAAAATTTTGGAATTTCCAAATATTATTCTACTGCTTTCTAATTTAATTCCATTGTGGTCGGAGAAAATTCTTTTCATGATTTGTATCCTTTTGCATTTATAGGAGCTTATAGGTGAGAATATAATCATTCTTGGCAAACATTATGTGTAAAACTGAATAAAATGTTTATCCTTACATTGTTTTATTGAGTGTTCTATAAATGTCAATAAGGATCTGTTAATTGACAGTGTTTTCATCTACATCCTTACTTAAGATTTTATCCATACTTTTACTACCTATTATTGAGAAAGAGGTACTGAAATCTCTGACTATAATTTTGATTTTTTTCTACATATCCTTGCAGTTACTTCAATTTTTGATTCATATATTTAGAAGCTCTGCTAACTTAATACTATTACATGTTCTTAATGAATTGAGCCTTTATCATTATGAAATAAAGACTTTCTCTGTCGCGATAATTTGCTCTTACATCTATTCTGTCATATGTTGGTATAGTCATTTCAGTTTTTCTGTTTTTTTTTTTTTTTTGCTTGGTTTTTGCACCCTTTTACTTTTTTCTATATATATCTTTATATTTCACGTGGATTTCTTGTGAAGACAGTTGGATCTTGCTTTTTAATCAATCTGACGATCTCTGCCTTGTAATTGCTGTGTTCAGACTACCTACATTTAATGTGACTATTGATATAGTTGAGTTTAAATCTCCCAGTTTACTATATTTTTTTAACTGTCTCTTGTGTTTTTTATTCTGTTTTCCTCTTTTTATGCCTTCTTTTGGATTAAAAATAGACACTTTTTTTCGTATTCCATTTTACCTCCTCTTCTGGTTTATTAGCTTTATCAAGTACTTTATTGTTTTATAATCATTGTTGCTTTATGATTTATAGTATGCACCTTTAACCGATCGTTGTCCACCTTCAAAATATATTATACCGTTTTATGTTTGCTATAAAAACATTACAACAAAAAATTTCACCTTGTCTTGCTATTTACATTGAGTAAAATTCTTTATAGGTCTCCTTCACTTTTGCCTGTCTTATTAACAAAGAAGCTGCCTGCCTCTACTGCCTCTACTGTAAATTACTATTTCAAGGATATTTGTGTAGTAATCAGTAATTGAAGATAAAGATAGTATCTCCTTCTGAATCAAAGGACGAGCAAACTTGGTGCCCATTAAAAAATATTAGATTTTCCCAAACTCGGGATTCCTATCCTGTAATGCAACCTTCTGCATATGTTGGTGTCACCTGGAACTCTTAAAGCTACTTTGGGGAAATGCAACCTGAGAAACTGGCGCAAGAAAATGTAGGTACTCGGCCGGGCGCGGTGGCTCAAGCCTGTAATCCCAGCACTTTGGGAGGCCGAGGAGGGTGGATCACGAGGTCAAGAGATCGAGACCATCCTGGTCAACATGGTGAAACCCCGTCTCTACTAAAAATACAAAAAATCAGCTGGGCATGGTGGCGCGTGCCTGTAATCCCAGCTACTCAGGAGGCTGAGGCAGGAGAATTGCCTGAACCCAGGAGGCGGAGGTTGCGGTGAGCCGAGATCGCGCCATTGCACTCCAGCCTGGGCAACAAGAGCGAAACTCCGTCTCAAAAAAAAAAAAAAAGAAAAGAAAATGTACGTACTCTTGCTAAAGTTATTGTCACGAGCAATAAAGTCCTTTGTCTCTGACTCAGAACTTTTGTGGTTTCTGTCGGCATCTATGAAATGGTGACAGCCTATCATGTTAGGAGGCAAGTGATGTGAAATCAGACCCTTTACGTTCTTGCCTTTTTTTCAAAGACTGTACTTCTCCCTATGTTACAAACCTTACAATAGATTGTGAATATTCTTGATTTCAACAGTCAATGTTGTTTTTATTAATAAGAAAAAAGATGCTTATATTTATCCACATAGCTAAACTCACCTTTGTTTTTCATTTTTTTGTGTAGGTACAAATTTCCATATTGTTACTTAATTTAAATGGAAGACTTCCTTTAATCATTCTTACAGTGTGAGCCAGCTTCAAATGAATTTTTTCAATGTTTGTATGGCTGAAAAAATATGCATTTTATCTTCATTTTTGAAACATACTTTTATTGGGTAGAGCATTATCATTTGCAGTGTTTCTGTTGAGAAATCAGCTGACATTCCTATCTGTTGTTCCATTGTGCATAAGGTACCTTTCATCCAAAGGCTGCTTATAAGGTTGTTCTGTATCACTGGGTTTGAATATACTGATTATGTTGTGCCTTGGTGTTAATAATTCTAACTACATGTATAAGGATTTTTCTGAAGTTGTCCCGCAGCTCAGTGATGCTCTGCTCTTTTTTTACAGTGTGTTTTCTCTTTGTGCTTCATTTTAGACATTTCTATGCTTTCAACTTCAATAATATTTTCTTCTGTACTGATGAATCAACACTTAATTACATCCAGTATACATATATAATATACATATGTGTATACGTATATAAAAGTATGTTATTTATACATATTATATATGTATATATGAACTTTAATTAAAAAGAGACACAAAACAAAATGTATAGGCAATAATTTTTTAAAAAAATTCACAAGATATAGAAATAAAGGATAACATCGAATTGTTGATCTCTGGATTTATATATATTTATTAATTTGAGCTCTATGAAATTGCCATTTCAATAGATCGAAAAATGTTCAAATATCCAGTATATTTCTTACCCAAGAGAAAGTTTTTACCTTTAAAAGTTCATTTTGACTTTTGAAAATATCTTCCATGTCTTTTATTTTCTTTCTTCTAGCTTCTGGAACATACACAATAAATTTACAATAAGTGTTTAAATAGTGTCCATTAGTCATATCATTTGTGATATCTCTGGGCTGGTTATAATCAATTTATTTTTTCTTCAAAATATGATGAAGGGTCATATTTCCCCCTTTGCATTCTCAGAAACATTTTATTGGACTCTAGAGAATGTGAACTTTAACTTCATGTGTGCTGGATATAAATACATGTATTTCTGTAAATATTATTTTGCTTTGTTTTGGGACACAATTGATTTGCCAAGAAGCAGTTTGATACTTCAGAGTACTACATATAATCTTTGTTAGGTGAGACCAGAGTAGTATTTAGTCCAGGGCTAATTTCCTCCTACTCCTGATGCAAAACCCTCTGAGTGCACTACTTCATGTGCTATAGAATACTTTGGCCACTACTCCCAGCCCTGTTTTGAAACGTGGGATTGTTCTTAATATTTCTGAGTAGTCCTTTCCTTTACCTGAGCGAGTTTCCTCACATGCATTCAAAATACTCTGCTGAATATTTAAGAGGGACACTGCAGTTACCTGAAGCTCTTTCTGTGCATCTTTTCCTCTCTGGTGCTCTTCCATATGAACTCTAGCCGTCTTGCCCCCCCGGACCCCCAGGTTGTCTCATCAACTCAGAGTGAGCCACAAGAACCCTCCTGAGTTTCTTGTTCCTATGCCACAGCCTAAAAACCCCCACCACCCAGTAAGCTGGGGTCCTCTTAAGTCTCATCTTGTTCATTTGCTTTCTCACAGGAATAACTTTTCTTCATGATCTGATACCTATTGCCTTGAAAACCATTTTTTTATTTTGTCTATCATGTTAGTTGTTATGGGCATGAGGGTAAAAACAGATGTTTTTACTACACCATTGTCAGTGAAGTCTTTTCCCTTGCAGTGGTTTTGTAGATAACTAACATACTTATTAAATCCCTTCCCATCTGAAAAACTTAGAATTGTATATTTTATTATTGAGCACTGACTATACACATGCCTAGAGTTTCAAATAAATGATGTAATAACAGAAAGGGAAGTTAACATTTATTCAGTACTTACTATTTGCTAGGTAAGTTGTGTACTTAGAAATCACTCAGGTACTATTAAATACTAAATATTATTAAATATTAAATCAAATACTAAATACTAAGTATTGAATACTAAATGCTATTAAATATTAAATCAAAGAATGATATTGATACTTGTTTGATAACTCTCTTTGGCTTATCAAATCATGAAGCAACTATTCCTAAAAAACAATAAAGTACTTAATAAAGCTAATAATCCAAAAAGGAAGACAAAATGAAATACTAAAAATGGTATATTTTTAACCCAAAAGAAGGCATAAAAAGAGAAAAAGAGAATGAAGAACACAAGAGACAGCAAAAAAAAAAAACAAAAAATGAAAAAAAGAAATCGTACATTGGTAGTTTTAAATTCTTATCAAATAAGTCTCAGTAACACTGATTTGATTTGATTTAGCATTTTACTGCTCCTAAAAATATTCATAATTAAATTGTACTCATTTGAAATGTTATAGAATGGATGTATGAGGTTGGATTGCAGGGAATAATGGTGCTGCTGCTAAACCAGGACCCAAATGAGTTCTAAACGCTGAAAAATTTAAACAATGGATCTTTAATATTTAGTGGCTAAATAATTATGTATCATCTCAGTGACTATTTACATAGATTGAGTCCCTACATTACTTAGATTGCCTTATATTTAGAGTACCTTTAAAAAGAGAGTATCACAGAACTACAGAATCTGATCATAAAAGTGGATTTTTATTTTTTTAACCTGAATTTCAAATTATAAACCCAAGATGAGATAAAAAATACTTTGAAAATACGGAAAAGTTGAAAGAAGAAAATTAAGGTAACCAATAATTCTATCTACTATTCTGACAAAATTCTCATAATCAACTTCATATCTAGTCAGTTCTTATTTTAAAAAGTATTTATCTTTAACTGTGTGTATCTGTGTGTGTAATTATGTTTTTCATAAAACTGTTGATATTGTATTTGTAGTGTGCCTTTATGAATTATGAGGTTTTATACTTTTTATATCATTTAAAATATAGTGTTTGAGAAAATATAGGCTTGTTATTTATGTATTTGCTTAGATTTTCATACAGAAATCCTCATACTATTTTCCACCACAATTTATTTGGTCTACCCTAAGATGATACCCCTGTGTTTATTAAAAGTTCCTTATAAAAACATCGCTTTCTTTTTGAAATGATGGCACAGCCAGTTGTGTGCAAGAATCCTTTTATACTGCTTTGCAAGAGCTGAGTATTAACTTTTCTTTCTAATTCTGTGGTTATTAATGTCACAGTGATTGCTTGAATTCAGCCATTGGAGTTTTTACAACAAGAAAAAATAAGAATATGCTATTAAATAGGGTCTTCTTTTCTGGAGAATCAGTTATTAGGCATTTAATAGCCAACCTCTGAGTGTAGTCATGCTATAGAATTCTGTGTTTTTAAATGAAAATGTGAATAGATAAGAAAAGAGTTAAATCATAGAAAGTATGCATATTATATTCATATTTTCATTAATAAGAAATCTACATAGTGTTTACATATTTGCATAGGCAAAGAAAAATGTCTTTATGGATTAGAGTTAACTTTGAGAAACATGCCTGAGGAGTAATGTGAATTTTCCTTTTAAAATTTGTACACTTTTTATTCTTGTATACCTTTATAATGAATGTACTTCACTTTTGTAATTAACATGCATATTACAATTAATTTATATTTCTTCAAGAAAATAAATTCATTGTACAGATACTATCTTGAAAAGCTTAAGATAACAATAACCATAAAGAAAATAATTTACTTATTTCTTATGCGGTATCAGATGTGGATTGTTCTAGGTAGTTTTTATTCATTAATGTCCACAAATGCTGTATGATTTGGATTTTATTGTCTTCATTTTGCAGAAGGATCAACTTAGGTGCACAGAAATTATGTTGTCTTGCCCATAATCAAACAGGTAATACGTGTGTAAATGTATGATTTTAAAGCAATTTTTCCCTCCCTCTTTAACTGGATGGAGAGCTCCTTTTGGTTGTACTGCAAGTTTTGTTTGGGAATTATGAGAAAATCTTAAAATGTTGGTAGAATGATAATTGTTGCTATAGGCTGGATGGCTAGGTTGAAGAGGGGTAGAGTATGGAACGGTGCTGGCAATGATTAATGCTAAGTGTAAGAGAAATTTAAAAGTAAATTAAGAAGATTGATGCAGAGGAGACTATTTTAAAACAGAGATCATCTACAATTCTCGATAAGAAAAGGATAAAGTTGTGTATTAGTTCGTTCTCACACTGCTATAAAGAACCACCTGAGATTGGGTAATTTTTGAAGAAAAATGATTTAATTGACTTACAGTTCTGCAGGCTGTACAGAAAGCATGACTGGGGAGACCTCGGGAACAGTACAATCATGGCAGTAGGGTGAATGGGAAGCAAGAACCTCCCTCACATGGTGGAGTGTCAGAGAAAGTGAGCTAAAGGGGAAATGTTACACACTTTTAAAGAACCAAATCTCATGAGACTCACTCACTGTCATGAGAATAGCATGGGGGAAATCCTTTTCCATGATCTAATCACCTCCCACCAGGTCCCTCCCACAACATTGGGAATTACAATTAGTCATGAGATTTGGATGGGGACATAAAGCCAAATCATATCAGTTGGAAAGGGGCTAGAAGCAAAATTACATGACAAAAATGATGACTTAGCATATGGGTAGTATTAGGACAGCGGAGTTTTGAGTAGGAGACCAAAAGTGATCAATTGTTGTGAGATCTTCCAGGTGTAGGCCGGATGCTTTAATTTAAGCTACACTTTGATTCATCCAAACGCACTTTCCAGTACACTTACCGTGTTACGACTTATCCCCTCTATATCAATATATAGTGGCTTGTTGTTAATATACTTTTATAAGTCAGACTTGAAATCCTGTGCCAGTACATGACTAACACTCATGTAAAAATCTCTTTGCGATGAGGTGAATGGTTTCATTCCTAATGTGTTCTTCATGTTTATAGACTGCTAGCAATGGAAAATTAGGCAAATCGGTTGCTCTTGTATATTGATACACAATCAGATTGTGTTCATTGGTTACAGCTTAAGGATACATCTCCAGACATAATTTTAACCACTCCCAGATCCAAAAGAATCAAGAACTGGTGGGCAATAAGTTGAAGAAAAATTAGAATAGTATTCTTTGGAACATAATTCCCCAAAGAAGGAAATTATTTCAGGCAATCGCCCAGGCTCCAAATGCAATGAGCAAAGCAATTCTGTTACCTGACAGCACACCAAAGTCAAAGAGCTTCATCTTGTTGTGTCTCAGCTTTCTCACGTGTAAACCAGAGGATCTAAAACGCTTTAATCAATGGATGTGAAAATTTGATAAAGGTGTACTTATTATTAGATTGACAAAAATTAGAAAGATGGATAACACCAAATAGAGGCTTAGATGTTATAAAATTGCCCTGTTGATGGGAATTGCACTTTTGATGGGGTGCGAACTTTCTGGAGAGTAATTTGGTATCAGTTAGTCAATTAAATATATGTATATCTTAAAACGCAATTCTTTTTTTTTTTACAATACTTTTTTTTTTAATTTTAACATTTATCTTAGGTTCAGGGGTGTATGTGCAGACTTGTTACATAGGTAAATTGTGTGTTGCTGGAGGTTGGTGTACAGATTGTTTTGTCACCCAGGTAATAGCAGTTTAGTGATTGATAGGTTGTTT
Organism: Sapajus apella; assembly: GCF_009761245.1. Lineage (NCBI taxonomy): Eukaryota > Metazoa > Chordata > Mammalia > Primates > Cebidae > Sapajus > Sapajus apella. Next base: position 4,496,221 of record NW_022437033.1, on the reverse strand, counting down.
TTCAATCCTTACCCGTCTTTCTCCAACCTCAAGTAGACTCTGGTGTTTGTTGTTCTGTTTTTCTGTGATCATATGTTCTTAATAAAACCCCAAAAAACCAAAAAATCGCTTTGTGAGAATTTTTCCCAAAGAAATGTTCACACAGGTCGATATATTTTCGTGTAATATACACATTATAGATAGAAAACATAAAACCGTGTCACAAAAACCATAACTATTGCTGAGGATTGTACTAAAATCATTTCCATGTGATACTGGAAACCTCCTTTCAGTTTCACATCATAACTGCTTAACATAAGATACTTCCCACTCTTATTAACACTTAAAGACAAGATATTTATATTCTTTGGAACCCAAGTTTTCTCCAAATCGTTTTAGAGTATACAATAATCAATTTGTTATTAACTTGCATTTCGAATTACTTTTAAAAGGTTAAAAGGTTATTCAGTTAAAGAAACTGAAAACTTTTCATAACACCTGCTCAATGCTAGGCCCTCTGCTGGGTTTTGCAGATAAAGAAATTCATCAGACAGATTCCCTGACCTCAATAAATCCACAGAAAACATTTTAGAAACAACCAAAACAACTTCATTTTTCACCCATCAGCATCAAAAGAGAAGTTCAGTTGAGATTTTAAGTCAATGATATGGTATCTTTTATCTGGACTGAAGCTTTCTAATTAAATCTTTCTGGTGCTTTAACTCCAGGGAAACCCACTTGATGATTCAAAGTCAGTCATTGAATGTGATTTAAAATCAATAAGAGTGAAAGACACCCTGGGTGTGCTGTCCTTCCAAAGGAAGTGGGAGCATTTTCATGCCTTGTTTACAGAAAATCGATTATCTAAACAGCTACCAGGATGATGTGGACAGAGAGCTTATGGCCAGGGATAGACCAGTGCTGTTATTCCTGCTCTGCATACATTATAACTATTTAACCCTGTTGCGCCTTAATCTTCTGTTGTAGCATCTACTGAAATGTTTGCTGTTACAGTGGAAGGTAACAGATTTCTATGCCTGGAGAGCTGAGATTGTCCCTCCAAAGAACCCTGGTATATATTTAAACATAGATGGATAGATTACCAAATTCCAGGAAGAATTAAGCACACTTAGAGTTAAAAACAGATCCAAGGATACACAGTGTTAAGAAAGAAAAACAGAAATGATAAAAGAAGCCATCAACAGGGGAAAAATATATATCTAAGTGAAACAACAACAAAAAGTAAGATCCCTTTTGTTCTTATCTTTATGGTTCCTCTTGAAAAGGATAGTATTTTATGCTTTATATACATCACTATCTCAAAAGATGTCACTTGCTCTTTAGCACTTACAAACTACAGTGCAAACTCTTTTCAATTTACACTAAAGGTCACCTATAAAGAGGCTCCAACTTACCTTTCTAGCTACATTCATAACAAGCTCTATTCAAGCAACATATGCTGCACAAAAAATGACTACTTCAATGATTTTATCTAAGTATTCCTGTTTTCCTCTGCCCGTACGCATGCTATTCTCTGTGACCCCAATTCTAACATCCTTCAAAGCCAGTCTAATTGCCACTTCCAAAATTTCTTTTCCCAATTATCCCATCAAGTATAATTTTTCTGATCTCTTTACAAATTTATCTTACTGTTTACTACATGCTGCTTTTGTAATAGTTATTTGAATATGTGGCTTATCAAAAATGCACGCCAGAGAGGTAAGTTTACTGGAAATAAACAGTGTGATGCGAAGTCAGGGTATGTTATCAGTGGCAGAGTTATCTAGAATTATCAAGTGAGAGAACCACTCTATTCTACCAACTATGTCTAAATATATGTTTTGAGACTGTAATGATAATGTAGACAAACTATAGAATAAGAGGTGGAAGGAACTTAAACCAGACTCATTTTTCATCAGAAGTCAAGAGGAATTCTATGTTCTTTTACAGGACCACTCCTGTGCAGAATACCATGAGCAGAGGTCAAACGAGTATCCATAGACTCTGAATAAAATCACCATACTGCTGGCCTAGAAACCTTCCTCAGCAGAGCTCAAGAGGCAGTTTATGGACAGAGAGTGAGATGACCTCTCTACAGGACTCTGCATATTCATTATTATCAGGAATCTAAGGGGAGGCCCAGAAATCTGCAGGCTTGAGGCAGGGCCCTTTACTCCAGTGTGCTTCATACAGACTTGGCACACCTCTCTGCCTGAGATTATCATTATTAAATTCGATTCTTCTTTCTCTTCACAAAATAATGCTGAGGAAAACTGTATTAGACACATGTAAAAAGATAAAATTGGAGCCTTATGTTATATCATGTACAGAAATCACCGCCAGTGGATTAAATATTTAAACACAAGGCCTGAAACTATAAAACTACAGGAAAGTATGGAGGAAAATCTTCATGACATTGAGCTCGGCAATAATTTATTAAATAAGACACCAAAAGCACAAGTCACAATAGCGAAAATAAACAAATGGAAATACCTCAAAATAAAAGCACCACAAAGGTAACAATGAACAAAATAAGACAACTTATGGAAAGGCAAAAATATTTGCAAACCATACATATGTAAAAAGATTATTTTCCAAAATATGTAAGAAACACCTACAACGAAATAGCAGAAAAACAACTCGATCAAAACGTAGGGAAAGGACTTGAGTAAACATTTCTTCAAGGACATACTAGTGACCAACAATTGTATGAAAAGATGCCCAAGGTCACTCATTATCAAGGAAATGCAAATAAAAATGACAATGAGGTAGTATGCTCTCTCTTCTGTATGGATGGGCATTATTAAACAAACAGTAAATAACAAATATCCATGAGAATGTGGAGAAATTGGAACTTTTGTGTGCTGTTGGTGGAAATGTCAAGTGATGCAAATCCTATGGAAAATATTATGGAAGCTCCTAAAAAAATTAAAAATAAATAAAAATAAACTAAAAATAAAATTACCAGGCCAGGAATGGTTGCTCATGCCTGTAATTCCAACACTTTTCGAGGCTGATTTTGGAGAATTGCTTGAGCTCAGGAGTTCAAGACCAGCCTGGGCAAAACAGGAAGACCTTGTCTCTACAATTTTTTTTTTTTAATTAGCTGGATATTATGGCAGATCCCTGTAGCACCAGCTACTCAGGAAGCTGAAGTGGGAGAACTGCTTGAGTCCAGGAGGTCAAGGCTGCTGTGTGCTATGATCATACCATAGCACTCCAGTTTGGGTGACAAAGTGATATCCTGTCTTTCCTTTTTTTTTTTTTTTTTTTTTTTTTTTTGAGACGGAGTTTCACTCTTGTTACTCAGGTTGGAGTGCAATGGCACAATCTCAGGTCACTGCAGCCTCCGCCTCCTGGGTTCAAGCAATTCTCCTGCCTCAGCCTCCCGAGTAGCTGGGACTACAAGCGCGTGCCACCATGCCCAGCTAATTTTTGTATTTTCAGTAGAGACGGGATTTCACCTTGTTGACCAGGATGGTCTCGATCTCTTGACCTCGTGATCCACCCGCCTTGGCCTCCCAAAGTGCTGGGATTACAAGGGTGAGCCACCACGCCCGGCCTATCCTGTCTTTCTAAATATATATATATATACTGTATTAGTCCGTTTTCACATCACTATAAGGAACTACCTGAGAATGTGTAATTCATATTAAAAAAAACGTTTAATTGACTCACAGTTCCACATGGCTGACACTGCCTCAGGAAGCTTACAATCACACAAGAAGATGAAGGGGAAGCAAGGCACATTTTACATGGCAGTGGGTGGAGGGGGAAGTGCCACACTTTAAAATCATCAGATTTCGAGGGAAGTCACTCACTATCACAATAACAGATTGGGGGAAACATCCTTCATGCCTGAAGGATATTTTGAAAAGATACACTATTCTAGGGTAAAGGTTTTGTTTTTTGCTTTTTGTTTTTGGTTTTTTCTCCTTCAGCACTTTAAACATGTCATGCCACTCTCTCCTGGCCTGAAAGATTTCCATTCAAAAATCTGCTGCCAGAAGGATGGAACTCCATTGTATTTTATCTGTTTCTTTTTTCTTTTTGCATTTAAGATCCTTTCTTTGTCCTTGCCCTTTGGGAGTTTGATTATAAAATGTGTTGAGGTAGTCTTCTTTGGGCTATATCTGTTTGATGTTCTAAAATCTTCTTGTACTTGAATGTCGATATATTTCTATAGGTTTGGGAAGTTCTTTATTATTATATCTTGGAATAAAATTTCTACCCCTATATCTTTTTTCTCCTCCTCTTTAAGGCCAATAACTTTTAGATTTGCTCATTCGAGGCTATTTTATGGATCCTATAGGCATATTTTATTGTTTTTCACTCTTCTTTCTGTTGCCTCCTCTGAATATTTATTTTCAAATAGCCTGTGTTCAAGCTCACTTATTCCTTCTTCTGCTTGATGTATTCTGCTACTAAAGGATTCATGCAATCATCAGTATGCCAGTTGGGTTTTTTAGCTCTTGTAATTTCTGCTTGATAATGTTAAATTTTTTCAATCTCTTTGTTAAATTTATCTGATAGAATTCTGAATAACTTCTCTGTGTTATCTTGAATTCCTGTGAGTTTCCTCAACACGGCTATTTTGAATTCTCTGTCTGAAAGGTCATACATCTCTGCTTCTTCAGTATCGGTTCTGGTGGCTTATTTAGTTCATTTGGTGAGGTCAAGTTTTGCTCAATGGTGCTGATGCTAGTAGGTATTCTTTATTGTCTGGGCATAGAAAAGTTGGGTATTCATTTTAGTCTTGACTATCTGAGCTTATTTATGCCCATCATTCTTGGGAAGGCTTTCCAGATATATGAAAGGATTTGTGTGTTGTGATCTAAGCTGTAACTGCTTTATAGAATACCCCATGGCCAGTAACGCTGTGGTTCTTGCAGACTCGTAGAGGTACTGTCTTGATGGCCTGGGACAAAATCCTGGAGAATTCTCTGGATTATCAGGCAGACTCTTGCTCTCTTCCTTACTTTCTCCCAAACATATCGAGTATCTTTCTCTGTTCTGAGCCACATAAAGGTGGGCGTGGAGAGACACAAGTACCCTTTTGGCCATGACCGCTAAGACTGAACTTAGGCCAGACCTGAAGCTAGTGCATCACTGGATCTCGCCCAAGGCCTGCTATAACCACTCCCTGGTTACTACCTGTGTTTGCTCAAGGCCCTGGGCCTCTAAAATCAGCAGGTGACAAAGCCAGCCAGGTCAGTGCCCTTCCCTTCAGGGAGGCAAGATCCTCAGGACCTAGTTGGGTCCAGAGTTTCTGTCCAGTATTCAGGGACTAAAAACACTTTAGAAATGTACCTGGTTTTTTATTGTGCTGTCACTGAACTGGCATTCAAATCATACAATGTAGTTCTCCTCTCTCCCCTTTCCAAAGGCAGAGGAGCCTCACCCTGTAGCCACTAGCACCCCATGCCACAAAGAGTACTGCCAGACTACCAGGGATCTTCTCTAAATCCCCAAGGGAACTTAACACAGCTTGCGCTGAAGCTGCCTTGCCTAGGACTCAACCTTCAGGGCAGTGGGCTTCCCTCTAGTCCTGGGCAGGTCCAGCAATGCTGTCCAACAGTCAAGTCCTGGCATTGAGGACCTCAAGCATTCACTTAGTGTTCTATACCCCTGTGGCCATGCTGGTACCTAAGTTGCAATACAAAGTCCCCTTTACTTCTCTTCCTGCTTTTTGCAAGCAGGAGTTTTGTCCCTGTAGCCACCATAGCTCGTAAAGTGCCAAGCCGCATCTGAATCCAGCAAATCTCTGGGGCTTAACTGAGGCCATCAGTGTGGTACCTGGGTATCACTGCTGATCATTCAGGCCCCAAGAACTCTTAGTTAGCAAGAGATGAATGATGCCAGGACTGGGTACTTTCCTTCAAGGCAGCCAGTGTCTGGCCCAGCTTGTGTCTGAAAATGTCATCAGGGAGTGAGGGCATAATGGGGGCCTTATATGACAGGGGCCTTATGAATGACGGGTGCCCTATCCTGCTGGAGCTTAGCTGGTATCAAGGATGGAGGACAGTCTTCCGTACTCTTTTATCTTCAAGTGGAAAAAGGGGGTCTTTTTTGGAGCCACTAACTCTGCAGTGTGGGGTTAGGGGAAGGGTGGTGTCAGCACTCCCGCAACTACTCCAGCTGGTTTTTCAGTAGGTTGTGTGCCCAATCAGTCCACTTTCTTTGGGCCTAGTTCAGCACTGGGATACACCTAAGATTTGCAGTCCTTATGGCCTAGACTGCCTTTCAAGTTTACCTGGAGACACAGAGCACTGTACCTCTTGGTGGCTAGGTTTGCAGGAACTCAAGTTCCAGCCACTGGGATCTGTTGATTCCTCTCTGGTAGGACTGATTTTAATGCTCCCTCTGTGTTCAAGCATCAGTTGAGTTTGGTCCAGTTTTTCTTTCTGTTCTAATAGAACAGCACTGGGTTCAATGCCTCACAATTTCTGTGTTCTCCCTTACCTACTGCCCAAAGACGTTCACCACACTTGGTTGCTGGGGGAGTTGGGCAGGGATGGGCTCAGTGAATCAGGACTTTTTTTAAAAAAATCTCTTCATTGCCTCTTTTGGGGATAGGATTACAGGCATGAGCCAGTTTAAAGCTATTTCTGCAAGTTCTTCTACACTCTTCCCATCAAGAGGTGGAATTTAATTTCCCTCTCTTTGAATAGCGCTGGCCTATTGCCTCACTTCCAGTGAGGAAAATACTGCAGAAGTAATGTGTGAGTTCCAAGGCTGATCATAGGAGGTAATATTGCTACTACCTGGCTTTCTTTCTTAAGATGCTGATTCTTGGAATTCAGCCACCATGCAGAAAGGAAGTCCAGGACACATTGAAAGCCCACTTGTGGGAGTTGCAGCTGATAGGTCCAGCAGACAATCAGCATTTTCTTCCAGACATGGCAGAGGAAGCCTCTGAGATGATTTCTACCTCAGCCACCATCTGACTTCCACTACATGGGAGACCTTGTGTGAGAAACACTGAACACAGCCCAGTCAAATCTGAGACCTGTGAGAGAAGATAATCAAATAAAATTTGTTGCTTTAAGCCACTAAATGATTGGGTGGTTGGTTGTACTGTAACAGATAACTGGAACACTACATTTATTATTGTCACCAAATTTGCTATCAATTCACTTCCTTATTATTAATTGATTTATCAACAATATTTTATACTGATGCTCATTCTCTTCTTTCTGAGATACTTTTCTTTCACTTGGTTTTTCAAGCCAATGCATTTTCCTGATTATCTTTCAACATCTCTGGCTGCTCCTTCTTGGTTTCCTTTGCTATATACCTCACATGTCACAGGCTTCTTGACATTGTTGCCTTAAAAACATAATCCTTGGACCTTTTCTCATTTATATCTGTACTCACTTCTTTGGCGAGCTCATCTAGGTGCAGGCTTTAAATAGTATCTACATGCTGATGGTTCCCAAGTTTCTCTCTCCAGCCTACTCCTCTCGCCTGAGTTCCATACTTGTTTTTACAAATTACTCTACATTGCCACTTAGATGTCAATGAGCATGTCCAGTTTAACATATTCAAAACCGAGCTACTGACATTTTCCCCTCAAACTACTCTCTCAGTTTTACTCATATCAGTAAATGGCAATGATAATCTATCGATTTCTTAGGTTCAAAACTTTGGAGGCCCCTTAACGACTCTCTTTCTCTCACATGTCATATTCAATACAATGATACATATTGTTTTGTTTTATCTTTAACATGTATCAGTATCCTTCAATTTCTCACTGCCTCCACTGCTACCTCCATAATTCATGCCACCATTATCTATCATCTGGATTATTCTAACTGATCTCTAACTGGTCTCCTTGGTCTATCTCAGTCTGTTGTCAACACAGTAGCCAGGTTGTGATCCTTGTAATCTACAAGTCAGGTCATGTCTCTTTTCTAAGTGAGACTCATCTCACTTACAAAAGAACCAAAGTTTTTATAATAACTTCTTAAGGGACATAAAAACTGTCTTTTAATAATCTGAAGGTGAGGCCAGGCACAGTGGCTCATGCTTGTAATCCCAGCATTTTGGGAGACCAAGGCGGGCAGATCACAAGGTCAGGAGTTCAAGATCAGCCTGGCCAACATGGTGAAACCCCATCTCTACTAAAAATACAAAAATTAGCTGGGCATGGTGGGGCTTTCTTGTAATCCCAGCTACTCGGGAGGCTGAGGCAGGAGAATTGATTGAACCATGACCCGGGAGGTGGAGGTTGCAGTGCGCCAAGATCATGCCACTGCACTCCGGCCTGGGCTACGGAATGAAATTCCGTCTCAAAAAAGAAAAAAAATCTGAAGCAGTTGGGTAAAGAGAAATTAGACGTGCAAAATGCAGCTCTGAAAGAGGAAAATTCAGACAATTGCCAGAAATTTTTGATATGTAACTAGGGGAAATGCATAAGGAAAACTGCTTCCAATTTTTTCTACACACTGCAGCTGGAGTGACTTTTCTAACATGGATTTTTTTTCCATATCAGTCTTATGCTTAAAATTTATCATGACTCCCCACTACCTAGGATAAAGTCCAAACTTCTTAGTCTACCAGGAGACAATAGAAGTAAGCTGAGAAAAAAAATGATGAAGGGCCCTGAATGCAATGCTAAAAAGTTTAGACTTTAGAATGACAGGGAAATATTGAAGTGTTCTTAGTAGAGGAGTGACGTTGTCAGATTTGTTTTCTAGGTTAATTCTCATGGTAGCATAAAGGATGGATTTGGACAGGGAGACACTGTGGGTAAGAACACTAAATAAATAAATATTTCAAATGTTTGGCTAAGAGCTCAGTATCACATGAACTAAAGCATTGTGGATGTATTTGCAGGGTCCATTTGAGTTATGAAAATGGAATTGAAAATACATATTGACATATCAGCAATGGATTGGATACACACATTATATAATATACATATACACACGCATATCTATATCTATATCTATATATACACAGGTGTATTTAGGGACAGAGAAGATGGTAGAGACATAAACTGGTTTAGGCTAGTACAAAGAGTGAGATGGCTATGGGATAAGATTAATTAATTTACTTTTAGTTCCACTGAGTTTTAGTTGCATCTGAGTAGTTGGAGATGTCCAGCTAGCAGTTGAAAATACAACCTCAGATTTTAGAAGAAAATTCAGAAATGGAGTTACTGAAGTATAGCAAGAAAGTAAATCCATATGAGTGAAATAAATCATTGAAGGTAAATCATGTAAAACAAAACAAACAAAGAGACTGCATCAAAAAAACAGAATAAAACCCACCATGGAATGGTTGGCATATTTTTGGTTTTTACAATTTATTGTTGTCTTTCACTGTATGTAATCAAAATAGTATTATCTAATTTCTCACAAAAAAGGAAATTACACCAAGGTAGACATACATTCTAATTTATAATAACAAGGTATATAATTATTCTAAAATGTTTTTTGCATAGTTCCAAAATGATGGATTATCAGAAAAACTATTTTCTGATTGGAATACAACCTGTCATGCCAAGATAATACATTGCTTTACTTCATTCTCATGTATTTTGGTCCTAAGGACTTTTTCTTTATGATTTAAGATCCACTGTAAACATTATCTATGTATGACAGATTCTCTATAAATCAATCCCTTTTCCAAATACCATGTCTAAGTGTCTGAACTATTCTGATTCTCATACAAACTCCAGCATCTCTCTGAAGATGGAATGTCTGTCCTAATTACTGGAAAAAAAGCAAGGCATCAGGAATCAATGAATGGCCATTAAATCCTAAAGGATTGAACCAGTAGGATGGGACTCAGTAGCTGTGTGCTTGGTCATTTTCCAATTTGCTTTCAGAAGCGTTTTTTACTCAAATATAGCATTGTCATTCCTGTAACAAGAACAATGCCATATCCTGAAGTTATCCTGAAAGTCAAATGCAAAATTGGGTTATAAATTTGGCCCAGCCTTTTATTAGCCATGTGATATTTACAAGTCACTTGACCTCTCTAGGTCTCAGTTTCTTTATGTGTAAAATATTTTTTTAATACTGAATATACTTATCAAGGGGGGGTTAAATAAAAGCTCATGTGTAAAATTTAAGATATTAACCTTCTCCAGTGCAGTTCCAGGAAAACAGGCATTTTTGTCTATTGTGCTTAACATTGTATCCCAAGTGCCCAGTAGAATACTTGGCACAAGGCAGGTATTCAATAAATATTTACTGAATGAATGAATGAATTCAACCTTATTATATCTGGTTTTAAATCACTGAGTTTGCATATTAAAGAAGACATATGGAAAAATACATGTATGAATAAATGTGGGACTAAAATACTTCATGAAGGCCATGGGATCAGAGCAATGCTAGTTGTTTTGATTGAAAAACATCAAATCAGGCCGGGCACGGTGGCTCAAGCCTGTAATCCCAGCACTTTGGGAGGCAGAGGCAGGTGGATCACGAGGTCAAGAGATCGAGACCATCCTGGTCAACATGGTGAAACCCCGTCTCTACTAAAAATACAAAAAATTAGCTGGGCATGGTGGTGTGTGTCTGTAATCCCAGCTACTCAGGAGGCTGAGGCAGAAGAATTGCCTGAACCCAGGAGACGGAGGTTGCGGTGAGCCGAGATCTCGCCATTGCACTGCAGCCTGGGTAACAACAGCAAAACTCCGTCTCAAAAAAAAAAAAAAAAAAAAACATCAAATCAAATGGAGTAGAAAATCTTGAAATATAAATGAGAGTAACTCCCTTATGCATTTTATTCATTGCCATACCTTTAAATTTTTTAACTTTGTGGGTACATAATAGGTGTGTATCTATTTTCGTTTCAATATCGAAATGATCTTATGAAAAGAAACTCAAGTTAAAACAAAATAAATGTTATCAGGAGATAGGACTTTTGAGCAACTACTTTAAATTTATTCTTATATGTATTCCTGAACATTCTATTTGAAGTATCAGGTACTTTCTTAAGCTAATATAATGGTTTCTCCTACCCCTCAACTATCCCACCTGTGGCTACTCTTAAATGGACTTTTAATGTAGGCACTTAGATACTGGGGATTTTTTTTTTTTTCACAAATAAATATGAAGTCAGTCTATCTTTTACTTTTCTGTGTACCAGACTGAAGATAATTAACATGTTTTTATGACACTATTTTACTTTTCATAAATTAGTTTGTTTTCTTCTTCCTCTTAGTCAAATCCTAAATGAATGTTTTTTTAACATCATTCTCAGCAAACTGACAGAAGAGCAGAAGATCAAACACCGCATGTTCTCACTCATAGGTGGGGGTTGAACAATGAGAACACATGGACACAGGGAGGGGAGCACTACACACTGAGGTCAGTTGGGGGGAAATAGGGGAGGGACGGTGGGGGGTGGGAAGCTGGGGAAAGATAGCAAGGGGAGAAATGCCAGATGTAGGTGATGGGGAGGAAGGCAGCAAATCACACTGCCACGTGTGTTCCTATGCAACAATTTTGCATGTTCTTCACATGTACCCCAAAACCTAAAATGCAATAAAATAAATGAGAAAAAAAAAATTGTGTTTTTGTGGTTGAGAAATTTTTCCCTAGCTCATTTCAATTTTTTTCTTAACAATTATAGTGTTATGCATTTTCTAAATGTCATTTCTTTCTTTCTTTTTTTTTTTTTGTAGAACAAGATGTATTTGGGTCCTGTCTTTCCTTTTAAATCCACTATTGCCATAACTGTTATTTAGTGTATTTTGACCACTTGTATTTAGGGTGATTATTGTTACAGTTGGATTAATATCCACCATGCTTTTGTTCTTTTTGTATTTTCTATTAGTAGCAACTTATTATTTGTTTCTTTTTTCCTTCTTTCTTATTCTGTTTTCTCTGGTTTTAATTGAGAATTCTATACATTTCCATTTTCTCTTCTCCCTAAACATACCAAATATATTTCTTTCAAAAATGATTTTAGTGTCTGCCCTAGAGTTTGCAATACAAATTCATTATTGATCCAAGTTAGCTTTCAAGTAACATTACACCATTTCATGGATAGTAAAGATAGCTTGTAACACGGTATTCCCAATTCTTCCCTCATGTCCCCTATAATAGTGGGTCACTCATTTCACTTATCCATGTGCTCTAACTACGCAATACATTGTTACTGCTATTACTTTGAACAGTTATCTAATACATCAATTAAGAATAAGAAAAAAGATTTTATTCTACCTTAATTTGTTTCTTCTCATTCTTTCTCTATGTAAATCTGAAGATCTTACCTATACAAATTTTTCTTTACCCTAATTAATATTAGACATTTCTGGCAGGGCAGGTGTGTGGGTAGTGAATCCTTCAGATTTTTCTGAGACAGTCTATTTTTCTCCTATACCTTTTAAGAATAATTTTGCTTCATACAGAATTCTTGGGTTGGTATTTATTTTCTTTCAACATTTTAACTATTTAACTCCACTCTTCTTTGGAATTTATTTTTTTAATGAGAAGTCCAGTGTGAATCGTATTCTTGTTCTCCAATAGGTAGATTCTTTTTGTTTGTTTCCTCCTTTGGTCTTTTTGAAAATGTTCTCTTTGTCTACGGTTTTCTGCAGCTTGTATATGATATGCTTAGGCGTATATTATTTGATATTTATTGTGTTTGGTGTTCTCTGAGCTTCCTGTATTTGTGGTTTGGTGTCTGCCATTAATTTTGGAAACTTCTCAGCCATTGTTATGTAAAACAATAACAATATTAGGTGTAATATTATATCTGATTCATTTTCTGTGTCTACTCCCTCTGCTATGCTATACATTTTAATGCATGCGTATGCTACAACTTTTGAAATTATCCCACAGTTCTTGGCTGTTGTGTTTCTTTCATTTGTTTTCTGTATGTTCATTTCAATTTGGAAAGCTTCTATCGACATACCTTAAAGTTAAATAATTTTTTCTTCAGCTGTGTTCAGTCTGTTGATGAGACCATAAAAGGCCTTCTTCATTTCTGTTAGTGTTTTTGATTTCTGGGTTTTCTTTTAATACTTAGAATTTCCAACTCTCTGCTTACTTTACTCAACAGTTCTTACGTATTGTCTACTTTTTCCATTAGAGAACATAACATATTAATCAAAGTTATTTTACATTTCCTACCTGAAAATCCCAAAATCGTTGCCATATCTGAGACTAGTACTAATGCTTGTGTTAACTCTGAAGACTGTGTTTCTTTTTTCTTGCCTTTAGACTTGTGATTTTTGTTGAAATTCACACGATATATATGGTAATAGCAACTAAGGTGAATAAGCTTTTAGTGTGAGGTTAAGGAAATATATAAAATCTAGACATCAGTAAAGACAGACTTTATTTGAAAAGACTATTGCAATAGGGAGAACTCACAAAATCTGTTAAGTATCTTAAAAGTAAGCACAAAAGAAATTTTCTTTCATAATAAGGAGTAAATAAGGCTAGAAAGAACTGGTTATTGGGGAGTGAGATAAACCAGTGACATAATCACACTGTTCATAAGATTTCCATGTTTATTAGATGTGTGAGCATACTTGCAGCCAGAAATTTCTTTCCTTGATGTCAGCCAATTTTCAATAGTAATCATTAGGACTGGTCATTCTGTAAGCCAATGACTGTTAATGACTGTTTAAACTTAGGGTTGAGTCAAACCTCAGGATCCTATGGGAAGGAGAGATGCTTAACTAAGATTTTCTAAGTCAAGTTAACAGGCACTTTGTTTGCAATTATCAGTGGGAACAAACACTTCAGCTAATTAATCACTTCGAATGGGAATTTGGAAGGTCTGTGCCTGGCCTTGTCTTAGGTAAACAAAATCTTAGCTAAGTCATATGGAGAAGGATGATTCTTTGCAATAAGCTGTTTCCCAGACAAATGAGGGGGTTGTGATGTTTTTAAAATGGTAGCTGTTTCCAGGATTACAGAGCTCAGGTAAAGGTCAACATTGCCAGGTTTTATGCTAGCGGTTAGGAGTTGGGTTTGTCTAATTTTTGCTGTAGCTTTGAGGGTGAGAAACTTCAAATTCCTCTGGTGTTCTTGCTTTTGTCTCTCTTGCCTTTGGGGTTTTTTAAGAACACATTCTAAACAGAGTTTGCATACTTAGTTGCTCTTTCAGCTAGAGCAACTATCCTGGAGCACTATTTGGTGGTAAAGTATAGAGGAGGAGCCACATTCTGTCATCTTATTACATCTCAGTTATTTACTGTGTGTCTGAGCTGTGGCCTTCACAAGTGTTTCTTACCTTTCCTTCGTAATTGGGTAAGATGAGAAGGCTAGAGGGGGATGGAGTTAAGAAACTGTCTGCTTCCTGGGTATGATAAGACTTTGGTAAAAATCATTTTCTGAAGAGAGTAGACCTTGGTTGTAGAGATTTGTGATGGCTAATTTTGTGTTTCACCCTGACTGGCCATAGGGTGCCCAGACATTTAGTTAAATATTATTCTGGTGTTCTCATTGTTCAACACCCTCCTATGAGTGAGAACATGTGGTGTTTGATCTGCTCTTCTGTCAGTTTGCTGAGAATGATGGTTTCCAGGTTCATCCATGTCTCTACAAAGGACACAAACTCATCGTTTTGATGGCTGCATAATATTCCATGGTGTATATGTGCCACATTTTCCCTATCCAGTCTATCGTCGATGGGCATTTGGGTTGGTTCCAGGCCTTTGCTAGTGTAAACAGTGCTGCAATGAACATTCCTGTGCATGTGTCCTTATAGTAGAACGATTTGTAATCCTTTGGATATATACCCAGTAATGGGATTGCTGGGTCAAATGGAATTTCTATTTCTAGATCCTTGAGGAATCGCCACACTGTCTTCCACAATGGTTGAACCAATTTACACTCCCACCAACAGCGCAAAAGTGTTCCTATTTCTCCACATCCTCTCCAGCATCTGTTGTCTCCAGATTTTTTAATGATCGCCATTCTAACCGGCGTGAGATGGTATCTCAGTGTAGTTTTGATTTGCATTTCTCTGATGACCAGTGATGATGAGCATTTTTTCATATGTTTGTTGGCCTCATGTATGTCTTCTTTTGAGGGAGGGGAGCAATAAGCACTGGGATCAGTTGGGGGGAAATAGGGGAGGGACGGTGGAGTGGGGGGAGTAGGGGAGAGATAGCAAGGGGAGAGATGCCAGATGTAGGTGATGGGGAGGAAGGCAGCAAATCACATTGCCATGTGTGTACCTATGCAACAATCTTGCATGTTCTTCACATGTACCCCAAAACCTAAAATGCAATAAAATAAATAAATGGGGAAAAAATAGTATTCTGGTTGTATCCATGGGGATGTTTCTCGCTAAGGGAACATTTGGTTCAGCAGACTGAGTAAAGCAGATTGCCCTCCTAATGTCTGTGGGCCTCCCTTAATCCATTGAAGGTCTGAAAAGAACAAGATGGCTAAATAGGAGGGAACTCTCTGCCTGACTGCCTTTGAGCTGTGACAGTAGTCTTTTTCTGCCTTTAGACACACACTGAGACATTGGCTCTTCCTAGTTCTTGAGACTGGAGACCTTCAGACTGAAACATACCATCAGCTCTCCTGATTCTCAGGCTTTCAGACGGATAATGGTCCCACACCATTAACTCTCTTAGGTCTCCAGCTTACTGAGTACAAACTGGGGACTCGTCAGCTTTCAAAATTGTATGCACTAATTTCTTATAAAAAATCTCTGCATGTATGGCCATGCTATTGGTTCTTTTTCACTGGAGACTCCTAACGCAAGAATGCGCTGGGCTATTTAATGATGGATACTTTTCTCCTCCTCCTGCCATAGCAGCAGGAGATTATTATTGGATCTACAACATGGGAATCTGCTGGGATTCCTGAAAGGAAAACCCATGAAAGTGTGGTGGCCTCTCTAACACTCACTATAGCCCTGAAGAGTTTCTCACTCTCACCTTGCCCACACTTAGCTCCTAAGGATTCATCAAAATTACTGATGAAAAGTACCACCAGTTAATGTCTACTGCTGATAATCTGCTCTTCAGATATGTATCTCTGTATCTCTGTATCTCTTGTATTCAGCTGTTCTACACATTCAGGGGTAGCATTTTGCTCTGTGACTTCAATTCTCTAACAAGTGCAAGAAAAGCCACTTATGTTCAGTTTGTTCACCTTTTTTCTTGCTTTACGGGTAGAAATTATTACTTGTAGGAAGTTCTCATTGTCATTTTTTATGAATAAGCATCGCATTAAATAGTTGAAATTCTAGAAAATCAAATACACTAAAATTCAAAGTTTTTCTATTTTTATCTTCTTTTATAGCTGTTTCCATATATGGTTTGTTGTTTCCACTGAGATGGATATTTAAAAATAATTCATTCACACAATTAAAAGTAGAAGGAAATTCTAACTGTGTCCACTTGGTGACAAAATGAGCACATAATTTTGTGGCAAATTATTTTACTTCTTGTGTGCACCTGTTTTTATTTTCTAAAGCCCATATATGCACAGCAAGTTATTTATTTAAAAATTAATTTAAGCATCTCATTATTTTAAGATACTCTATTAAATTATAGAATAAAATATTCTTAAAATAACACCAACAACTTTATACAGTATTGAAACTGGGCAAGCCAAATACTAGTTTGAAACAGAGTATTATGTCGGTGCTGAACAGCCAAAGGATGTCTCACGGTTGGATGAGCTGGTCTTCATGTTCTTTTTGGCTTTGAAGAATTAGCTATATTACATTTTGATCATGCTGTTGGACAGACATCTGTCGGAGATGTATGCCAGGAATTTAATAAAAACAATAATTATTAAGATTAAATAAGGGAGTAAAACCAAGATATGAGGTTAGAAGGTCAAGAGAATTCTAGGATATTTAACCCAAAACATCCTCACATGGCAAAGTGAAAATGGCTGTGGTGATCTGATGAATTTTTTTTTTCATTTTGTGTTCTGAATAATTTTTCTAAAATATTTCTAAATTTTCCGAATAATTTTTCTAAACGTCAGGGATGTTTAGGGGAGCATATGCATAGCAGCTTCCAACGACTACACAAATACCCCTTTAGGAAGCCAGAACCAATGTTCAATCCCAGACAATTTTGAAGAATCACTCATTAGAGTTCCTGTAATTCTCTACAAATGATGTTGAGAGCGTGGCTAATATTGTCCACAGTTCTGTTTATTTTCTGAATCAGAGCATGGAACATATGGGAGTTTCAGTGAATTTCATGGGTATCGCACATGGCAGCAGCTCTAGGCACAAAGATTACCCATATATGATCTACTGTTTCCATATCTAAGCCTATGGTTCTAAGGATTCTCAAGAACCTGGAGAGAAAGGAAGGTTACAGTCTGCTCATAAGAGGCTGAGACTCTTCCTTTACACTTGTAGATGTAACATATTTGCATGGACCTTTTAGATTACTTAGTCACTTAAGTAGTTAAGAAAAGAAGACAGTCTCATTAAAGACTTAATGAGGGCTAATATAATTAGCTAGATAGCAGGGTCTAGTATCCTTAGGGGCTATCCAGAATATATGAAAATAATTGTCCATAAATTTTATTTTCATGTATATATGGGCCCATTATATGGAGGGGTTGGCAAATTCAATCACAAAGAAGAAAGTACTCACACTCATAGTGTTGTTTTCAAAACAGATGGACATTTTGGGAGATGGAGTTTCACTCTGTTGCCCAGGCTGGAGTGCAGTGGCATGATCTCAGCTCACTGAAGCATCTGCCTCCTGGGTTCAAGCGATTCTCCTGCCTCAGCCTCCCAAGTAGCTGGGACTACAGGCACATACCACCATGCACAGCTAATTTTTGTATTTTAGAAGAGACAGGGTTTCACAGTGTTGCCCAGGCCGATTTTGAACTCCTGAGCTAAGGCAATCCACCCACCTCAGCCTTCCAAAGTGCTGGCATTACAAGAGTGAGCCACCACACGCAGCCAATATAATCTTTTTATTTTTATATTTTTATTTTTAATTTATATGGGTAAATAGTAGGTATATATTCTTACAGGGTGCCTGAGATGTATTGACACAGGCATACAATGAATAGTAAGTGTAAATCAGGCATCCATTTCCTCAAGAATGTATCATTTCCTTTTGTTACAGACATTCCAATTATACTCTTTTAGTTATTTAAAAATGTACGCTAAATGATTGTTGACTGTTATGACCCTGTTGGGCTATGAAATACTAGATCTTATTCAGTCTAACATAATATTCTCCAGTTTTACAGTTTCCACTCTGCCCCCATCCCCCATTACCCTTCCCAGCCTCTGCTAACCATCATTCTATTCTCCATCTCCATGAGTTCAATTGTTTTGATTTTTAGATCCCACAAATAAATGAGAACACGCAATGTTTTTCTTCCTTTAATGATTGCATCTTTAAATATTCTCTTAATAAATATCATACAATAGAAATGTAAAGCCTGAGCTTAGTTAAGTGTATGCAAATTCTTACTAATTGTTGAAAAACTATAGTACATTTAAGCATTTGATTAAAATCAGAAGTCAAATATTGGTTTGTTAAATGCTTAAAAAGCAGGGAAAAAATCACATTTTTGAAAGCTTATCACCTTATTTTTACCAAAAACATTTACAAAACTGTTAATTTTGTGAACAGTAAAAGCTGATACTTAGCACTTGGCATGTACCAGAGCAGCTGATCCCAACAACAGCTCTGTGAGATTGAGGGAATGTGTTCTCTTTCCAGGTCCACCAGGGGGCGTAGTTTTAAGGGCAAGAACTTCCTAGTGCCATGCCCCCCTCCCATCTCTCTCCATCCGGGAGATTTAACGGTGTACGTTTGAATTTCGTGTGCACCGGAAGAAACTAAAAGTCAATCACTCCAGCGGAAGTTCTAAGGAACTCCTTTCATTGGCCAGGGGTCTTAGAGAAGGTGGGGGTTCCTGCCAGGTTAAAAGTCCCCTTCTTCCACACCCCTTTGGGACTCCATGTTTGGGTCTCCTTCCACAAACACTCCCTTCGTGGAAGCCATGTTTCTCCTGGATTTCCCCTCTGGAGTCCCCTTCCACACTCTTCGTGGAAGTTTTTCTCCCTTCTCCTCCTTTTTTTTTCTTCTTCTTTTCTCTACCTAAATAAAATCACCTTTCTGCAACACTTCTTGGGTCCGGTATTTACTTTACAAGCTACCACGCACCTTCTGTGGTCCCCTCTCTCATCCTTGAGAGGGCGGAGACCAAGAACCTACAACATTCTCTCAGGGGAGCTGTGTATCACCAGCACTCCAAAAACCCAGTTACAAGATGGTGTAGAGGGAAAATTCTCTCTAGCCACATTTCTCCTCTAGTCTCACACCACAGTAACAACCAACACAGAAGACTTCTGTGACCAAATGTGTGGGTTTTTTCTCCAGATATCAAGGAGGAGACACCAGTTGGGTGTCCTCTAATTTAGTTGCAACATTATCCAGAGATAATGTCAGATCCCACAATTTGAGGGCCCCAAGACTGCTCTGTCCCCAAGACTGCTCCTCCCCAAAACACACACACCAGTCTTGAGTCTGGGCTTCTGGAATTTGTCTGGCTTCAAGTTCTTCCCATGATCCCTTCTTTGGGTTCGATTAATTTGCTTGAGCAGCTCTCAGAATTAAGGGAAACACTTACTTCCATTTACTGGTTTATTTTAAAGGCTATTGCAAAGGATACAGATGAAGAGATACATAGGGTGAGGTATGGGGGAAGGAGCACAGAGCTTCCATGTCCTCCCTGGGAGCGCCACCCTCAAGAAAACTCCACGTCTTCAAGTATCCAGAAGCTCAGGAACCCAGTCCTCTTGGATTTTTAAGGGAGCTTCATGATGTCAGCATTCATTCCCCCGGAGTATAGTATGGGACACCCTCCTGGGAAAGTCTTAAGACCTACAATCAGAATGGCAGGGGAACTGAGTAAAAGGGCAGGAGAGGGTCAGAGGCCTGCCCCTGAGGCCCAACACAGCTAACATTATAATAAAAGACTGTAGCAAGGGCTATGGGCATCATGAGTCAAGAACCATGAACAAAAACATATATATATATACCTCAGAGCACCACAGATGAGTTCCATTGTTATGCCCATTTGACAGATGAGAACATTAAGGCGCAGAGAGATTCAGTCCTTGTCCAGGTTCCTGCAGCTGGTAAGACGCAGCACTTTAATTTGAACCCAGGTGATATGGCGCTGAAGTTTAGACCATTGATCACTTCTCGGCACTGGACTTGAAATGCTGCCTTCAGTATATTTTCTCACCTGTGCCCTTTGGTGTCACTTCCTTTGACCTCACTTGTTCCAGTTCTCACACTTCTCCAGAACTTAGTGCTGCCTTGAGGTCTGTAGCTGGAGATGATGGGCTGATGGTGTCTTGATCAGGTCCAGATGTGGCCCCTGAACCACTGGGCATCGGGCAGGAACATCTCATGGTCACATATTTGCACATGGTTATGACGACCAGGAAGGCCAGAAGGGAAGATAGGAGGTGGGTGAGGTTCTGCTTCCTGAGGAATTTAAGATGAATAGTTAGTCCTGATGTCCACAGGTGTTAAATCATGTCGCCTGTAAAAGTGTGTCCAGAGACCTACTTGTATTTTAAGAATCCCCCCATAAGTGCTGTTTCTGTTGTTTTAAATAAACGAATATGTCAAATGGTGGAATAGGGTGTCTTTGTGTAAAGTTGTGAATCATTATCTTCGAGGCTACTTGCTGAGTCAGTGAGTCATTACGTTTATGTTTGACAAATAGTGCCAGTGTCCCTGCAAAGTGACATCACTGAATTATAGTCCCACGGCCCTTTATGAATAGCCTTGTGATGACGATGATTATTTCAATAATAAGACTACTAATAATAGCAGCTCTTTTATATTTAGCGTCATGTGCCAGAGTCTGTGCTGAGCATTTTTACATCACCTTTCTAAAGGTAGATAGGAGTATTTTTCCATTTTAATCACCGGACTTTGAATTAGAGCCTTGGTTCCCAAACTTGAATCAGCATCCAAATCCCCTAAAACAGCTTGTTAAAGCACAGATTGCTGGGCCCACCAGCAGAGTTTCTGATTCAGTGTATCTGAGTGGGACCTAATAGCTTGCATTTCTAACAAATTTCCAAGTGATGTTGATCTTGAGTTGCTAGTCCAGGGACCACCACTTGGTAAACATTGAATTAAAGAAATGTTTACTGTCACTTTACAAAGCCCCTGCAAGGGAGTTGTTATCTTCCTTTTTGCATTTTATATTTTGGTCCTTGATGTTCCTAGGTGTAAAGATATCACCCAGGGCTATACATCCTGGGAGGGGTGAGGTTCATTTTAGAGGCTGTGGAGCTGAGAGGCCCCCAGTGGCTGTGCTCCAGAACAGAGGTAACCTTGCTGACACCTCTCAGGGTGGGGAATATTCCAGGTGGCCAGAGAAATCTGGGTGTGACTTTTTTTTTTTTTTTTTTTTTTGAGATGGAGTATTGCTCTGTCGCCCAGGCTGGAGTGCAGTGGCGCGATCTCGGCTCACTGCAACCTCCACCTGCTGGGTTCAAGTGATTCTCCTGCCTCAGCCTCCTGAGTAACTGGGACTACTGGCGTGCGCCACCACACCCAGCTAATTTTTCTGTATGTCCACCGCGCCCAGCGACACTTAGATGCTTAAAGTGAATCCATTTCAATATTCATCACTAATAGTACGCAGGAGCTTGGTGTCATTTTGGGTTGAATACGCAACAGGCCAGAGTTAGTATCTAGCAGTCACCACGCTTTCTACTCTTACTGCCATCAGAACTTACTCTCAGTATTTTTTCATTCTCTGTGCTTGTGGTTCAATCCCTTGCTTCTCAGGGTCGCCCCAAAGTGTCCTTCTCCAGGACGCTTTCCTTGGTTGTCCTATGAAAAGATACCCCTCATCTCTTGTCTCCTTACTTTCACTTGGTTGTCTTCAAAACCCATACGATCCTGCTGACAGTCTTTTCTGTGTTGATTTAGTATCTTGCGGATGATTTATCTCCACTTTCAGACTATGAGCTCCTGTTTGTGCTCTGTCACCAGACCTAGAGCAGTGCTGGGTCTGAGTGCTCAGTAAATGACTGGGGAAGTAATGACGTTTCCACCACACTTAAAATAAACCCAACCCCTTCACCTATGCCTTGGAAGGCCCCATGCAACCCACCCCAGAGGACTGTCCGTGACCTTGGCTCTTCTTTTTCTTCATTTGCTCATTGCCTCCAGCCACGTTGACCTGAACCTGCCAAGCTTTTCCCAGATTTTGCCTGTGGAGTTCCCTCAGACTGGGACACTGTCCCCAGATCTCTTCTTGGCTGCCCTTTCACATTCTTTCAGGATCTTCCCAAATTTCCCCTCTTTGGAGAGGCCTTTCCTGGCAGTTCTAGTTAAAATAACCCTTGTCTGTGCCTGCCCTTGTTTTGGCATTTTTGTGCTGAGAATTTGGCACGATTACAAAGCAGAAATGTGGGCTGGGTTGGGCTTTTCCAGACTGCTGAGAGAGAAAATAGGAAAAATACTAACAAATAACAAATCGACCATCATAGCTGACCTTCACTGAGCCCTTGAAATATGCTGGGGGTCACTTACCCTATATCACCTCATTTAACGCTCATTTCCTCCGAGTTAGAATCGATTATTACTCCTACTTTACAAAACAGAAACTTGCGGCTCAGAGAGATTAAGTTAACTGCCCATGGCCACACAGCTCTTGAGTAGCAGAAGCTCAAACCCAGTGTGTCAACCACCAGAGCCTCCAGTCTGAATCACTATACTCACAGTGGGCCGAGGAGGCCTGGGGGATGACAATTAAAGTCACCTTCTCGGGGAGGGCAGGAAGAATGAGGAATGAGATGAGGAGGGTATGGAGAATATTCCAGCCATGGACCAATGCAAGGGTATGTGTCACTCAGGAGGCATGAAAGGACCTGCTTGGTTGCTGAGGGTCCCCTATATGCTGAGACATGTTCCAGATGGCAAGATGGTGAGACCCTTTGCTGGGGGTTCATCCCATCCTGACTGTGGTGATGGAGAAGCAAAAAGACTGCAAATACAGACCCTGTACCAGAGGGACCTGGGTTCAGATATCTGCTCATTAAACAGGTGACTTCTGGGTGACTAGCTACAGCTCCCTGAGCCCCAGCTTACTGAGAGAAACTTCACTTACATGCAGATGATGAATTCACTGACTTCATAGGCCGTGGGACTATGAATGAAAGTAGCAAAAACACACCACGTGCACACATGGGCCAGGCATTCCAGTGTTTGCCTTATGAATGTTTTCTCTGTGACTCTCAGAACAACCTGGCAAAGTGGGAACTGTTACTGCTGTTGACGCAGAAATTGCAGCTCAGAGAAAGCAAGGTCACACAGCTGGCAATTGTCAGACTCAAGGGCTGGATACGAACTGGAGAGTCTGGCTTCAGAGCTGGGAAGATTTAATCACTTTAATATGGTATGTAAAGTGCTCAGCATGGAGCCAAGCACACGGTGAGGACGAGTAAAACACAGCAGCAGCTGCCGCTGCCGTTGCCACTGTTGGTCTTATGATTATTGTTATCATTATTTCCTCCTTCCTCTGACATCCTAGAGTGTTCACTGTCTGAGCCTCTCTGGGCATTTGCGCTTATGACTGTCTTGTGCCACTTTTCGGCAGCTTCCCCCATGAAAGACCTTTCACGCTAGCACAATTGCATTCTCTTCAAAGGCAGCATCCACTCTCCCCACCCACCATGAGCCTGGTAAAGAGCTCGGCCCCCAGGAGGTACACAGTTAGCCAGACTTTGGTTCCCTCTGGATCTTTTCCCTTGACTGAGTGACAGGTTCTACTTCCATCCTATGGACACAAGGCCAACATCCCTGCATCTCTTAGACTTTCTAGGGGTCAGTGATCATTGAGGATGCAGACGCAATCTTTACTAAGAGGTCCTGGCCCCGAGGATCTGGCCCAAGGGGCCTTGAACCAGGAGGTGACGCTGCAGATCTGGGAAACGGTCTTGCTGGGTTGATCCTTATCTGTCCTCTTTCAGGGAACATGCAGCTTCTTTCTTCATTCTGCCCTCTTGCTCCAGGCTTGGTTAGTGCAGAATGCATAGGGGCCCACCTTCGTTACCCCTGGTAGCCCCTGCCTTGCTTGGCTCTCATATTTTGCCTGGTCTTCCCGTGCTTCTACCAGGGATTGGTGTGGTTAGAATTAAAGTCCCATTCAAAATGATTCATAACAAAGAGAGAATGTATTGGAAGGGAAGGGGTATATATTGTGGAAGCTAAGTGCAGAATGTCCAGTGGACCCCAGGAGAGACTGAAGTCAAGAACTGAAAGGGATCACAATATGTCCTGGCCTTGGGAGGAGGGGTCTTTTGTCATTGCTTATTTCTTTGTGCCTGCTTATGCCAGTCTCTGCTGATAGGATTTTTCTGCTGCGGTGAATTTGAGGGAAGAATCATCTGCCCAGTCCTCACTCTCTGGGGCCCCCAGATTACTTGCCTCTACTTTTCCCTCTGAGTTTTACATCTTTACTCTCAATATTTATCTGCAGTTGAACTTGCCTGCATGGATGTCCTTGCAGAAGGAAATGACCATGTGACTCCATATTTCCTTCGACCACTTGCTGCAGTTACCAACACAATCTGGCCTCAGTCTGAGAAACTTTGCCTAAATTTTCACAAGTGGGAAGTGGAATGACCCACCTTGGTTGGATAAGGGAATTCACACAGCCCAGTTAGCAAGGGCCATTGCTGATGAGCTGTTCTCCAAGAATGAGGGTAAGTCAGGCAGGCACCCAGGAGGCATTTGCCATCACTGTCACCTGATATCTTTTGGGGAAAAGTATACTCTCTGTTAAGGATTAAAATCTCAGTTGTTCCTTTGCCTATAGGTTGGTTCTTTGATTCCTAAGCCATGGGCCAGGATTCTCCACTGGTAAGGGAGATGATTGTAGAGGATACAAACATATCATCAAATGACATTGAAAGACAGCATGAGAAAGCTGTTTCTTTCCTTCCTTCTCTTGTGGGCCATCACAAGGACAAGCAAATACTATGTCGTGAGCACTGATAAGACGTCAAGCCTGTCCTAGGCACTGTTCTTGTTCTACTCATTTAATGCAGCATCTCAGTCTTCAGCAACAAAGTGTGTCTCCATTTAGAATATGGGCTTTCATTTTAAGATGATTTCCTCTGCCTCCTTTGGTTTTAAAAGTCCTTTCTTTTGTGAAATACTGGAGAGAATAAATGATACTCTGTATAAATGTACTTAACGAGACAGATAACTCTGTGGGTTTCCCAGGTTTTGATTTTTTGCTGGTTCACAGAGTGCTAATTTCTGGGAGTCACCAAGTTGGCCCCTGTTGTCCCTGTCATAAATCTTCCCACTCACATCCCCTTTCTATACGATTCATGTTCTCCACAGCTGCTAGTCCTACATTGGGCTTTTAGCCATATCCTTTAGTGTAGCACTTGGGAGCCTGGGCTCTGAGGCCAGACTGCCTATTGGTGATAAATTGTCACTCATGGGTTCTGTCACCGTGGACAAGTTATTTAACCTCTTTTTCAGTAAACAGTCTGTCTAGAGCTTCCTGGGACCTTGCAGCTACCAGTTCTCTTGTCGCCGGAGAAGAAAAATCTCCCTGTCTGGGGGGGCCTCTGCTCACTTCTTTACCCTATTCTGGAAGAAGAAATATTGTGTGGGACTCTGGACTACCTACTCAATTGAAATGATAGTGAGGAGTGCCTACAGTGAAGAGGTGGGTCTGATATACGTTGGGGTGCTGAGCTATGAGCTTCTAAGCTTCTGGTGGGAAATCTGCCTTCAAGATTACTTCACCCACTGAGACCTACAGATGCATACTCTGCAAGAATGGGGACAACCTGACGAATTTATGTGGGAGGTATTCTGTGATGGTTTCTGGGTTTGAATTTTCTGGATACAATCAAAGGGAGCCTTGTATGTTCAAAAACAGGAGTCTGGAATGGAATCAGGGAACAGAGAGGCAATGATAGAGGAAAACTATTAAACTTGTTGTCTTCTCTCTGAATCCTCATCAGTAGGAATTTAACTTTTCCCAGCAATGCTTTACTGAGTCCTGGACCTGATCTTCAAGTTGCTGAGATGCAAGCCCTCAGAGATTCCACCCTGGTTTGGATCCAGAACACTACTGGGTCCAGACCTTCTTCAGGAGGATGTTGGCCTCTAGACTTTGCCCTGTCACTTTGTGTTTGTGCAAGGAGTTGTCCTAGCTCTGCAAACTCATCTGTCTGTTGGGTCCTTCTTCATAAAATACTATTGAATGAAAGTGTCTGCATTTTGTATTTGTGCATGTAGCTGTGTGTTTGTGTTCCCAGGTAGAGTCAATGATTCTGTAGGAAGCTCTTTCCTGTAAGGGTTAGAGATGGTTGTTCATCCTGCTTCCCCAGCTGGCTCCCTTTACTGCTTTCCTTAATATCATGATGGATATTCAGCAGCAAAATTGAATTGTTTATTAGTTATTAGCTTTTCTATTCCAATTGAAAAATATCTTAATGTCAGCCATTAAAAAGACCATTATGGTCCTTATTTCCAGGTTCCCAAGTCAATATTCATCTGTGGAATACCTGAACTCTGTTTTATTTAATGTTTTGTCTCTATCTTCTATCACGTGTATTCCCAAGGCCCCAAGGGATGCAGGGCATGGTCATATCTGGCATGTCACTATGCATTCAATTTTGACAAAAGCCTTAGGTTGCCACTTGCCCTTTCTAATGTCGTCGTTAATATTTTACTCTCATTCTTCTATTTGCTCTCATAGGGGCATGGGAAACATGTCAGCCTCTGACATTGTTGGATTTCATTTAACTCCCTCCTCCATTAAAAATTACCCAGCTCCCTTGTAGCCCATGCTATCTAACTACAAATCTTGCTATCACTTCTACCAGCACCCTGTTTAAATTTGTTCCTTCATTTGAGACCTAGGCTCATGTGATCTCCTGCCTTTCCTATTCCTGTCACCATCTGCCTTGACTTAAACATGTATACGGGTAACCCAACCAAAGCTCCATGCCATCAGATCTTTGCCATCTTTATTGCCAAAAATATTTTATTTCATTCCGCTGCAGCCAAGACTCCCATGGTGACACTCTGAATATTGTCATCATGAGTGATGACTCCACCTGCAAAACATGACTTATCTCATTATCACCTCTTACTTATACGTACCATTAGCCCCATGTGCTCTCACATTCTCAGTGATTTTATCATCATGACTTCCAATCCAATGCCATTAGCATGTTCTTATTCTCAGGGATCTGCCTACCACAGAAATCTCGTATTTCAGGTCCATTATCAAGAACTGCATTATCCAAAATAGTAGACATATGTAGCTACAGAACACTTCAGAAGAAAAAGAAAAGAATACAGTAAGCAGAATTCAGATAAACGTATTTTCTGTATATTTATCTGTATTTCTGCTTATTGTATTCTTTATTTTTTCCTTATATGCCAAGATTCATTTTTTTTTTTACTTCTGTTTAGATAACTTCCTTTAACCATTCTTGTAGGGTATACTAGCTGGTGACAAATTCTCCTGTAATTTTTCTTTATGTGAGAATGTCTTGATTTTCCCCTCATTCCTGGATAATGCTTTTTTTTTTCTCAGATACGGAATTCTAGGCTGACAGCTCTCTTGTTTCTGCACTTGACAATATTATATGCACTGCTTCATTCTGGCTTTCATGGTTTCTGATAAGAAATCCACTGTCATTATAATTGCTTTTCTCCTGTAAGTGAAGTGTCATTTTCTTTGGTTGCTTTCATAATTTTCTTTTTGTCTTTATCAGAAGTCTAATTATGGTGTGTCTTAGCGTGGATTTCTTTGGTTGTTACCCAGTTTGGAGGTTTCCTTACCTTCTTGCATTATGTATTTTGTATTATGTATTATATTATGTATTAGGTATGTTTTAGTTGGATTATGTATTTTTGAGTTTCTCATGAACCTCCAAGCTGTTCTCCAGAATGGTTTCAGTAATTTACATTATCACTAAGAGTGGTTGAGGGTTCCCTTTTTTCCATATCCTCATCAGCGTGTGTTTTCGCCTCTTTTGGATAAAAGCCATGTTAACTGTGGTGAGAAGATATTTCATTGTAGTTTTGATTTGCACCATTTTATATAAGTGTTTGCCACTTATATGTGTTCTTTTGATAAATGTGTAGGTATTCAGGCCTTTTGCTCACTTAGAAATCAGATTATTAACTTTTTTTTGTAGAGTTGTTTGAGCTCCTTATGTATTCCAATTATTAATCTTTTGTCAGATGGGTAGGTTGCAAATATCCTCTCCCATTCTGTGGGTTGTCTCTTCGCTTTTCTGATTGTTTCCTTTGCTGTGTAAAAGCTTTTTAACTTGATGTTTTCCCATTTGTCCTTGCCTTTAATCTTATAGACCACTAATTTCAAGTGTTATTTAATACTTAGCCAATACTTTTCCCTTCATTCCCTTCAGTGAGTTTGTTTCATACATTTTAATACAGTTAGATCCTCTCATCACATTCTGCATTACTTTCTGGGATCCCCTGACTTTCTAAATGATTTTTTAAAAATTGCCTTCATTAAGGTTCACTATTTGCAGTGTAAGTCATATGGATTTTGATAAATGCATAATGTCTTGTATCCAGCATTATATATTACACAGAATAAATTCACTGCAGCAGAATTCTCATGTTCTTCACCTGTTCATCCTTCTCCTCTCCCTCTGAATCCTTGGTAACCAATTATCCATTTGTCGTCTCCATCATTTTTTCTGTCTCAGAATGTCATATGATCGGAATCGTAAAGTACATGCCTTTTACATATTGGCTTCTTTCACATAACAATATGAATTTAAAATTCTTCCATGTCGTTCTGACCCTCTCTACAATAAGAGAAACCACTTAGGTTCTGCCAAACCCCTCAGCGTGATGCTCCAGGCTCTTCTGTCCCCTGGGACCACCTCGTCCTTGCCTACGATCCAAAACTTCTTCCCTTTCCTCATGCTTTGGCACTGCATGTTGCTTTTGAATCTGTTTTTGCCGACATTGTTTGAATTTATATTTTTGCTTGCGCCTCATGTTGTGGGCTGGATTGTGCGCCTTCTGCCACCAAAATGCATATATTGAAATCCTAACCTCCCAGTATCTCACACTGTGACCGTATTTGGAGGCAGGGTCTTTAAAGAGGTGATTAAAGGTAAGTGAAGTCATTAGGGTGGACCCTAATTCAACAAAACTTGTGCCCTTATGAGGAGAGATGAGGACACAGATGCCCACACAGGAAAGACCCTGAGGACATGAGAGATAACAACTGCCTGCGAGCCATGGAGAGAGGCCTGAAGAGGAAGCAAACCTGTGACAGCTTGATCTCAGACTGTCACATGAGAAAATAAAACTGTTGTTTAAGCCATTAAAAAAAAAAAAAAAAGATTCTTCCATGTCTTTAATGGCTTGACACCTCATTTCCTTGTATCACTGAATAATAATTAATTATATGGTTGTATCACAGTTTGTTCATTCAGCTTTTTAAGACAATCTTGATTACTTTCAACCTAAACATTTACATATAGTTTTTTGTGTGAACATAGGTTGTTAAATCAATTGAGTAATACCTAAGATTGCAATTGCTCGATTGTATGTATTAAGGTTATGTTTAATTTTGAAAGGGATTGCCAAACTGTCATCCAAAGTGGCTGTACTATTTTGCATTCCTACCAGCAATGAATGCAAGTTCCTGTGGCTCTGCGTTTTGCTAGGATTTGATTTTGCCACTTTTTTGGATTCTAGCCATTCAAGTAAGTCTTTGCCTTTGCATATAAACTTTAGATCAGCTTGTCTATTTCCATGAAAAGCTTCCTGGGATTTGGACTGGGATATACATTGAACATGTATAGATCAAATTGGGAAGAATTAACATCTTAATAATTGCATTTTCCAGTACAGGAAAATATAATATCTCTCCATTTATGTAGCTCCTGTTAGGTTTTGTTCATCAGAATTTTTTAGTTTTCTCCATACATATCCTGTACAAATTTTAGTAAATTTGTAACTATTTTATTTTTTAATTCTACCAGAAAGGATATTGTGTTTTTAATGTCAAATTCTACTTATTCATTGCTAGACTATATGAAGGCATTGATTTTGTATATTAATATCACATCCTACAAACTTGCTATAATCACATATTAGGATCCATGATTTTTGTTTGTTTTTTCATCATTTTCCCCCCAAATTTTCTATATAGGCAATCAAGTCATCTGTGAACAATGACATTTTTATTTTTTTTCTTTCCCAACTTTATATCTTTTATTTCCTTTTCGTATCTTCTTGCACTAGCTAGGACTTCCAGTATAACATCTTTGCCTCGTTCCCACTCTTAAAGGAAAACATAGAGCTTGTCACTATTAAAGATAATTACAGCTGAAGGGTTTTGTAGTTGTTAATTACCAAGTTGAGGAAGTTTCCCTCTGCATTAGATTTCTAAAGCTATGATGATAAAGTGCTATATACTGGGCATCTTAGCAAAAGAAGTTTATTTTGTCACAACTCTGGAGGCTAAAAATACAAGACTAAGGCATTGACAGATACAATATCTTCTGAGGTTCACCTCCTTGGCTGGCAGATGGCTGTCTTCTCTCTATATCTTCACATGGTCTTTACTCTGTATGTGTCTGTGTCCTAATATCCTTTTTCTTTTTTTCTTTTTGAGACAGTCTCGCTTTGTCACCCAGGCTGGCGTGCAGTTACAGCCCACCACAGCCTTGATCTTCTGGGCTCAAACAGTCATCACACTACAAACTCCTGAGTAGCTGGAACCACAGGCATGTGCCACCATGCCTGGCCTGATCTCCTTTTGTTATAAAGACGCCAGTCATAATGGATTAGGGCACATTGTTGTAACCCCATTTTAACTAAATTACCCTTTTAAAGACCCCATATCCAAAAAGTTACATTCTGAGGTACTGAGGGTTAGGATTTCCAAATATGCATTTTGCGGGGACACACCACAGCACACACCTTCTGTTACTAGTTTATGGACGGTGTTTTTTCTTTGTTATTTTTAGGTGTTAAATTTCATGAAATGCTTTTTAGGTAACAATTGAATGATCATATGGTTTTCCTTTTTTAGCCTATTTATATGGTATACCACATTAGCTGGTTTTCAAATGTTAAATCATCCTTAACTATCTGAAAAAAATTTCAGTTGTTCATGGTGTATAATGAACTTTATTCATTGCTAGATTCATTGTGTTGAGGATTTTTTACATCTGTATTAGTTTGATATTTTGTTTTTCACTTTTCTTTTCTTGTGATGCCATTATTTTGTTTGGTATGAGAGTATTACTGGCCTCATAGAATTAGTTGGGAAGCATTCTTTCTTTTCTATGTTTTGGGAAGCTTTGTGAGAGAATGGTGATTATTATTCTTAAAATGTTGGGTAGAATTCAACAGGGAAACCATCTGGGCATGGATTTTTTTTTTCCAGGAAAGTTTAAAGGTACTAATTCACTTCATTTTTATAGTTCTATTTAGATTTTATATTTGTTTATAAAACAATTTTATTAATTTATATTTTTCTAGAAATTCTTGCATTTCATCTAGGTTATCTAATTGGTTGTCACACAGTTGTCATTATATTTTTTTTATTATCTGCATTTTTCTTTAGTTGGTCCCCTCTTTTATTTCTGATATCAGTTATTTAATTTTATTTTCTTCTTAGTCTGTTTTTTTAAAAAAGGTTTTCCAACTTTGTTGATCTTTTCAAAGAAGGAAATATTGATTTTATTGATATGCTCCATTTTCTTAGTCTTTATTTGATTTTCCTCACTCTATTTTTTTATGATTTCCTTCTTTTTGTCTAAGGCTTAATTTGCTTATCTTTTCTCAATATTTTTCCAAGTAGATGGGATACACATTTGAGAGCTTCCTTTTTAAAATATATGAGTTTAGAGCTATAAATTCCTCTTAGAACTGCTTTCATTGGCTCCCTAAAATTTTTAAGTGATATGTCTTCATCTTATTTTATCTCATTTTTTGGTAATTTCTCACATGATTTCTTCTTTGATCCATTGGTTATATAAAAGCATCTTGTTTAACTTCCATATGTTGGTGAATTTCTCATATTTTTGGTACTGATTTGCAATTTTATACTATTTTGCAACATTGAGCTAAGGAACATGAGAAATTCTGATGGCCTGGCCCTTCCAGGGACATATCATACCTCTTGACTGGAAGCTGAGGGTAAGAGGGCCCCATGTTCTTGGCCTTACCTGCCTGATGTGGATCTTCTGTTATGTTGAACTGAGTGGGGAGAGGTAGAGAGAAGGTTGTGACTCAAGTGCCACAGGTTTTCACTGCTTTTTCTTTTTAAGCAAGATTTGGTAGATTTTTTTTTTAGTAACTATTTCTTCATTTTCTGTGAGCCCTTAGGACTCTCTACAGATAAGATAAATGGTTGTTTTCATAAAATAATTTTTACCTATTGTGGTTGCTTCTCTTGGGAGTTTGTTCACCTTGTTCCTCATATAATCAACCCTGAAGTTACATCTTGTTATTTATTTCTTCATAAACTTTGTTTATGAAAAAAAATTTTTTAGGAGAACCTGAAGCAAATCTCCTTCTCTCAGGCATCATTTTTAATTTTAGAATAGAAATATCTGGTATTACCACGAGTAAGTTGGTTTCTACTTATTTCCCTACAGTTTTGTAGGTAAATAAATCATCAACCTAAATTTTTAAAGGAAGGAACTAATCTGAATTGTAAACATCTGTATTATTCTGATCTCACACTGCTAATAAAGACATATTTGACACTGGGTAATTTATAAAGGAAAGAGCTTTAATTGACTCAGTTCCACATGGCTGGGGAGGCCTCACAATCATGGAAGGTGAATGAGGAACAAAGTCACATTTTACATGGCAGCAGGCAAGAGAGCTTTTGCAGGGGACCCCTCATTTATAAAATGATCAGACCTTGTGAGACTTAGTCATTACGCGGAAACAGCACGGGGGAAACTGCCTACATGATTCAATTCTCTCCACCTGGCCCCATCCTTGACACGTGGGGATTATTAGAATCCAAGATAAGATCTGTGGGGGGGCACACAGCCAATCCATAGCAACCTTAGGTTAAATACAGTTATTTCAAATACTTTCATTGTACTTCTTTGGAGTTATATTTTCAAAAAAAAAGCTGTAATTTATAGTAGTAAAGACTTTCCAGACACTGCTTACAGATTCATTTTTAAATGTAACTACGACAAAAACACATCTTTCTGAGCTTTATGTGTCACTTTTCAACTGATTGGCAGCTCATTTGTGAGCACATTCAGGCACCTATACAGGCAGCAGAATTGAAAAGTTCACTGAGTAAAAGTGCTAAGCCCGACAGAATAGTGGTTAAAGCCAGGAGGTTGTCAGAGATATTTCTCACAGAGAACAGGGTGGAGGAGGGAAAACACAGACCCACTAATTTTACTTTTTACACACTTGCATGTAGGTGGTGTGCATAAATGAATGTGTTGGGTATGTGCACAGCAAACATACCAAGAAGTATGCTGATGGGTCACTCATCATTTTTAGGTTTTCCCTGAAAGAGGCAGCCTATCGCACCATTTTGTAAATATAAGTTTCCACGAAAAAGAACTGAGAGTTTCTTTTTCTCCCCAAGCCATTTTATTCGTTGTTAGAATATATTTAGGCTATGCCCCATAATAGATGAGAGTGTCTCGCTAATTATCTCACACTCAAAACTAGTCTCTTCACAGACAAAATAAATTGAATGAGAGAATCAAAAATGCAGTGTAGGTGCTGGGATAGAAATCTGTGACCCGGACTCTGCAATTACCTATCAATATATTACTAAAGAAGGCAATTTCATTACTTTGCAACTCCATTTTCCCAGCTATTCTATAAAGGAATACAATGTATTATGTATATGTGGTATACTTTTGAACTCAATTACAATTTATATTTTACAGAAAATATCCACAAGCTTCTTTATTAAAATTACTCATTAATAAATATTACTGACCCACTTAATAGGTTAGAATCTAAAAGAGATTCAAATAAACTGCATACCTAATGTCAATTTTATATTTTATTTTCTAATCCTTCTTACTAATCGCTACTTAATCTAACCACTTCTTAATATAACTGTCATTTTCCCTTAGGGAAGGGGTAAAATATTTCAGAAGCTGGAATTTTTCTTTCTTATAGGTAATATTATTGAGACCTGCACATTCCTTATTCTCCTCAGTTTCTTAGCCTTTTTAAATTTTTTTGATTTTTAATTTTTGTGGGTACATGGTAGGTGTACATATTTATGAGGTGCATGAGATGTTTTGATACAGGTATCAAATGCATAATAATACAGTCATGAAAGAGGGGTATTCATCCCCTCAAGCATTTGTCCTCTGTGTTACCGAAACATCGAATTATAGCCTTTTCATTATTTTGAAAATGTATAATTAAATGATTTTGACCACAGTCACCAAAAATATTTAGAAAGCATGAACCAGACCTAGTATTTACTAGGTATGCATTTACTAGGTCTGATGCATACTTTCTAAATATTTTTGACCCATTTAACATCCCCATTCCCCAACTCCCACTACTATTCCCAATCTCTGGTAACCATTCTATTTCCATAAGTCCATTTTTTGCCGTTTGTAGATCCCACAGATAAGTAAGAACATGCGATGTTGCTCTTTCCATGCCTGGCTTATTTATTTTGCTTAACATAATGATCTCCAGCTGCATCCACGTTGTTGCAAATGACTTGATCTTATTTATATTTATTTATTTATTTATTTATTTTGAGATGGAGTTTAGCTCTGTCACCCAGACTGCAATGCAGTGGCATGATCTCTGCTCATGATTGTATTCTTTTTTATGGATGAGTAGTTCTCCATTGTGTATATGTACCACATTTTCTTTATCCATTCCTGTGTTGACAGACACTTAAATTGCTACCAAATCTTGGCTATTATGAATAGTCCTGCAACAAACATGGGAGTGTAAATACATATTCCATATACTGATTCCCTTCCTTTTGAGTATAAACACTGGATTAGGATTGCTGGGTTATATGGTAGCTCTATTTTTAGTTCTTTGAGGAACCTCCAAACTGTTCTGTCTAGTGCTTGTACTAATTGTCATGAACACCAACAGCGTAGTAGGATTACCTTTTCTCCACATCTTTTCAAGCATTTGTGATTGCTAGTCATTGGCATATAAATTCTTTTAACTTGCGTGAGATGGTATCTCATTGTTGTTTTGATTTGCATTTCTCTAATGATCAATGATGTTGAGAACCTTTTCATATGCCTGTTTGTCATCTGTATGTCTTCTCATGAGAAATGTCTATTCAAATCTTTTGTGCATTTTTTGATGAGACTATTAGATTTTTTTCCTATAGAATTGCTTGAGCTCCTTAAATATTCTGATAATTAATCCCTTGTCAGATGGGTAGTTTGCAAATATTTTCTCCTATTCTGTGTGTTGGCTCTTCGCACTGTTGGTTGTTTTCTTTGCTGTGCAGAAGCTTTTTAACCTGATGTGATCCTACTGTCTACTTTTGCTTTGGTTGCCTGTCATTATAGAATATTGCTCAAGAAATTTGGGTCCAGTTTAATGTCTTGGAGATTTTCCCAAATATTTTATTGTACAAGTACTTTCCGTGTAATTTAATTTAATTCTCATATTTAATTTAATTTTCACCACAATTTTTCAGGATGTAACCAGTATGAACTTACATGCTAGCATGATTAAATTGCAATACAAAGGGGTGAGATAACTTAAAAGTAATATTATATCATAGGTTTCCATAACTGTATGAGAACCCAAGAAGTTGGCTACAAATTCAACACTTTAAATGGTTCCTAAAATCTCAGATAAGAAGCAATAAAGGGTGTGTTATTTAGATACAAAATAGTGACATTAACTGTATATAATAAGATTATTAAAAGCCTGAAAATAAAATTTTAGAAGTAGGATTTCTCTTTTTTCTTTTTTTCTTTCTTTTTTACTTTTTTGATACAGACATTCACCTTGTCACCCAGGCAGGAGTATAGTGGTGCCATCACAGCTCACTCACAGCGACTACAACGTCCTGGGCTCAAGCAGTCATTTTGCTTCAACCTCCAAAATGGCTAGGACTACAAGTGTGTGCCACCATGCCTGGCTCTCTCTCTATATATATATATGTATATTTTTAATATATGTGTGTGTATATATATA